>NW_024870996.1:5665000-6003994 GCF_019054845.1 Dipodomys spectabilis
AATTTGCAGGGTGATATGTAAGGATCTAGCTTTAGTTTTCTACAAGCAGTTAAACCAATTTTGACAGCACCATTTATTGAAGAGGCCACCTTTCCTCCATTCTATTCTTTTAGCCCCTTATCAACTAGTTGGCTATAGGTCTGTGGGTTCATTTCTGGGTTTTCAATTCTATTCCATTGGTCCTGAAGTCTTTTCTTGTGCCAGTACTGAGCTCTTTTAATTTCTATGGCTTTATAGTAGAGTTTGAAATTTGACATTGATATTTCTCCAGCAGTGTTCTTTCCGTTGAGGAGCTTTTTTGCTAATCGGGGTCTTTTTTTGTTTCAAGGTAGACCAACTCGGTAAAAACTGAACAGAGAAACCGCAGATCTAAACAGCTGCATAGATCAACTAGATTTAACAGATATCTCTGGAATATTTAACCCAGCAGCATCAAAATACACGTTTTTCTCAGCAGCAACATGGGACATTTTCTAAAATAGACCACATTTTAGGCCACAAAGCAAACTTGTCCAAATTCAAAAACATTGAAGTTATACCTTGCATTGTCTCTGACCACAAGGGAATAAAATTAGAACTCAACACCAAGACCCACTTAAGAAAGTCCGGTAAAACCTGGGGGTTAACAACACTCTCCTGAATCACGAGTGGGTCATGTAAGGGATTAGAAAGGAAATTCAAATGTTCATGCTACTCAACAAAAATGAACACACAAATTACCAGCTCCTCTGGGACAAAGCAAAGGCAGTACTCAGAGGCAAGTTTATAGCTCTGAGTCCCTACATCAACAAATTGGAGAGATCTGAATCCAAAAATTTAATGAGACATCTGAAGCTCCTTGAAAAAGGGCAGCAAGATAAACCCCAATCCAGAAGACGAAAAGAAATAATTAAAATTGAATCAGAATTAAATGAATTAGAATCCAAAAAAACTATAGAAAAAATCAACAAAACAAAGAGTTGATTTTCAAAAAAAATTAACCAATTGACAGACCCTTAGCAAATCTTATCAGAAAAAGAAGTTAACACACCCAAATAAATAAACTCAGAGATGAGAATGGCAATATCACCACAGAAACAACCAAGATTCAGAACATTATAAGGAAATAAATCTCAAAACTTTATGCTAATAAATTTGAGAATTTGGTAGAAATGGACCTTTTCAAATGAGTTAAATCACCTCAACAGACCCATATCAATCATTGTAATAGAAAGAGCAATTAGAGACCTCCCATCTAAGAAAAGATGGTTTTACACCGGAATTCTTCAAGGCCTTCAAAGCAGAGCTTACACCAATACTCCTCCAACCCTTAAATGAAATTGAAAGAGAAATGTCACTACCGAACACATTCTATAAAGCCATCATAACCCTCATCCCAAAACCAGGCAGGGACTCATCAAAGAAAGAGAACTATAGACCCATTTCTTTGATGAACATTGATGCAAAATTTCTCAACAAAATTTGGCCAAACGACTTCAACAATTCACACAAAAAATCATACTGCCCGATCAAACAGGATTCATTTCAGGGATGCAAAACTAGCTCAATATACACAAATCAGTTAATATTATTCATCACTTCAATAGGAGCAAGGATAATAACCACATTGTTATCTCAATAGATGCAGAAAAAGCATTCAACAAGACCCAACACCCCTTTACGATGAAGGTTTTGGAAAAATTAGGAATCCATGAAACATTCCTCAATACAATAAAGGCTGTATATGACAAACCTACAGCCAGCATTATACTTAATGATGAAAATTTAAAGCCATTTCCTCTTAACTCAGGAACAAGACAAGGATGTCCACTCTCTCCACATCTCTTCAATCTAGTATAGCCTAGCTACCGCTATAAGACAAGATGCAGACATAAAGGGAAAGAAGAATTAAAACTCTCCCTCTTTGCAGATGACATGATCTTGTATTTAAAGAATCCCATAGACTGCACTCCCAGATTACTCAAGCTGATTCAAAACTTTGGCAAAGTAGCAGGGTATTAAATTAACCCCCCCCCCCCAAAATCAATGGCTTTTCTGTATATCAACAAAGAAAAGTGTGGCTGAAATTAGGAAAGCAACTCCATTTGTAATAGCCCCACAAAAAATAAAATACCTAGGAATTAACTTTACCAAAGAAGTGAAGGACCACTATGATGAAAACTTTAAAAACTTGAAAAAGGAAATCAAAACAGAACTTAGAAAGTAGCAACAACTCCCATGTTCCTGGATTGGAAAGATCAACTTCGTGAAAATGGCAATACTTCCCAAGGCTATCTACAAATTCAATGCGATACTTATCAAAATTTCAACCTCATTCTTCAAGGAAATAGAAGAGGCAATCCTAAACTTAATCTTAACTGGAACATTGAGACCAACCATGAGTATAATTGCAAGCACATTCGAATATTAATAGCAATACTCTAGTTCACATTCATTGTAATTTTTACTGGGCTTATTCTAAAATTTACCTCCAATTTGACCCTCAATGTTTTCTCCTTAATTCAACCCCTAACCATCGCTGGAATCCTAACCACAATTTTGACACTAATGGTATCCCAATTCTAAAATTTATGAAAAATTCTTGAGTTTTCTGTCATCCTAACTGAAATTATACGTGTAAATCTTCAAATAAATTGCAAGTTGTCCTAAATCCTACAGATTTCTCACTCATAATTCTGAATCTATCTTGTTCCATAGCATGAATCATTATACCCATGGATCTCAAATCCTGACATTAAAAATATTTACTCCAATTATCATAAACTTTCCTGAATTCCCAGAACGTAAAATAAGTTCCAGATTTATGTAACATTTGACCCATTTCTTTTTTTTTCTTTTTGTCCATCATGAACTTGAACTCTGGGCCTAGCCAAGATCCTTGATCTCTAGGCATGGTCATGGGCACCTTCCCTGAGCTCTTTAGCTCAAGGTAGGTGCATTATCGCTTGAGCAACATTACTACTTTGGATTTTATGGTGGTAAACTGGAAATAAGAATCTCATGGACTTTCCTGGTTGGGCTGACTTTGAACTGTTATCCATATCTCAGCCTCCTGAGTAGCTAGTATAATAGGCGTGAGCCACCAGTGTACCCATTTCTTAATTCTATCCCCAACAGCCTTTAACCAGAAAAGTCATCCTAATCACAATCTGAGTTAGCTAGAGTATTTAATGTAAAGGAATATCTCTAGAGTCCATTCAATCACACTTTTTTTTTTGCTTCTACTTCTTAGTTGAAAACTAAATTTTACCCTAAGGCTTACACTTCCCTACCCCTAACCATATCTAAAAAATTAGCTCACACTTTAAAATTATGTATATATGAATGTTTAAAGTAATACGGACAATGGTTTTCTGACATTCTAACTTTGATTGTATTCATTCTTCTTAAAATATGTTGCAGCTTTTCACAATAACTTACATCTTTTTCTCATCCTCACCCTAACTGCAGTTGGAACACCTTGCCTAATATTAAGCCTACATATAACCGTATCACAATATTAATAGCAAGCCTGTATTTCACATTTATCCTAACTCTTACTTCGCTTGTAGTTCTAATTTTTTATTGCATTTTGAACCCAATTTTTAAGGGTTTTTCTATTTCCTCTCAAGTTTCAAAAATTATTGTATTATTTTTTTTTAAATGTAAAGCATTACAGAAGGATTATAGTTACATGTGTAAAGTAATGAGTACATTTCTTGTTGAGCATTGTTACCCCATTCTTGGTTGTTCTCCCACTATCCCTCTACTTCTCTACTTCCATCATTCTTCTCTCCTCCCCAAACCATGTTGTAAAGTTCATTTTCAATATAATGTCTTGTAAGAACCATTGTTGCAATGGGTCATTATATACTGAACTTAAATTTTCTATTTCTGTACCTTTAATTCTAATTATTTCTGGAATCCTAATCCTAACCAAAGTAATAATGATAGCTCAATTCGGAAGTCAACACAAATATTCAAGTTTTTATTCATCCTGATAATCCAATGTACATCTTGAATCAAGTTGCAGTTTACCTTAATTCTTCCAAATTAGATTATATTTGCATATATAAAGATGTAATTTTATGTGAAAAACAGAAGATCTTTGGAGGAAGGAGCAATTAGGAATAGAGGGCCTATAATCAAATACTTTAAATACATTACTGAAAGAGCATGAAAGAAATGACACTTTCAACAATTAATAATTGCTAATAAGATAATTAAAAATTAATAAAACATTGCCTTCTAGTGTCATTTAAGAGAGACATGATATGTCTTGTGAAGAGTATAGTTGTGTTCTATAAGCTTTTCTCATAAATAATCTATACTTTATTTGCCAATTATTTTACTTAATAAATCAAAATAGATCAAATAAAATTCCATGAAAAAAATATAAAACAGATACTGAGCAATATTTCGAGAAAAAAGTTCTAGTCATGACTTTTAGTTAACTAAATTTCCCCACAAAACAATGATTTAGGTTTACTGATCTAGTATTTGGAGTAAGTTTAGAGAACATACTTGGAATGAAAACAACTAAGTGTACATGTTTTTTCTTGATTGAGTGGTGTTTTAAACATTAACTTTTACTGAAAAGAATACTTAGGTTTACTTTTTTAAATACATTCAATTTTATCTCTTTCAGACCAAGTAGTTGTCCTGGAAATAAATGTATTATTATATTTGTGTATTAAAAGCTAAATTTTCATTGTTTAATATGTAGCTCTAAATATTCAGAATGACATGATTTTCCTGTTCATAAATGTCTAAACTCTGGGATTTTTGTTTCATCAATATAAATAAACTCATGAGGTTGTTGTGAAGGCTCTAGTAGCCTATATGTTCAAGAATATTTCCTGAATTCTAAATTTTAAATCTAATATTTTTAAGCCTTAGGTTATATCATTTATTGTTTATTTAATCGAAAATGAATACTACTATTTTTCACATTAAAAAAATATTAACATAGTTCACATAGAAACTAATTATTTCAAACATCATTCTTGTTGCTATTAGTTTGAAGAATGAAGACAGTATAAGGCCCTTAAACCCAAGAATATTTTTGGCTAAATTAAATCATATATATGCATTTCTAATTTGGAAGTTAATCACATGGAAACGAAAATAATTTAAAAAATAATTTCTTTGGGACCATTTTTCTTCTTAAAATTGTGAAGCAAAAATATCTCTAAGAAATAATATTTTAATAGAATATTTTAACACTTACGTAAGTTCATCATACTTCAATATGAAGATATCTCAAAATAGAAATTCTGCAACGAATCTATATTTTCATGCACAAAATGCTGTGGCTTCTACTTTTTTGGTGTGATTTTAATTATATGTTTTAGTTGTGACATGAACTTTACTTGCAGTAATTACTAACTTCTGTAATTATAAAAATCATGTCTGTACAGGCTAATTTTCATAAGGTAATATTCAAACAAAATATCTATTTTCCTGCCTCCAAAAAGAAAGGATGAGGTGCTCAATTATATAAAATGAAAGCACTCTAAAAGAGAGTCTTTATGAAATGGAAACTTGCCAGGTGTGGATGGGATCATGAGCACTTTACATTTGGATGAACAGGAATTCTCATTTATGTAGTACTTTCTTACCATTTAATTACAGAGAGAAAGCCACAAAATTTGAAGTTCATATGAAGAAAATGCATTATTAAAAGAGGTGGTGATCCTGCTAAAATGCTCGATCTTAACTTTGTGATTGCTGGCTGATCAATTTCTCCATAACATGTTTCATATTATTAAGCATATGAGAAATTCAGCTGGGAGTACATTGCAGGAAACTCCTGATAATTACAACTATTGCATGTAATAATTAGAATAGAGGAAAAAGATTATGTTAACCTCCAAATATTCCGTTTGGCCTTCATTATACCAATTAATTTTCCAAACAATACAAAAAGTTGTTAGTTTTTTCCCCTTTTAAAGTTTAAACAAGTGGTTTTCACAGTAAAAAGTAATGACAATGGTATCACACCTCTGATATGAGCACCTTGTCATAACAAGTAGTGTCCTATGGACTGTACACATAGAAGCTCCACTAAAATTCTCTACAAACTTACACACACACACACACACACACACACACACACATACACACACACACAGCTTCCACACAGACACATCAGAGATCATTGCTAGTTCTCTGTAATGAAAACTGATTGATGTTTGCCCCGTTGCTTTTTGTTTGCTTCAGGATCTTGCCTGGACTTGTAACTCTCCCAGAGATCAAATACCAATTCCTTAGTATACTATTGTCTCTGTATATTTATAGCATTTTCCTGGCTTTTTTGGCTGAGGCCAATTAACAGTACCCTTGGTACAGTATCCTCAAGCTTGACATTCAAGGCAAACTCCATGAGTTTATAATAGTGAAATTTATTGCATCTATAAACAAAAGAAAAACACTCACCCTTTATTTTAGTAGTAATTGATGTTATAAAAGTAGAAGAATATTGACCAGGAACTGAAATAAGAGAATCAGAGTATGTGTAAAAATGTAGAATATTGGATGTTTGTTAAACATACAAAATCAACTTCTTAGGCTCATGTATTGAAAATTTGTAATTCTATATTGCAAGCTCAATTTACATACAGTTTTCCATTTATTTTGCTTACCTTTCACTTCTAATCACAAATCCTCATCACTTATAAAGTATCTTTGAATAAATCACACTATTTGCACATAGTTGGCACCTTAAGGAGGTCTGTTTGCAGGATATTGACAGCAAATATGGGTGTAATTTACATTTGTTAAATTGCAAATATAAACTTTGTTCTGGCTACTCCTTTTATAAAAATGAGTGATATTCATTAAGAATTAAGAGTGATATTTTATTGCCTTTAAGAGATTGAGACAATGTGGTAGTTTGTGTGTCTAATTGATTTAAACATTAGATTATTTATGTATACATATATGCATTGCATATATATATATGTGTATATATATATATGAAATAGTGACCTTGGTTTTATTTAAAGTGATATTTTGGGGGATTGTTTTCATGTTCCATTCTCTCTATTTATTTAAATAAAAGTTCTAGAAATACATGATGTTTACTGGAGCAATATAAAAGATGCGAACATATTTCTAATGAGAATGGCTTTATTGATTAAAACATAAAAAAGAGTAAATTGTCAGTTTTTTTATTTGAGACTGAATAAATTTCATATGAATTTAGCTCAAGGTAAGACTCAGACATATACCCTCATTAATATTACTAAGATTAGCCTCACAATATAGACAACATAGGGATTTTAAGGAATTGGTCATTCAAAGCCCCAGATACCTAATGGATGAAGAATGGAATTTAAAATATCAGAGGAAAACAATTCAATATCAATTTTGATTGCATAATGCTAATATTAAGAACTGGAGCTTTTGTGTTTTCTGAAAGTATTTCAATGTAAGTCATCAGTTGTAATTGAGTCTAAAGATTTTTGTCCTCCAGATACACATCTCTGAAGAGATACACATCTCTGCTTAATATTAATTTACTTGTAGAAAATAGATTAAAATGTCTGCTCTCTCTTTCAAAGTAGTAGCATATATGTCATATTATTACTGTCTCTTCATACAAGCCTGAGATCACTATTTCAAAGTACCCCAAAGGAAACACAAAAACAACCTGATAAAAAAACACAATCCTAAATTATGTTAAAAGTATGAATTTACAACATAAATCTGAGGAAAAAGAAAAGAAATATCAGAATAACACCAGAAAAATACCCTAACTCTTTCAAATGAAAAAGAGATTTAAAGTCCTAGGAGTTACTCCAATTCTAGGGGGTCACACAAAGTCAGCTGTAAGTATACAAAGATATACCACTCAAAGGAAGATTTTATACTGTCTTTACAAGAAAACAGAAATTTATGAAAAAGACAAAACCATGCAGGAGACTTCTGTGACTGTATTGGCCAACATATACAAATGCATAGATGTAATGGGGAAATAAAAGTGCCACACAGGGGGAAAAGAAAAGAAAAAACAGCAACAGAGGTGTACATCAGAAACAGCAACATCCAGACACAGAGAAAGTCCACTATACGACAGGACAGCCGAACTGTCACTGGAACCACAAGTTTTCAAATAACAACATCTTACCACAACTTATATCAACTATTACACTTAATGGTCTAGACAAAAATCTAACTCCAGAAAAACAAATCACAACAAAAGATCAAACCAAGAATTGGCACATCAACCAAAAATTTAGAGAGGCACCTTTTATTCAGATCTGAGATCCCTCATATTAAATCTAAGAAGTCACCCAAATGAGCAGAACAAATTACAAAATACAAGAAAAGTGATATGCGAAGGTAGTATAATTCCCACACTATATGACTAGGCCCTAGCACAGAAAATCAAGGGCCTAGAAGATAGTTTTCCACATACATTACAAATACTGCTGAAAAATGTGATTAATGAAAAGATGTAAAATCTCAACAAGCCAATTTCTGAACAAGATGAGACCACACAAAGATTAGCAAAATAATTCATGGAAACTACAAACAGAAAGATAAATAAATTCTGAGAATTAAATGTAGTGCAAGGAAAAAACAGATGCTTAGTTAAAAGATGTGAGAGAAGACACAGCTAAAAAACCAGCCTCCCGAAAATCCTTAAATCCTCTCACAGAAATAAGTGTAAAGAAAGTCCACACAAGACCTAAAACAAAGCTTTAGTAAAGAAATAGAAACCCTAAACATAACCAATTAGAAGACAGGGAAATCTAAACCAAGTAGAATATTCCACACTGAATAGATTACATAGTAGATAATCTCAGGAATCAAAGACAGAATAGCTCTAATAGGAAAGAGGAGACAATTATTTAATGCAAGAAATAAGAAATGCCCTTGCAGGAACTTCAAGACTTAGTTAGATCAATTTTGGGACACATAGCTATCAACATGAAGAACAGCAAGAAACTAAATGGATGGGAAACATATTACAGAATTCTAGCAGAGAACATTACAAACATCCAAAGAGATTGGCTCATTTAAAAGAAGCCTTTAGAACACAAAACACAGAGTACCAGAACAGAACAACCCACCACATCATTATTCATTAGAGGATCATTAGATATCAATGAGTAATTTCTTAAAGCGTCATAAATAAAAGATTGATTATTTATAAAAGATATACAGTGAGAGTAAATATAGACTTCTTCTTAGCTGGTATGGTAAAAAGGGGAGCCTGGGATGATATATGCCAAACATTAAAGGCACACAACTAACCAACTGTGAATACATTCCCAGGTCAAATTCTTCTTTAGATGTGAAGGATATGTAAAAATATTTTATGACAGGAACTTGTTATATAAAATGCTCCCTACCGGAGATCATGTAAATATATTAAGAATAGATGAGACACAGCTCTTAAGAGAAGGTGTATAACATAACAGGATTTATCAGATATCTCACAGTCTTAACTCTCAATATTATTGGAATTAACTTTCCAATTAGAAGGTATAGATTATATAGAAGTATCAAAAAATCTGACCCATCCATCTAGTATCTTCAAGAGACATATATTCTTGACAAAAACATACTCAAAGTGAAAGGCTGGAAGGAAAATTTCTCAAGTAAATGGACACGATACACAGGCCACAGAACAATAACGAATATGAGATAAAATAGATTTTATGTTAAAATTAGTAAGAAGAGATATTACATATTAATAAAGGCAAATCTCCAATGGTAGTGTATAACAAGCCTAAATACCAATGCTTTGAATCTTGGAGCACCCACTTTATCAACTAAATACTACCTAACCCAAAACAAATCTCAACATATTGTCATCCATGGATAGGTCATCCAGGAAAACCCAACCAAGAAACTGCAGATATAAATAACTACATTGACCACCTAGCCCTAATAGACATCTACAGAATACACATTTGGCCTCAGAATATACATTGTTTGTAGCTGCTCATGGAAGATTCTCCAAAGAGAACATATCCTATGTCACACAGAAATTCTGTCCAAATTGAAAGAAAAATAATATGACGTCCCATATCTTGTCAGACCACAACAGAATAAACTTAGAATTCAACAGCAAAAGCAAAAAAACCTCAAACCCATGAACACTGAATAACACATTGCTGAATGACCAGTAGAGCACTGAAGAGATTAGAATGTAAATTTGAAAGTTTCTGGAATTTTACAAAAATGAATACATAAAAGACTTGTTCTTCTGGGATACAGTAAATGCAGTACTTAAAGAAATATTTACAGCTCTGAGTGGATACATCAAGAAATTGGGGAAATCCCAAATCAATATTTTAATGATGCAACTCAAACTCCTTGAAAACAAGAAGAAGCCCAAATACAACGCCACAACGCAGTAGAGAAGACAAATAAAATTAAATCAGAAATAACTAAATAAAGACAACATAAAACAAATGTAGTATCAACAAAACAGTGTTGGTTCAACAGGATTGATAGACCCTTACCAAATTTGACTAAGATTTAACTTATATAGATAGAACCATAAATGGAAAGCCCACAGATTGGCAGGAACTCTTTACTTGCAACACAACAGACAAGGGCCTCATATCTCAATTATACTTAGAACCCAAAATGTTAAGTGTTTCCAAATCAAATCCTCAAAGAAACAACAAACCTCTTAATAAGTGGGCTAAAGATTTAAAGGGAGCATTCTCTGAAGAAGAAATATGAATGCCCAGTAGATATATTAAGAAATGTGCAACATTTCTGGACATAAAAGAAATGCAAATCAGAGTAACATAGATATTCCACCTCTCTCCAGTTAGAATGACTATTATGAAGAAAACTATTAATAAAAGGTGCAGGGCTGATGGGGATGTGTCCAAAAAGGGACATTACTACACTATTGGAAAGGTAAACTTCTTTACTTGGTTAAGAAATATAGTGGAAGCCCGGAGCCCATGGCTCCTGCCTGTAATCCTAGCCATTCAGGTAGCTGAGATCTGACAATCACAGATCAAAGCCAGCCCAGGCAGGAAAGGCCGTGAAAGTCTTATCTCCAATTAACTACCAGAAAACCAGAAGTGGGACTGTGGCTCAATTGGTAGAGTGCTAGCCATGAGATGTAGAGCTGAGGGACAACGCCCAGGGCCAGGATTCAAGCCCCATGACCGATAAAAAAGAAGAAAGAAGAAAGAAAGAAAGATGTATACTGGTTACTCTAAAGAGCTACCCTAAGACCCAGCATCTGCATCTTTGGGCATTTACACAAATGACCACAAAAAAGAACACAATTAAGCTACAATTACCACTATAACCATTGCAGCATTATTTACCATAACTAAGATATAGAACCAAAACAGAATCCCCACAGTAGATGCATGGATCAAGAAAATGACATACATATATATATATATATATATATATATATATATATATATACACATATATGTGTGTGTATGTGTGTATGTGTGTGTATATATATGTGTGTATATATATACATATATATACACACACATACACACACACAATGAAATTCTATGCTTTTGTCAGAAAAAAAGACTTTGCCCCATTTTTAAGGAAATGGAAAGACGGAAAAACTATTAAGCAAAACAAGCCAGAATTAAAGAATCATAGGCTGCATGTTTTCCCTCATTTGGAAAAACTAGAATATGTCTAGGATATTCTTCACCAAAATCCACAGTATCTCAATAACAATTTGCATATCACCATATAATGGATATAAGATGATTGCATAGTGAACTGTTTGTAGTTATTTCTAGTTAGTTTTCCCCTCTTTGTTTTATTTCCTGTAGTCATTTTTGGATTTGTATACCCTTTGTTTTATATATGTTTATCTGATTTGGGGAAGCTAAGGGTAATCACCAAAATGGTGGTAGAAAGAGTAACCAAATCAACAGTGATATGCACTAGACACCACGTTAGGAATTAACTTTACAACTTTGGGGAGTGGGATATCTGAGTGTGGGGAAACAGGAGAAAATGTGGGAAAGATAACCTGTTCAAAAAATGTACTTATTACTTGTGTAAGTGTAACCCACCCCTCTGTATATCACCTTTATAATAATAAAAGAGAACTCATCCAAAATTTTAAAATTAGAGACAAACATGAGAAATCACAACAGAAATAAGCAAAACTGAGAGTGATATGTCAACACTTTGAAAACCTTATGCCAATCACTTGGAGAATCCTGGAGAAATGATGTTTGTTATATTCCAACTGAACCAACAAGTGACACATGAGAAGTAACAAAACTGAAATGACAATAAAGCACTTCCCATATAATGAAAGTCTAGGAGTCAATGAATTTACATTGAAATTAAGGCCCTCAAAGGAGAACTTATAATACTCATGTAACTCTTCAGTGGAATAAGGGAAACAGAATTATCAAACACATTCTATGAAGCTAGAATCAGATTCTTCCCCAAATCAGATAGGGACCCATCAAAGAAAGAGAACTATAAACCCATTTCTTAGATAAGCTATGATGCAGAGCTTCTCAAAAATTCTCATGAACCAATTTCAACAACTAACAAAAAAATCATATACTAAGATCAAACAGGATTCGTCATATGATACAAATTGATCTGCTACATTTGTCAATAAACATAATACAAACTATCAACAGAAGCAGGGACAAAAAAGACATGATCAGATAAGATATGGAAATAGCTTTAGACAACCTCCAATACCCATTTGTGATGAAAAGGTCTTAGAAGTTAGGAATGCATGGAACATTCCTCAGTATAATGCAGAGTATGTATACAGCAAAGATATAATAAGCATGTACCTAATGCTGGAAATATGGAAACATTGTCTAAAATCAGGAATGAGAAAAGGCTGTCGACTCTCTCTACTACTCTTCAATACAGTAGTGGACTTTCTAGCAAGGGCAATACACAAGATACAAACATAAAGAGGAACTAAATAGGGAAAAGTAAACCTATCCCTTTTTGCAGAGGAAATGATCCTGTATTTAAAGCACATCAAAGCTTCCTCCCTCAAGTTAGTAAAGGTGATGCTGACCTTCAGCAATGTAGCAGGGTATAAAACCCACAAGAATCAGTAGTTTTACTGTATTACCAACTATGAGAAAATCCTGGCTGAAATCAAAAAACAACCTCATATGTATTAGCCTCAAAATGAAATCAAATCAAATCAAAACAAAACAAAACAATAAAGCTAGGAATTATTTATTTTAGCTAACAATGTAAAGAACCCTACTGTGAAAACTTTAAAAATCTAAAAAGGGGAATTGGAGATTCAACGTAATGAAGTCTTTCCATGCTCCTTGTTGGAAAAATTAACATTGTGAAAACTGCAATACTGTCCACAAACAACTGATACAATACCCAGCAAAATTCTTTATTTATTGTGATTTTTTTTAGTATTATCATTAAGTAATTGGACAAAGGCATTGGCAGTTAACAAAGCAGCTTACGAACACAATATGCCTTGATCAGTGTTACCTCTTTCAACATTGTCACCAGTTTTTCTTCTACTATCCCCTTCTGTTTTGTAGGCTATACTCTTGCCCGCATTTTCTTCCCCTGTTCCTCTTCATTTGTCTAGTCTTTCCCATTAACCCCACCACACCACTTTTGATATCTGAATTCGTGTTTTTTTTCACTATATTCCTCATGTTTTTTTTGTTGGTTGGTTTTTTTGTCACTCATGAGGCTTGTGAATGTATATATATATATATATACATATATATATACATATGTATATGTATAAATATATACACATATATGTATATATATACACATATATGTATATATACACACATATAGATGTTAATATAGAACATATAGTACATCAATATAAAAAATAGATTTTGATAAAGATGAAAATAAAAATTTTGTATTCCTTAAGTGTTCTTTATATCAATTTATCATCAATTTATCATCTCTTCCTATTTATACTAACAGCATTAGACTTAGTCCTAATTATCTCATACTTGTATGAATAGTAAAGCTCTTAATTGGTGCCTTTTGATCTGAGATCCTATTTACATGAATTACTTTTAAAAAAGCTTTTGATATAGCTTTAATAGATAACACACTTTTCCTAATTAAAATAGCTTTGTCCTTGTTTTCTCAAAGTTCAACAAGTGGATTTTAATTATATTCTCAAAATTATTCCTACCTTTTCTGATTAAAAAAAATTGCAATGATTTTATTCCCAGAAGATTCCCCTGAGTAATATATTATAAATTTCTATGCTCAGAAAGTTTTGATACACAATTGTTGGCAGTCATTCTTCTCTAAAATTGCATGTCAATTTCATCACTGTAACTAAGTAAATTCTAATCACTTAGTTCAAGTAGTTTATTAATCAAATTTTAAATTCAACAATGTGTTAGACTCTCATCACTGAGAAATAACCTATGCAAAACCAGTTAAAGAAGGGAAGGCTATGTTGCTTCATGGTTTAGTTTTAGTTGATCTTGGTTGAGAGAAAATGGCCAAGCCAAGGAAATAAGTAACACATTATGGTGATTTGTAAGCAGAGAGAGAACTCCTGAATAAGTGTGTTTCTCATTTTCACTCCTTTGATTCTAAGTTCTCAGACTTGAGGATAATACACAATCAGCATGTGTTTTTCCACTTTGCCAAACTTCTCTGGGAACTCAGTTGCCCAAACACCTAGTTGTGTATGTTATTGCTCTCCTGCATATTTTTCAATCCAATCAAAGTGGCAATATGACTTAACCATTTCATTTGAACACAGCACCCAAACACATCCCCTTATCCAAAAACGTTCCACTTTTGTCTCCAAAAGGTCTACATTCATCTTCTGGATAAAAGGAGAGGTAACAGAATGCCTTGCCTCTCTCCAAAACTCTTTTTTTTGGGGGGGGGGTCCGGTACTGGGGCCTGAACTCTGGGCCTGGGCGCTGTCCCTCAGCTCTTCAGCTCAAGGCTAGCGCTCTACCACTTGAGCCACAGCGCCACTTCCGGCTTTTTTTCTTTTTGCTTATGTGGTGCTAAAGAATCGAACCCAGGGCCTCAAGCATGCAAGGCAAGCGCTCTACCACTGAGCCATCTTCCCAGCCCCTCTCCAAAACTCTTCGTAGCTTTGACTTCCAATGTCATTCAAAATTCCAGGTTCAAAATGTCCTCAACCAACAATGCAGTAGGGTTCCCTTTTGTCCACATCCCCTCCAGCATCTGCTGTTATTAGATCAATTTCTTGATTATAGCCATTCAAGCTCGGTTGAGATGGAATCTCAGTATTGTCTGGATTTGCATTACTTTTATGGCTAGAGAGGTTGAGCATTACTTCATGTGTCTATTGGCCATTCTTATTTCTCCTTCAGAGAAGTTTCTTTTAAGTCTTTAGCCCGTTTGTGTTGTTTCTTTGATGATTTGTTGTTGGGATTTAGTTTTTTGATTTCTAAGTATATTTTAGATATGAAACCCATGCCTGTTGTATGGTTAGTGAAGATTTTCACCCCCTCCATGGGCTTTCTGTTGATATTGCTAGGTATATCTTTGCCTTGCAGAAGCGCTGCAGTTTCATGCAATCCCATTTGTCAAACATTTCTTGGATTTGTTGTGTTTCTGCGTCTCTAATAAGAATATTTCAGCCTGGGCCAAGAAGCCCTTGACTTTCTCTTATTCCTTCTTGTAATGTTTTCATGGAGTCTGATTTTATTTTGAGGTCTTTGATCTATTTGAATTTGATTCTGGTGCAGGGTAATATATATGAATCTAGTTTTAGTTATCTTGAAGAGTTTGACCAATTTTGCCATTACCATTTACTGTAAAGGTTCTCTTTCTTCCATTCTATTGCTTTAGATCCTTGTTAAAAATTAGGTGGCTATAGGTCTATGGCTCATTTCTGGGTCTTTAGTCTTATTCCATTGGTCCTCCGGTCTGTTCTTGTGCCAGTACCAACTGTTTTGATTACTCTGTCTTTTAGTAGAGTTTGAAATTTTTACTTGTTATTCCTCTAGCGTTTTTCTTTCTACTAAGGATTTTCTAATTTTGCTATTCAGGGTCTTTTATTTCATATGAAATTTTGATTCCTTCTTCTATTTTATTGAAGAATGAGGTTGGACTATTTTTAAGTATGACATTGAATTTGTAAATAGCCTTTGGCAGTATTGCTATTTTCTCGATGTTAGTCCTCCCAATCCAGGAACATGGAAGGTTTTTCTACTTGCTTAATTCTGTATTAACTTCCTTTTTAGCTTTTTAATGTTTTTCTCATAAAGATCCTCCACCTCTTTTGTTAAGTTATCTCCTAAGTATTTTATTTTTTGTTGAGCTATACCTAATTTCAACCACACTCTTCTCAGTATTGGCATACATGTAAGCCATTGATTTCAGAAGGATAATATTGTGCCCTGCCACTACTTTGCCAATGTTTCCAATCAGCTCAAGTAACTTAAGTGTGGAGTCCATGGGATTCTTTAAATACAAGATAATGTCATCTGTAAAGAGAGAGACTTTTATTTTATCTTTTCCTATTTGAATCTCCTTTTTTGTGTGCATCTTGTCTTATTGTGGTAGCTATGCATTCTAATATCATATAGAAGAGGAGTGGGGACCATGAAAACTCTTGTCTCATTCCTGAATTTAGAGGAAATGGCTGTAACTTTTTGCCATTAAGTTTAATGCTGGCTGTAGGTTTGTCATATACAGCCTTTATTATATTGAGGAATGTTACATGGATTCCTAGTTTATCCAGAGTCCTCATCATAATGGATCTTGTCAAATGATTTTTCTGCATCTATTGAGATAACCATGTGGTTCTTAACCTTGAGCTAATTGATGTGATGAATTATATTAATCTTTTGTGTATATTGAACCAACTTTGCATCCCTGAAATGAATCCTGGTTGATCGTTGTGTATGATTCTTTCGGTGAGATATTGAAGTCCATTGACCAAAATTTTGTTGAGAAGTTTTGCATCAATGTTCATAATTCAATGGGTCTATAATTCTCTTTCTTTGACCAGCCACTCCCTGGTTTTGTAATGAGGGTTATACTGGTTTCATTAAAAGAGTAGTGAATTGTTGCTTTCAATTTCATAAAAGAGTTGGAATAGTATTGATATGACTTCTGCATTGAAGGCCTTGTAAAATTCTGCTTAAATCCATGTGGTCCTAAACTTTTTTGGGTGAGAGATCTTTTATTGCTGCTTATATTTTGATGCTTGATATGGGTCTGACATGTTATTTTAAATCATCTTGATTTAGTTCGGGCATGCTAATATTTGTTAGAAATTTGTCTATATCTTTCAAATTCTCAAACTTATTAGCATAAAGGTTTGAGAAGTATCCCCTTATTATATTCTCAATCTTGGCTGATTCTGTAGTGATCATTCAATTTTCAAGTCTGAGGTTATTTGGGTGTGTTCTCTTTTTTCTTATCCACTCTGTTTTTTTCTTTTTTTTAATTATAACTTCTTCAACAGAAGAAGAGAATGAGAGTGAATCAATCACTAGTGACTCATTGTCTGTGATTAATTCAATATAAAGGAAGCGCTGATAATCTTTTGGGGTTACTCAATCAAAACCAAATGGTTAAGATTCTTGTCTTTATTTACCAATCAAAGAAATCAGAAATGAAGCTTTGACTCAAGTAGTAGTGCATTAGCCTTGAGCAAAAAGCTTACAGACAGTGCCTAGGCTCAGTTCAAGCTGGAGACCTGTACCCATACAAAAAGCAAATATATCACCAAATGTGTGTCCTTACATGTTTTCTAAATGTGTGATGAACTTGGGGATAAAGGTGAAGAATTTCACAACTGTGCACATTTTGTAATAAACAAGGAGTGGTGTTTTCCATCAGATCTTCTATTCAAATACTGAACTGTATATAGTAAGTCACTTGTGTTATAATGCATTGAGCACACAAACAGTGGGATATTTAGTGAAACATTGGAGAAATCGATGCTCTCATGTCCTTGTCTGAATCATGACATTCTTTTCCCATCTATGACTTTCCAAACACTGGAGGATGATCTGTGTCCAGTCTTAAAGAACCAGTTCTTTTATTTCTGAGAAGACTTTATAAAATCACTTTGACAAATTGTTCCTTATTATAAAAGGCACAAGTCAAAAACTTCACTGTCTTAATTACTCCTCCAGCCTGGAAGAAATTAACACCCATCACTTGTGTCCAAATCTTTTAAATAACATTCAGGGACACCATTTGCACTCATCACAAGAAGAGGATGAGAAATGTTGGCTCAGCGAGTGCCCAACAGGAAAGAATGGTTTCCCATTACATCTAGCTTACTTCTGCCATGAAGAGATTCTCTGAAAGTAGTTTCTGAAAAATAATTTCCTGAATTGGGTTTCTTTCCTATGAGTACTCTAATGCTTGCTGCAGGTTGACTTCTGCTTGAAAGATTTCCTCTAATGTTTATATTGAGCATGTCTCTGATACCCGTAGAGATGAGATTCTGGCTAAACGTTTTTCTACAATTATTATGCTGAAAATTTCTCTCATTTATATGTTCTCAGTACACTGAGGACTGACATCTGCTTAAAAGTCATTTCACAATTGGTATATTCATTTGGTATATAAATTCTCCTATGTGATTCAGTTTTCTGAAGAACACAGAGGTATACCTTCCAGATGAAAGACTTTCCATATTTATAATATTCACAGGGTTTCTATCCTGTGTGTTCTATGAAAACCAAGCCATGTCTTTTTTGGTGAAAGACTTTCCACCTTCATATGGTTTCTCTCCTGTACGTTTTTTTCTGATGCAAAGTGGGTTGTGTCTTCTTGAAAAATTTTTCCATATTTGCTTCATTCATAATATTTGTCTCCTTTGTGTGTTCAGTGATGAGCCTTAAGCTCTTCCTTCTGGTTGAAAGATGGCACATATGCTACATTCATAAGGTTTCTCTCCGGTGTGAGTTTTCTTCCAGATGAAAGACTTTCCATTTCTTTCTGTTATTCATAAATTTTCTCACGAGTGTGAATTCTCTTATGCGTTCTGAGGGGTCAACTCCTCTTCAAGGTCTTTCCACATTTGTTGCATTCATAAGGTTTCTCTCCAAAGTGTGTTCTCTGATGCGAAGTGAGGATTGATTTGTGCCTGAAAGACTTTCCACATTTGTTACATTCATAAAGTTTCTCTCCTGTGTGTGTTCCGTAATGAAAAGTGAAGGATGACTTCTGCCTGAAATATCTATATTTGTTACATTCATAAGGTTCCTCACCTGTGTGAATCATCTTATGCTTGCTGAGGGGTGAAATCTGGGTGAAGGATTTTCCACATTTGTTACACTCATAAGGTTTCTCACTAGTGTAAATTCTGTTATACATGCCAAGGTGTGAACTCCACTTGAAGGTCTTTCCACATTTGTTGCATTCATAAGGTTTCTGTCCAGTGTGATTTCTCTCATGCAACGTGAGGTCTGACTTCCGGCTGAAAGTCTTTCCGCATTTGTTACATTCAAAAGATTTCTCAGCTGTATGAATTCTCGTGTGTCTCTGGAGGTTTGCCTTCCAGATGAAGGATTTTTCACATGTCTGACATTCATAAGGTTTCTCTCCTGTGTGTTTTTTCTGATGCAAAGTAAGATGTGTCTTCCAGACAAAAGATTTTCCACGTGTGTTACATTCATAAGTTTTCCCTCCTGTGTGTGTTCTCTGAAGCACAGTGAGGTATGCCTTCTCTATGAAAGACTTTCCACATTTGTTGCTTTTGTGATGTTTCTCATCTTTGGGAGTTCTTTGATGCCTGCTGAGACCTGAATTCTGAATGAAAAATGTCCTGCTTTCCTTTTATTCAAAGGATTTCTCATTATGGGTGTTTGAGTTTGGAAAGTCATATGACTTCTGAGAGAGACACTTTGTATATTGCTTATAGTCATCAGACTTCTGTGGATATTTGCTCTCAGGTTTCCTAATGTGTATTTCCTTATTGAAAGACTTCTCACATTCATTACATATACAAGGATTTTCTCCTTTGTACATTTTCTGATCTGTAGTGACTACAGGTCTTAAGTAGAATATTTTTCCACATATAGTATATTCAGGTGTTTTGCTCCCTTCTTGAAATATATCTTGGGCAAGGAGAGCAGACTTATCATAGTCTTTTCTATATTCACTATGGTTGTAGAAGGGCTCTCCCATATAGACCCAATTATGTCTAAAGAATATAGTCTCTAAGTTTAATTCTTTCCCTTCTCCACCAAATTCAAAATACTGCAACTCATTTGGCTCACATAAATTTGACTAAAATACTCAGAATATCTGAAGGATTGTTCAACTACAGGAGACAGACCAGGTGTATATGCGGTATGCATCTCATCAGGCTCACTATAGAGAAGCATGTCCTGACATTCAATTAACCCCTCAGTGCTCATCCCTAAAGATTTCCCATTATTCCTCATCACCTCATGCTATGAATTGAGCTCAAGTTAAACATTGTTACCAATCTTACTCTTTCTTCCTCTGTTACTATTTATGACTGCTAATTCACACAGACATTCATCTGGACCTTCCAGGCACGTCTTAATAACATCCTCCATTTCTTGTTGAAATTCATGTGTGAAATTCTTGTTTGAGGCCTCGCCTATCCATGGTTCTGCACAGTGCTCGAGCTTGACAATCAACTTAGGTTTAGGATCACAGTGATCTTAGAACACCAAGTTGCTGTAGGTCTCTAGCATTACATCTCTATACAGGGTCCTCTGAGAAATATCCAAGTCTTGTCATTCCTCCGAGCTTAAGTCCACAGCCACCTCATCAATGTTTACTGATATTAGGATTGCAACTCCTACCTGTTTTGCGGGGCCACTTTCATTTTCAGAATACTTTTATTTTTTGTGGGTAAGGTGTGTCTTTTGAAGACAGCAGACAGAAGGATCTTGCATTTTGATCCATCTGGACAACCTATGTCACTTAATTGGAGAGCTAAGACCATCAATATTAAGTGTTAGGAGTGAGAAATATTTCCTGCCCCTACAATTTTATTCACATTTGGGGTGGGTGGAAACTGTGCCTTCACTGTTCTTCTGGTGATTATATATTTCTCTGTTTATGGACTGCTTCATTGCCTATATTCTGTTCTTGTTGGTTAACTATATGTAGAACGTCTTAGAAGATTTTTTGGAGAGCTGGTTTGATAGGAATATATTGCTTCATATCTTCCTTCCAGTAGAAGGTTTTCATTTGTCCTGCTATGAATGAGAGCTTAGCTGGTAGTTATTTAACTGTAGGATATGGCAAACCTCTATGAAGGCCAGCCTTGCTTTTATGGTGTCTGCTGGGAAGTCTGAGGTAGTTCTGATTGTGTTAGCTTTATATGGGATTGTTGTCTTCTCCCTGACAGCTTTAAGAATTATTTATTTAGTGGCTATGGAGCCTGTACAGATGATAATGCGACAGTGGGATGACCTTTCTGGTCTGGTCTATTTTGGGTTCTAAATGCATCTTGTATCTGCATAGGCCTGTCCTTTTGTACGTTTGGGAAGATCTCTGCTAGGATTCTGCTGAATACATTTCGTAATCCATTGGCTTCAGTCTCCACGCCCTCTTGTATACCTAGTATTCTCAAATTAGGCTTTCTTAATGTATTTCTTGCAGTGATCTGTCATGATTCTTAGCTTTGTTTTGAATAATTGTGTGCTCTTTCTCTAGGTCATCTAAAATGTGTTCAGCCTCCGATATTCTTTCTCCTGCCTCCTTCATTCTACTTTGAAGGCTTTTTACTTCAGTGTCTATCACCTTTGCTTCTTGCTGGTCTTCCTTGATGATGGCCAGCTCCTTATTAAGGTTTTCTTTTAAGTCTTGAAAAGATTGCCTCCGAGAATTGGTTATCAGATTTTCTTTCCACTCCTTAATCTGTGTTCCTAACTTTTTATTAGCTTCTTTTTCCTTATGTTTCAGTTCCTATATCATTTTATTTGTGGAGGCCATGAAGTCATCTATTAACTTCTGGTTGGGCTCATCGGGTTCTCTCATAACCCTATGTAGGGTGTCCAATCTCTCCTTCAGCAGGTTTACCAACCATGCTATTTAATCTATCTTGAGCATTATCCTCTAGGTCTTTCTGGGACTGCTCTATAGGTTGTTTATGTGGAGATCATGTTGTTTGGCCATGTTTCAGTGGTTAGTTCTAACCATTCTTAGACGAGAACTTATACTGCAATAGGATAGTCCTTTTTTTTTTATATACTGAACAGTGTCACCTCTTCCCTCATGTTCTCCCCATTTTAACCTTCGAATATCCCTCCCCCAAAAGGTGTATAGTTCATTTTCAATGTAGTGTCTTGTGAGTTGCACTACTGCATTTGTTCACACTTTCTCCCATCTTGCCCTTACCAAACTTACATATAAGACAAAGGTTCAGAAATAAAAAAAAAACAAAACAGAAGACAGAGGGAAAAACCAAAATAATAAAAAAAAAACTATCATTTCCATTTCTTGGAGATCATTTTGATGAGCATTATTTTATATGACCATATTCATAAACCTATTGAACCTTTCTGATCCTCTCCAAAGATATTCTCCTTTGATCCCTCAGTGTAAAGGTTTATAATCCTATATAGTTTATCATGTCCAAGTGTAATGTTTTCTCTTTCACCTTTCCAGTGTGATTACCTGTAGAATTATAGGTACTGTCTAATACAACAAATGAGAGGAACTTATATTTCTTGAGTCTGTCTTACTTCACATAAGAATTTTTTCCCAAGTTTTCCATTTCCTTAAGAATGAGGCAGTATCATTCTTTCTGGATAAAGAGCATTGCATCAAACTGAAGAGTTTCTTCATTGCAAAGAAAAAATTAGCAAGATATACAGAAAGAGAACAGAATGGAGGAAGGTTTTTACTAGCTAATCATCAGACAGAAGGGTTTCACAACTAACCCATATATAAAGGTCAAAAAATTAAACCCAACAAAAAATAAACCTTCAAATAAACAATTAGTATATGGGCTAAGGACTTTAGGAGAGACTACTCAGAAGAAGATGTTAGAATGATCAATAGACACATCAAATAATCAAGTAATTGATCAAATAATGCAACAACACAGATTCATCTCACCCCTGTTACAATGTCATTATTAAGAAAAGTAACAATCTCAGATACTGACAGGGTTGTGGCTTAAAGGAAAATCTATTACACTCTTGGTGGGAATGTAATCTTCTTCAACAACTTTGGAAAACACTATGGAAGTTGCTCAAAAAAATGAATATAGACATACATATGATCCAACAATTCCACTCAAGGGCATTATCAAATAAAGTAGAAACAAAGTCACACTGAAACTACTAGCACAATCATGTTCATTGTTACACTATTTGTGATAGCCAACATTTAGAATCAATCCATATGACTCTCAATGTAAAACAGGATTAATAAAATTATATATACACATATAGATAGATAGATAGATACAGAGATACAGAGATACATAGATACATAGCTATATAATGGAATGCTATTCATCAATCAGAATAAATAATATTGCACCATTTTAAGGACAATGAAAGACTTCAAAATAATGATGTTAAGTGAAATAAACTGGACCCAGAGAGACATAGGCTTCATGATTTTCCTCATTTGTGGTAGATAAAATGTGCCTATAAATGTAAAAGTAGACGCAGTGGATAGTAAGCAAGGAGGTACAAATGAAATATCTGAAGTGTCAGAGTCCGTGGAGAATGAAAATTCTATAATTCTCTTAAAAGACTAAATCCAACTCTCGCAAAATAAATAATAGTATATGTGTACTGCAAGAGAGGACATTTGGGGACGATGTGAGAAGGGTAGTAAAATGAAGGGGAAAAACATAGAATACAGGGAAGAATCCATTGTATACTTCCCAGAATTGAAATATATAAGGGAAGGGGTACTTTGAAATGGGGGGTGAAAATGTTGAATTGGTAATAGAATTTCAGGTGAATAATATACATAAATTGCTTTGTTCAATGGTAAATAATTCCATATATAACATAATATTGAGATAAGTAAGGACTGGGGTTGATTGGGAAGGGTGGATGAGAATGTGGAAAGTGGTGACATTGATCCAGATGCAATGTATCCATAAAATGTTTGGTGAATGGCAACTCCTTTGTACAACTACTTAAAGATAATACAAATATTCAGAAAACTATGATAGCTGAATAGTGTTCAACCTCAATTCAATTCCCATTTAAAAATATTATTATTATTATTTTATTTTATTTTATTTTTGGTCCGGTTGTGGGGCCTGAACTCTGGGTCTGGACGCTATCCCTCAGCTCTTCAGCTGAAGGCTAGCGCTCTACTACTTGAGCCACAGCGCCACTTCTGGCTTTTTTTTCTTTTTGCTTATGCGGTGCTGATGAGTCGAACCTGGGGCCTCATGCATGCAGGCAAGCACTCTATCACTGAGCCACTTTCCCAGCCCTTAAAAATATTTTTTAAAATAAATATTTTTAAACTGGAGGCTTGAAAAATAAAATTCAAATAATAAAACATTATAAATCCTTTCTCAGAATTTGTGAAATTTACATCATTTCTGACATTGGGCTGTTATAAGAAAATATTTCAATGTAAGTGTCTTGAAACAAAATGGAATATATTTTCCCTACTCAAGAATTCGATCATGGATTATAAAATTGATTATTCCAAGTTAGTTACTTGTCTTATGGGGGCCATTTTCTGTTTAAATATCTATTTGCTGGATGTTCACACATTAGGCTTCTTTTGTCAGGATCATAATTTCAGGATCATCTCTGAAAGGTTGATTCTAATGTCATCAGAATATGATTTCATGGGAATACGATTTCAACATGTGTGTTTGGAAGGAGTTACACAGTCCAGTACACTTTGTAACTTTTGCTTTGACAATTAGTGTTACATATCTTGGATATTATTTCATATAGAATTAATAACTTAAGGACAAAGCTATATTATGTGAATTATGTGAATGATTCTTCAAACAATGGGAATAATTATAATGATGGTAAAGTAAAGTTTGATTGTTTAGTGGCTTTTGAATCACATCACAGGTAATATGCAAATGTGGTGTAGCCTTTGTAAGGCCCTTCTGAACTATTTAAACAATCTCCAATGAGAAGATTGATTTCAGAAACATTGGTTTAAGCCAACAAATAAAGATCTCCCTTGATTTTAATTAGGGACTGCTATTAGGACTCCGACAGACACCAAAATCTGAACATGCTAATTTCTCTCATATAATACATAATATAATTGATATAGTATGTAGACTGTAATATTAATAACACTATAAATACTAGTCTTCATATTATATAATAACTTGACAAATTTTGATTACATCAATTTTCAGAATATTTATAAATAAATGTAAGTTGTTTACAAATAATTATTTGATGATGTTTAGGAAATAATGAGAAAAAGATTTGTGTACATATTTACAAAGATACAGAGAGAATCACCTAGTTATTTCTGTTCCTTCATTTCTTGCTTTCATTTACCCACTGAGAAGATGCAGAGAAGTGACAACTGAAAACTTGTATTTAGGAAATGGTTAACTTCCATGAAGTTTATGATTGGCTAAATAGCAGATTTTATGAATTAAATTATTTTCCTTCCTTCCTCCTTCTTCTCTCTCTTTCTCTCTCACCTCCTTCCTTCCTTCCTATTTTACCTTTCTTCCTTCCTGCCTCCCTCCCTCTGTCCCTCCCTCTCTCTCCCTCTCTTCTTTCTTCCTTTTTCTTTCTTTTTCATTCCTTTCCTTCCTTCCTCCTTTCTTTCTTTCTTTCTTTCTTTCTTTCTTTCTTTCTTTCTTTCTTTCTTTCTTTCTTCCTTCCTTCCTTCCTTCCTTTTTTTCTTCCTTCCTTCCTTTCAGAATACTTTTTAAGGCTATAGAAAAATACAAGCTCGGGGTTCCGGGAAGGTGACGGAGTAGAAGCTGAAGTCTAAGCAAGCTCTCACATAGAAAGCAGTTCTAGAATCCCAGTGAACAGTCCTAAGCCAGAGAATCACACTAAGTGTGCCATCACAGGACAGAGAGTTAGGCCAGAGAGGGGAAACCCAGGCAAGGAGACACTTCTAAGCTCTTGCCAGCAGCCACCGTGGCAGCAGCAGCAGTGGTGGTGGCAGCAAGCGCAGGAGCCATACCTGAGCCACAGAGAATCCGGGACAAAGGAGCCAGGCACAGCGGGCGAGCAGATTCTACTCCACACCAGCAAGAACTGACAAGGAGTGGACATATTCATTCTGCAGTTCGCAGACAAGAGACGACCCAGGAACCAAGACTCGGCATGAGTAGAAGCCTGATGTCCTCACTCCTTCTCAGGGAGCAGAGGAGGAAAGGCCACACCTCCCCCCCCCAGGACAAGAGATCTACATCTTGGATAATGACAAAGCTCAGAGGAGGGGCTAGCTCCAACTCAGGCCTTGGAATAAAACGAGTCATTTAGCAGGTCACAAGATCTTAACAGTGGCATGACCCGTCAGACTCAGCTCCACCCAGGGAAAAGTCACCCAGTTCAGGCACCAGCCCTAGGAGTGGCTTTCTTCACTGGGTAATCAGAGCCAGAGGCTCCCCCTCCCTCTAGCAGCCTCGACAATCAATTGAAAATCAGTAAACAGAAACACTGAGAATGGCTCCAGGCTGGGCTCTGTGAGTTTTTCACAAACTAGCACCCGGGAAAAGCTATTGTCTGTTGAAAGGCCTCAACTCTACCCAGAACCTAGCCTCATCACTGCATCCCCCTCTTTTGTGATACTCAAAGCAGATCTGCCTCCCAATGAACTAGGCTGGGAGGAGGATCGCCAAATCCTGGGTAAGCAGAGCATTTTTCTGCCTGTTCGAACAAACTGACTTAAGAAACCAATCAAGGCACAGGACCACAAGCAGACCAGAGACTCCAACTAGAGGCTTGTTACGGACATAAGGGAGATACAGGATTTTTCCCACCCCTCCCAAAAAATTCAAAGAACTTTTTTTTCCTTCTTCTTCTCCTTCTTTTTTTTGTTTTTTTTTTTGGTACCTTACATGAAATTTTTTTTTTCTTTTCTAAAACTTTTTTCAATCTTTAATTTTTGCCTTTTTTGAAAAAAAATTGTTTTCCAGAAACTTTTTTTTCCTCTTATAATTTTATTTTAGGGATATGTGAGTGTGCGTTTTTCTTTCTTTTTTTGTTTTCTTTCTCTTTTTCTCTTTTTTAATTATCTTTTTGTTTTTTGTTTAGCTCTACTGAACTTCTCATCATTTTTTCTTCCTTTCTTATGCTGTTCACTTTCTCCTTTCTTTCATTCTTCTTTATGTGACTTAATTCTTGCCCTGCACATCCTCAGATAAACCCATAGTTGACTATTAGACCCTATCCCCCATTGTGCACACATTTAATCCACAAATTTATTACTCAATTCAAAACTTCTGAAACTTAAATTCCTTAATAGAAGTACGACCTCTTTATACCTATATAATATTTCAAGCATTTTTATTTTTAAGTTTTTCACATCTCCTTTATATCCCACCCTTTCTCTAAATATATTCACATTCTTCTCTAAATAGATTGTTATCAAATCTACATGATAATATTAATTTTTACTTTTCTATTTTTTCTGGTCTCTTTTCTTTTCCCGTTCACTTTCCTCTTTTTTTCTCTCTTTCTACTTTCATCCTACCCAATCTATTTCTTGCTTTGAGATTAGGACTTAGTTAACTCTCCCTCAGCCTCCCCATATCAATCTATTCATATTTTTACCCACATCTCTCCCTGACACTAATAAGTTCTGGTCTTCCAAATTCTTCTTTGCGGTTCGTAGCCCATTAACATATAGTTCTTTGATGTTGAATAGATATATCTGGTGAATTAGATTGTATCTGTAGACTATTGACTGTGCAAATTCATACTTTGGTTGATGCTTGCCTTAAGATAGTGTTCTAGCACAAAACTGGTGCTATTTTCATCTCACATGGGCAGAGTAAGCCAGAAAAACACAAGAAAAATGGCAAATCCGGGTATCTCAATTCCCAATCTTGATAATCAGGGGACAGAACAGATAATGAATAATCCAGAGGAGAATACCCAAACAGCTCTACAAACACTGCTGGCAAACATGATAAATGAAAAAATTGAAAGCATACAAAGGACTCTATATGAGCATGATAGGAGAGAGAGGAGGCAATCCAAAACTTTATACAGGAATATCATAAGCGTGAGGAAGCTACTCAAAAACTGATACAGGATTTGTGTGAGCAGCTTGAGAATACTCAAAGAGAAAGGCAGGAATGGCGTGAGCAGGCTGAGAACACTCAAAGAGAACTACAGGAATCCCACGAAAGGGAGGAAGCTAATCAAAGAGTAATACAGGAATTGAGAGAGCAGGAAGAGAATACACAAAGATCACTAAATGCATACATGGAATCCATTAACAAAGAGCTGAAGGAAGTCAGGGAGATCACAAAGGGAATGCTGAATGGAACCCAACAGAAGGAGTGGGAGTCCAAGAAAACCATAACCGATCAACTAAATGATTTGAGAAGAAACAGTGAACACCAAATTAAGGAAGTAAAGAAGTTCATACAAGATCTAAAACAAAGCTTCAACAAAGAATTTGAAAGCATCAAAGCTGATCAATTAGAAGGAAAAGAGATTAAAAAAAAAAACAAAGTAGAAAGCCTTGACAGCAGGTTAGACCATGCAGAAGATCGAATCTCAGGGATTGAAGACAGCCTAGATATTATAGAGAAAGAACATACAACCATCCAAGACAAGTCCAAGTAATATGATGGATCTATCCAACACTTGGAAGACACCATCAGAAGGACTAATCTAAGGATAATGGGTGTAGAGGAGCACCTAGAAACAGAAGTTAATGGTCTAGGAAATTTGTTTAACAGGATCCTAGCAAAGAACTTCCCAAACATGCAAAAAGATAGGCCTATTCAGGTACAAGAAGCTTTTAGAACTCCAAATAGACCAGACCAGAATAGGACATCCCACCGTCACATTATAATCCACACAGGATCAACTCAGACCAAGGAAAAGATCCTTAAAGCTGTCAAGGAGAAAAGATTAATCACCTATAAAGGGAAACCATTTAGAATCACCTCAGATTTCTCAGCAGAGAGAAGCAAAGCAAGAAGAGCCTGGAATGATGTATGCCATGCCCTAAAAACAAACAACTATCAACCAAGAATACTGTGCCCAGCTAAACTCTCCTTCATAACTGAAGGCCAAATAAAAACCTTCCATAGCAAAGAAAAATTGAAACGATACATCTCCACCAAACCAGCCCTACAAAAGATTCTTAAAGATGTCCTACACATAGAAAACCAACAAGACTACATTAAAGACCAAAAACCTGCACCCAAACTGAGAATCCAAGAACCATAGGAAGAACCCAGATTTCGCAGCCCCCAAGAAGGTGGATAACATGGCAGGCACTTCCAAATACCTCTCAGTCCTATCTCTTAACGTTAACGGACTGAACTCCCCAATTAAGCGAAATAGACAGTCTAGGTGGATTATAAAACAAGACCCTTCTATCTGCTGCCTTCAGGAGTCATATCTTGCCCATAAAAACCAACACATTTTCAATGTTAAAGGCTGGAACAAAATCTACCAAGCAAATGTCCCCCATAAACAGGCAGGCGTTGCAATCATAATATCAGATCAAATAGACTTCAAATTAAAATTCGTGGGAAGAGATAAAGAAGGTCACTATATACTAATTAAGGGATCTCTCCTTCAGGAGGATATTACAATCCTAAATATCTATTCGCCAAACAATGGAGCACCCAAATTTATCCAAGAAACTCTACTTTCCCTCAAATCCCATATATCTTCAAAGACATTAATTGTTGGAAATTTTAACACACCACTCTCCCCACTAGATAGATCAACTCAGCAAAAACTCAAGAGAGAAACCGCAGATCAACTAGATTTAACAGACATCTACCGAACATTTCACCCAGCAGCATTAGAATACACCTTTTTCTCAGCAGCACATGGAACATTTTCTAAAATAGACCACATGTTAGGCCACAAAGCAAACTTGTCCAAATTCAGAAACATTGAAGTTATACCTTCCATTCTCTCAGACCACAAGGGAATAAAATTAGAACTCCAACACCAAAAGCTACTTAAGAAGTCTGGTAACTCATGGAGGCTGAACAACACACTGCTGAATCACGAGTGGGTGATGGAAGAGATTAGAAAGGAAATTCAAATGTTCACACTATTTAACAAAAATGAACACACAAATTACCAGCTCCTCTGGGACATAGCAAAAGCAGTACTCAGAGGCAAGTTTATAGCTCTGAGCTCCTACATAAACAAATTGCAGAGATCTGAAACCAACAATTTAATGACACATCTAAACCTCCCTGAAAAAGAGCAGCAAGATAAACCCCAATCCAGTAGAGGGAAAGAAATAATTAAAATTAAATCAGAATTAAATGAATTAGAATCCATAAAAACTGTAGAAAGAACCAACAAAATAAAGAGTTGGTTCTTCGAAAAAATAACAAAATTGACAGACTCGTAACAATTCTTATCAGAAAAAGAAGAGAACACACCCCAATAAATAAACGCAGAGATGAGAATGGAAACATCACCACGGAAACAACCAAGATTCAGAACATTATAAGGGAATACTTCTCAAAACTTTATTCTACTAAGTTTGAGAACATGACAAATATGGACCTTTCCCTAGCAAATATTGACATGCCAAAACTAAACCAAGATGAGTTAAACCAGTTTAACCGGCCCATATCAAGCATTGAAATAGAAACAGCAATGAGAGACCTCCCAGCTAAGAAAAGTCCAGGACCAGATGGTTTTACAGTGGAATTTTACAAGGCCTTCAAAGCGGAGCTCACACCAATTCTCCTCCAACTCTTCAATGAAATTGAAAGAGAAAGTTCACTACCGAACACATTCTATGAAGCCATCATAACCCTCATCCCAAAACCAGGCAGGGACTTATCAAAGAAAGAGAATTATAGACCCATTTCTTTGATGAACATTGATGCAAAACTTCTCAACAAAATTTTGGCCAATCGACTTCAACAATTCATGCAAAAAATCATACACCACTATCTAACAGGATTCATTTCAGGGATGTAAAGCTGGTTTAATATACGCAAATCAATTAATATCATTCATCACATCAACAGGAACAAGAATAAGAACCACATGGTTATCTCAATAGATGCAGAAAAAGCATTCGACAAGATCCTACACCCCATCACGATGAAGGTTTTGGAAAAATTAGGAATCCATGGAACATTCCTCAATACAATAAAGGTTGTATGTGGCAAAACTACAGCAAGCATTATACTTAATGGTGAAAAACTAAAGCCATTTCCTCTTATCTCAGAAACAAGTCAAGGATGTCCACTCTCTCCACTTCTCTTCAATCTAGTATTAGAATGCCTAGCTACAGCAATAAGACAAGATGCAGACATAAAGGGGATACAATTAGGGAAAGAAGAAATAAAACTCTCCCTCTTTGCAGATGACATGATCTTGTATTTAAAGAGTCTCATAGACTCCACTCCCAAATTACTCAACCTGATTCAAAACTTTGGCAAAGTAGCAGGGTATAAAATTAACCCCCCAAAATCAATGGCTTTCTGTATGCCAACAATGAGAAAAGTGTGGTTGAAATTAGGAAAGTAACTCCATTTGTAATAGTCCCACAAAAAAAATAAAATACCTAGGAATTAACTTAACCAAAGAAGTGAAGGAACTCTATGATGAAAACTTTAAAATCTTGAAGAAGGAAATCAAAACAACTTAGAAAACGGCAAAACCTCCCATGCACCTTGATTGCAAAGATTAACATCGTGAAAATGGAAATACTTCCCAAAGCTATGTACAAATTCAACGCGATACCTATCACAATTCCAAACGCATTCTTCAACGAAATAGAAGAGGCAATCCAAAAATTCATATGGAACAATAAAAGACCCCGAATAGAAAAAATGCTCCACAACGGAAAGAACACTGCTGGAGGAAGATCAATAGCAAATTTCAAACTCTAGTATAAAGCCATAGTAATCAAAACAGCTTGGTATTGGCATAAGAACAGACTTCAGGACCAATGGAATAGAATTGAAAACCCAGAAATGAACCTACAGACCTATAGCCATATAATCTTCGATAAGGGAGCTAAAACAATAGAATGGAACAAAGACAGCCTCTTCAGTAAATGGTGCTGGCAAAATTGGTTAACTACTTGTAGAAAACTAAAGCTAGATCCTTATATATCACCCTGCACCACAATCAACTCCAAATGGATCAAAGACCTTGAAGTCAAAGCAGACACTCTGAAAACATTACAGGATGGAACAGGAGAAACCCTAGGTCTCCTTGGCTCTCCAGGCCGAAATTTTCTCTGCTCTCCAGGCCGAAATTTTCTGAATAGATACCCGGAAACACAACAAATCAAAGAAAGGTTGGACAAATGGTATTGCATAAAGTTGCAGAGCTTCTGCAGGGCAAATGACATAGCTAGCAAGATCAATAGAAAGCCCACGGATTGGGAGAAGATCTTTACTAGCCATACAACGGACACGGGTCTCATATCTAAAATATACTTGGAACTCAAAAAATTAAATCCCCCAACAACAAATCCTCAGAGAAACAACTGCCCAATAAATAAGTCGGCTAAAGACTTAAAGAGAAACTTCTCTGAAGAAGAAAGAAGGATGGCCAATAGACACATGAAGAAATGCTCAACATCCCTATGCATAAAAGAAATGCAAATCAAAACAACATTGAGATACCATCTCACTCCAGTTAGAATGGCAAAAATCAAGAACTCTAACAACAACAGATACTGTAGGGGATGTGGACAGAAGGGAACCTTACTTCATTGTTGGTGGGAATGTAAAGTTGTTCAACCACTTTGGAAAGCAGTATGGAGGTTCCTCAAAAGACTTCACATAGAGCTCCCCTATGACCCAGCAATCCCACTTTTGGGCATTTACCCTAATGTTTACTAACAAGACCACACTAAAGCTACCAACACAACTATGTTTATTGCAGCATTATTTACAATAGCTAAGATATGGAATCCGCCCAGATGCCCCTCAGTAGATGAATGGATCAAGAAAATGTGGTATATATACACAATGGAATTCTATGCCTCCATCAGAAAGAATGACATTGCTCCATTTATTAGGAAAGGGAAAAACTTGGAAAAAATTATATTAAGCGAAGTAAGCCAGGCCCAAAGAAACATAGGTCCCATGATTTCCCTTAATTGCAATATCTAGTATATGTATGAGTCAAGCGGAAAAGGTCAGATAATGTGATGTTAGGAAAATGAACCCTTAGATATGTATTTTAATGTTTTTTTTTTTCCTTTCATGCGTTTGTTTCTAACGCATTTATAAGATTATCTCTTTGTAGCTTTGTATGTCTCTCCCCCACAGTATAACCCCTGTTTTCACTATATTTGATGTCAGTATAACTTGTAGAGGAGATGGGGAAAAACAAGTCTTTTAAGGATACAGGTGCACCTGTTGCAACAATAAGTACAATTTGTCATGTTGAAAACGAGCTTTACAATGTTAGTGGGGTGGGGAGGTGTGGAGGATTGGGGGGGAGGAATGGGGGGGAGTATGGGAAGGGATGTGAAGGGTAAACAAATAGGAGTCTGCAATGCTTGATAAGAAATGTATGCATTAACCTGCCCATGTAATTGTATCCCCTCTGTACAGTGTGTTTACAAAAAATAAAAATAAACACATGCAAAAAAAAAAAGAAAAATACAAGCTGTTGTGCCCCAAGGTGTTATGAGTAAGTATACATATTAATTAGATTAATATTAATAATTAATTTTATATCTTTTTTTGGTCATGGCGTTTGATCTCTGGGCCTGGGCACCTCCCTCATCTCTTCTGCTCCAGGCAAGCACTCTACCACTTGAGCCACAGCACCACTTCTTCTTTTCTGGAGGTTTATTGGACATAAGAGTCTTAGAGATTTTGCTCCCCACGCTGGCTTTGAACCGTGATCTTCAGATCTCAGACTCCTGAGTAGCGAGGATTACAAGTGTGAGATACCACCACTCAGCTATTAATTTAAATTATATCTATAGAAACATTGTACTAAAAAACCATTTCACAAAAGTTGCAGGATATGTAACAAATATTGCTTTTCATGATATTCTCTATTTCTGCAAACTAAAATAAGAATTTAAACATAATTTTGTGTGTGTCTGTGTGTATTATTCTTATGATTTGAACTCAAGGCCTGTTCCTTAATTTTTTCACACAAGGATAGTGACCTAACATTTGAGCCACAACTCCACTTCAGGTTTTGTGTGTGTGTTTGTGTAAATAACTGGAGATACATCTCACCAACTTTCTTGATAAGACTGGGTTTGAACCTCCTGAGTATAGACACTCATATTCAGCACATATATAATATATCTAAGAATAATAAATTTCTTATTATTTGAATTCTAGAGTTTAAATATAATAAAGGAGGAGGCAACTATGCTTGATAAGTAATGTACTCATTATCTTCCTCATGTGATTGTAATCCCTCTGTACAGTATTTGCACAATAAAATACTTCCTTAAAAATATAACAAATTAACATTTAGATATTTATTTAATTATGAAACCAGAACCTGCCGTGTGGGAAAAAATTTCAGGAAAAAAATATACTAGGAGGTTTTAGATGACAGAATTTTTAGACAAATTGAAATACTCTATTAATCATTAATTAAATTTCTCATGTAAGTTCAAATCAATAGTCTCTGTTAGGCTGAATGAAGCAATTTTTCACTAACTTTAAATATTATCCACTGCAATTACATGATTTTGTCTTCTTTTTAACCTAATATTTTGACATTAAAATGTAAATTCAAACTTTTTTCAATATGCAGAATTCTTAATTACTGGTCATGTATTTCTGAGGTTTAAGTACCAAGTAATTTCAGAGAAAAACTGAATTTCATGTATTTTATGTCAACAGGGATTTTTAGAGATAACTAAAGCATGATATTCCATGATTTATCCATTTATTTCTGTAGCCCTGAATGTAACTTATTTTTGAATGGCAGGAATATCCTATTATGCAAACTCTCTATAGAATAATTAAGGTCGTCATATTACTCATTTTTCCTTTATCTAGAAACACCCTCACTGCAGATGACAAAAACTTGAAAGGAAATGCCATAAAATTATGAAAAATTCAAGTCATTATGAAGGTCACAAAATAAAATATCTTGAAGTTTCCTTATTTCTTAAATTAAATGTATTTCAATTCAAAACATTTCATTCATCTGTCCAGCAATGGTATAATCAAATCACCTCCATGCCAAATAGAGTCTCCAATTAATTCAACTAAATATTAAGGAACAGAATTTATCACAATTCCATAGAAATATCTACTCACCAATCTAGAAATTAAATCTGAAATCATAAAGGACTAGGAATAAAAAATAACATTATGTTGCCATACAGAGGAACTGAACTCTTTCAAGTGGGCACAGTTGTAGAGATTTGGTCACTGAGAATTTATGATCAAAGAGAATATTAAGTTCAAAGTCCTTTCTTCTTTTCATTTCTTTTACTTATCCTTCTCCTTTTCCCCTCCCCCTCACTTTCCCTCTCCCTCTCTCTCCCTCCCCCACCCCCTCCTCCTCATTTCCCAGTCATACTCCACTCCTCCTCTTCTTTACTTTCTGGCTTCCATGAATACACATACTCCATCACATGTTTCTGATATACGGGATAGTGCCACCACGATCAAAAAGCAATAAGGGTAAAAATAAAATGAAATTAGAAGCCAAGATTTATATTTCCTCCTTTTAAGTAGATTTTATGAAGTATTTTTTTCATATTAATAGAAGACATATAGAATGCACTCATTTATTATAAGCAATAAAATTTACTGGAAAAAAATCTGGCCAGCATCACCCTAATGAAATGATTGATTAATTTAATATAATAATAGGACAAATATACTTTAAAATTTGAGATAAAATTCAACAAGAGGCAAAACAATCACCTGTATGGTTTTCTATAAAAAGACAGCAGAATTTAATCTATTCCTCAAGGAAATTGACCTATAATTAACAGTATTGTCAATTTCATAAATGATTTAAGAAGACTGAAAAACAAATTTCAACAAAAAGTGTGTGATATAAAATATACATTGTCCCCTGTAAATAACCTTTTTTATTCTATCTATTTTTGGTCCCCAAAATGACTTGTATTTTATTCTAGTCACAGTTTTTAATTAACTTTAAATATTTGTATGGGAGTTGCTGTTTGACAAAGAAGTTTATGAATAGTATTAATATTTTATTTTTTGTTTTTGTTTTTCTTACTTTTTTTCCTTCCTGAGTTTTGAAATATGGTGCTCAGTCCTATGTCTAAGCTCCTCTTGAGGAAGCCTAGAACTCTATCGTTGAGGCAACTCAGAACTTCCAGATTTTTCAGTGATTTAATTGGAGATAAGACTCTCACAGACTTTCATGCTTGTACTGGCTTCAAACTTCAATCCTAAGCCTCCGGAGTATCTAGGATTTTAGGTGTGAGTCACTAGTGCCTGGCAAATACAATGAGTATTTTTTTTGCCAGTCCTGGGGCTTGAACTCAGGGCCTTGGTACTGTGCTTCTTTTGCTCACGCTAGCATTCTACCATTTGTGTCATATTGCCAATTCTGGCTTTTCTGTTTATGTGGTACTGAGGAATCTAACCCAGGGTTTCACACATCCAAGGCAAGCAATCGAACCTAATCCATACTCCCAGCCCGATACAAACCATCTTGATGATCATCATCCCTAATATCTCTTAACCCTATTTCATCCCTCAATTTAAATAATTTGTGAAATATTCATTGACTAGCAATGCCATATGTAGTCATTCAGAGGATATATCACAGATCATATTTTATTGATAGTACTATTCATCAACATTCTAAACTTATGCATTACAGAATTCTGTGATTTTAAATTTTAAAATACCACTCAAATGTACTCTACTAATCTAATTTTTTCTAAACTAATGCAATGTAATCTCTACTTTTTTCAGAAAGTACAATAATTCTTAGAATGTTAAAGATTTGAACTATGAGCATCACCTCCAGTTCTCGAATATTTTGCCATAACTACCCTCTCAAAATTCTCCAATATCAGTTAGTAGTCGTTTTCTATCATCATTTCAACCTACACTTCCCATGAGCAAACAATATTTCACATTCTACAGATGTACCTATTTTTAAAAGCTCATAAAATTGGAAAATGTAGTCTATTTTATACATTTCTATTGTGTATTATTAGTGTTTTCAAAGTACATTTATGTAATTGTTCTTATGAATAGAGCATATTGTGTAGTATGCATGTGTATAATGGTATAACTTCCTCAATGGGCATTTCAATATTTTATTATATGTTCTTTTAAAAGATTTTACTATGTATATTCTTGTACATGTGTGACATTGGACATATTTTAAAATATATTTCACTGGTTCCACTGGGTATGACTTTGTAGGGAACTGCACATCTGTAATTCTAGAATTCGTGAAGCTGAAGCAGTAGGACTTAGAGTTTGAGGCCATTCTGGGCTATAAAGTGAGACTTTGTTAGAAAAAAATAAATAAAGGAAAAAGAAGAAGAGGAAGAGGTGGAGGGGAAAGGAGGTTGAGGAGGAGGGGGAGGGGAGGAGGAGAGGAAGAAGAAGAAAACGAGGAAGAGGAAAAAGAAGAGGTATACAAATCGTAAAATACTATTCAGTAAAAGAACAAAATCTAAATTACAACATGTATACAACTGGAGTAAGAAGTCTTGATGGGCTATTGAATAGTAGGGTCATTATAGATAGCAGTTATAGACTGTATATTTCAAAAATTAAAGAGAGAAGTCTGAACATTTTCTCTATTAAAGAAATGGTATCCTGGAGCTGTTGGCTCACTCCTGTAATCCTATCAACTCAGGAGGCTGAGATCTGAGGATCGCAGTTCAAAGCCAGTCCAGGCAAGAAACTCTGTGAGACCCTTATCCAATAAACTATCAGTAAAGTAGAAGTGGCACTGTGCCTCAAGTGTGAGAGCACTAACCTTGAGCTGAAGAGGTGAGGGAGAGCACCCAGGCCAACCAAAAGAAAAAAAGTAAATATTTAGAGAATAGTTGTGTTTAACTGATTTAAACATTACACCATGTAAACATGTGGAAATATCTTTTTAGTATGTATGTATTTTAATATTATTGTGCATTGGAATCAACACCCAATAATAAAAAAATGAAAATATAAAAAATATACTTTACATATAAAGCTATGATTCAAAATGCTGGAATAGAGGCAACTATATATGTAATATCTTAAAGATTTCCAATATGTATAACAAACTGACTATATCACTTTAAATGCCAAGTCCTAATGTATAAAGTTTCCAATTTCTACATAGTTGTGGGTGTGTTATTTTTATTGTGAAAACGCTGTACAAAGTGGTTACATTTACATGGACAAGGTAATGAGTATATTTCTTATCAATTGTTGCCTCTTCCTTTTTATCTCCTTCCCATCCCTTCCCATCTTCCCCTCCCCTCACCACCTTCACCCCTCAGGCGCCATAATATCTTCTCCATTTCATTGTTGTAATAGGTACACCTGTATACCTATTTAAACAATTTGTTTTTTCCCTTCACCTCCACAAATTATACCAACATCAAATACAGTGAAAACAGGGGTTATACCGTGGGGGAGGGGACATACAAAGCAACAAAGAAGTAAATATGTTACACACAAAGAAAATAAATATGTTACACGCGATATCAAGAAAGAAAAAAATATTGAGACCTTAACTTGGTGTTCATTTCGCTTAACATCAAAATATCTGACCATTTCTGCTTGTCTCAGACATATAGCAATAATTGCAAATAAGGGAAAACATGGGACCTATGCTTCTTTATTGTTGAATATATTTCCACTACTTTGTATGCATGCAAAGTCTAGATATGTTATCTACTTTTCATACATTCCTTGGTTATTGGAATATTACTATAAAAATGGGAATTTGGATTTCTTTCATAAATTATTCTGGATTGTTAACGTTTTTCATTGGCATTAATTTGCTTTTAATATATATCTGATTCAAGTCTCTTCAAATAAATATGTATTTATGCACACTATGTGTACATATGCACATATACCTACTTATTTGTGTATATATACAAATACAAGTATATATTTATATGTATAAATGAATATACATGTGTGTACTTATATGTATATAGACGTATATGTATATAATTGATTTCACTTGACCATAAGTTTTCATTTTACTTTATTTACCAAACATGTAAGTAATTTATTTTTTTTATTGTTATGATTTTGTACAGTGGGGTTATAATTACATGAGTAAGGCAATGAGTACATTACTTATTGATCATTGTTACCCCTTCCCTTCTTTCTTGTTGTCCCAGTATCCAGTCCATCCCCCAGCTCCCACACTCCTATCTACCCCTCCCTTCAAGCATGAAGTTGTAAAGTTCATTTCCAATATATTGTCCTGTGGGTATATTTGTTGCAATGGGTCATCCTGTGTCCGTGTTTCAGTGTTTTGTAATTCTCCTTCCCTTCCTCAGAATAGACATATGTAAATATATAAGATGCAGCATATCAAAATCGAGTAGAGTGACAACAGAGCACTATGCCATAGGAGAAAGTTCATAGAAAGGAAAGAGCAACAATAAAAATAAATATAATCACAGAGTACATTTAAAATAGTAACAATAAAGAGAGAACACTCAAATATGTCCTTTATTACCAAGGTGATAATTGCAATTCATGTCCTTATCATGTTTGGAACTTTGCTAAATTGTTTTGTAGAATTCCATGTGTTCATATCTTTCCTAAATGTATCTATTCATAATATATCTGCCAAGTCTCTTCTGGAGCCAAAAAGACAATATGCTATAGCTTGGTTCCAAACCAGTTGTATTTCTTCTTTGTACCAAGAATACTGATGCAAGCCAGGCATTTGTGGCTCATACCTATAATGCTAGCTATGCAGGTGGCTGAGATCTGAGTTTCACGGTTCCAATCCAGTCAGGGCAGAAAAAGTCTGTGAGAATCTTAAGCCCAATGAACCATCAGAAAACCGGAAGAGCCACTGTTGCTCACGTGGTAGAGACCTAGCTTTGAGCTAAAGAGCTAAGGGAGAGTGCCCAGCCGCAGACTACAAACCCCATGACCACCACCACCACCACAAACAACAACAAAAACAAAAAACAATAGCATTAAGCAGTCTTAAAGATAGGCTCAAGTCCAACATTTTAGTATTTTCTTAGATACCAATAGTCTTCTAGTCCATGAGCCCTTCACTTCTTACTTTATTAATACCATTACTATCCTTATGTATTTTATCATCTATCTTTAATTTCACCACAGAATCTGCTTTTATCCTTTATGTCATACTTGAATACCAATGCTTTGGAATATATTTATTAATTAGTGTATATTAATTGTATGAACAAACCTTACAGAAATATTTTACACACATATATTGATCAAGGTCCTGATCAACACGTTTCTTTCTCCATTCCCATAGCCTCTTATTTTTCAACTATTTTCTGTTAATTTCTTTGTGCTATCTTCAAACCTCGTCAAAATGTATTTAATGTTTTCACCCCCTGTCACTGAAAATCATACAATGCTGAATATGAAAAAAGAAATCATAGTAAATGGAGACATATCATTTTTGTGTATTGGAGGTAATTATTTAAAAAACATATTAATTGTCCCCTTTGTTTTTCTGGTCATTCACGTGGCTGGAACTCTGGGACTGGGTGCTATCCCTTAGCTCTTCAGCTCAAAGTGAGTGCTTTTTCCCTTGAGCCACTGTGCCGTTTCCTGTTTTCTGGAGATTAATTGGAGATCAGGGTCTGATGGACTTTATTGTTCAGGATGGCTTTGAACCACGATCCTCAGATCTTAGTTTCCTATGAAGCTAGGATTACAAGCATGAGCCAACAGCACCTAGCTTCAGGGTTTTATTTATAAGTTTATGACAATTTCTAAAAACATCTGCACATCACTCTTTGACTCATTTACAAAGGAAAATAAACTGGCATATATTCTCTGTACAATATTAAAACTATTAGTGTAAAATTGTCATATTTGTAGAGGAAAGACTATACAGCTCAATGGTTCTGTAGGATACCAGAGTAGATACACACAAATATAATCAAGGAATATTTAATGAGTTTAAAACCAAACACTTGTAAATGACATTCTCTTCAATAAGTAATGATAAGTTAGACAGTATTGGGGAGAATTAAAAAGTGAACGTTCACTTAAGCCTAACAATTCATTCAAATATTAACTTCAAGTAGGATTTAAGGGTGGCATATAAAACAGAAAGTGGTGTAAATGTAAAGCAAAGGAAGATGTCGACAGTTTGGAGACAGAACCATTCTTACATTTGGCAATAGAATTATAGGAAATTATTGAGTAGAACTCAATAAATGTGTACAATAATTGTTCTGTGAAAGTTCATATACAAGTAGTGAATAGAAACTTGGAGCAGGTGAATTATGCATCTCATCCTAGCTACTTGGGAGGCTGAGATTTGAATATTGTTCTTTGAAACCAACCCAGAAAATGAAGTCCCTGAGAATCTTATCTCTGACTAATCTGCAAAAAGTCAGAGTAGTAAATTATTAACAAATAGCAACAAATCTCAGGGACCCTGAGTTCAAATTCTAGGACCATATACACATTCATAAAAGTAATTGTAGTAATACTAATATTGATGATGATGATGATAATGATGATGATAGTGATGATGATGATGATGATGATGATGATGACGGCAAGTACCCATAATGAAGGATAAAATATTTGCAAATCATATAACTGAAGAATGCCTCAAATCTAGACTCTACATATAACACTGCAAACCTAATGTTAAAAACCTTTAATTAGAAAAACAACACAATATCTTGTGAAAAATAAGCACAAGAAAAGCATCATCAGTGATCAAACAAATGCATATTAAAAATAAAATGACATCACAAACATGTATGAGAATTACTTCACATAATATAACAATGACCATGTTAAATGCCATCAAGAAACAGAGAAACTGGAAGCTGGCAGGAATGTCAAATAGGAAAGCCACTTCTGAAAACAATTTGACAGGGTCCTAGAATATGAAATATGCAACCACTGTATACCAGAAGAATTGAGCTCTTCCGGCTTTGTCTCATAGAAATAAAATGTAACATTCAGCAAAAGACCAAAACATAGGTTTATAGCAACATTATTTCCTCTCGTCTACAGGGAGCCGGGACAAACGCCATTACAAGATGGCGCCCGCTTCCTTTCAGCCTAGAAGTAAACAACTCCATATTAGGCAAGTGCTTGGTGGGGCTGCGAGTCCCCAGCTGTGCGCATGCGTCATCATTGTAAATCCTGAGCCAATCCCGTGGCACCTGGTGACGGTAGAAGGCGGACAGCCAATCCTGAAGCGACCCGTGTTCTAGACCCTATATAAGCGGCTGCATTTCCTTGCTCGCTCTCTTGCGCTCAAGCTCTCCCTTCAACTAAAAGGCTCTCCAATAAAGTGTGATCTGAGAAGACTCCTGGTGTGGTGGTCGTTCTTCCTCGCTGGCCGAGAAGGCGTTCGCCGCACTCGTCAAAGAAATAGAAATCAATTCTGGTTTTCTTTATGTGAATGGGAAACGAATTTTGCTACATTCCCTAATAACAGAACCGAAAAGCAACTCGAGTTGCCTTAAAGCATACAACAACTGGGAATAATCTACCAAGATTTGAAGGCAATCCTAAAAGCTTATTTACTACATGATCTAGAAGTTGGAGGAAAAATGTCAGTTGCCAGGATGACACAAGTTTTGGATTGGGCCAAGAGAAATAGTGGATTTAATTACAAAAGGGAAACATGAGAGAGACTTATTTTTGGGAAAATAAAGTATCTGAAAATATAGAGTTGCTAAAAATTATATTGTACCTAATATGTGCACAAAATAAAATAACTGAAATCTGCATAATGTAGTTGTGAAATATCAATTTCCTACTTGTGATATCATACTATAAACATTTAAAGAAACTGGAAAAATTTATTCAAGAGATTTCTCTGTGCTCTTCTGTTAACATCATAAAAATATAGAGTAACCTTAATAGGATTTAATGATATCTAGAAACCAGAAGTCAAAATAGTCGAGGTTCAAGCTTGAGATGATTAGAAGGCAGAGATTTAGAAGTCTGGGATCCAGGGCAATTTCTGACAAAAAAAAAAATAGTGAGAAACTATAACAACAGAGAAAGCTAGATTTAGTGTAATTTCCCTTTTATCTCACATTTGTGGGAGGCATAGGGAAGACATCATTGTTCAAGAGAGGCTTGGCCAAAAAGTAAGCCCTCATCTGAAAAATAATCTAAAGTGGTCAGAGCCTTAGCAACTTCAAGCACCAGTAATGACAAAAGAAAGAAAAAGAAGAAAACAGAAAAGGAAAAGAAAGGATAGAAAAGGAAATCTATTTCTTCTACATTCTTGTTGATTCATATCATCGGGTACAAGAGTTGATTTTTATTTTGTTTACTGTTTTAGGATTCAGGCCTCTCTAATGTGAAAGTATTTATTCCAAGTAATTATTTTATTTATTCTTACTATTTATTAACTGATTGTTTGGACTTCTTTGGGATTGAACGCATGGCTTTGTACATATTAGTCTAGTTCTAAAATTAAACTTTATCCCAGCTGTTGGTATAGTTTTGGAAATTGCTTATGAATTCTTCAATAGTTAGATATTCTACTTTTCATCTTTTCTCTCCCACTTTTTTTCCTCTACGTATTTTAGTTCATGAGTAGAAAACATTCCTCAATTTTATCTTTTAAACTTAGAATTTTGCTTTTGAATTTATAGGGAATCTGCTTATTTTTATTACATCTTTTATAATTATATAGAGATATATGTATTTTACATGTATGATTGGTTCTTAGAGTTCATTCCAATAACTATGCTTTTCTATGGTCAAATGCACATAGCTATTGAGCCATTGTGATCCTGTCCTAAGAATATTTACCCTTGTTCTCAACATGTGAATGCTTACAGTGCTGTTAGTTAATCATATCCAATTGTATTTTTCTCTTACTAGCTATTGGAATAAGTTGTAGATTTATGAACATATTCTAGTTATTACAAATGAGGAAAACCATGCAGCATACATTTCTTTGGCTGTGGTTTATTTCACTTAATTATTTTCAAGTCTTTCCATTTCCTCAGGAATTGGGTAATACTATTCTTTCTGATGGAAGCACAGAATTCTACTCATAAAACAGAATTGAAGACCCAGAAATGAATTCACTATTGTAGGCACATAATCTTTGATAAGGGAGCCAAAACACAGGATGGAAGACACACAGCCTCTTCAAAAATTGTATTGGGAGAATTGGATTTATGCAGAAAACTGAAGTTAGAACCTTACACATCCCCCTGCACCAGAGCATTCCAAATGGATCAAGGACCGTAATTTAAGACCAGATGCCTTGAAAATATTACAGGAATTGTTAGGAGACGCTTGAGAGATCCTAGGCACATGTGAAAACTTTCAAAAATCCTGAATCACAACAACTCAAAGTAAGTCTGGACAAATGGGATTACATCAAGCAAAATCAATCATTTATTAGTTCAAAAGCTGTGGAGAAAAGAGATTGTTTAACACAGATTTATTAGGAAGCAAACCAACAGATGAAAGCCTCAGCCAATGTTACTACCTTTTATTACTAGGGTATTTATAATGGGTTTATATGAATCTAAGTGTTTTCTGGTGGGGATTTGTAAGAAAACAGCGGATGCTAAGACACAGATATCGTAAAATGATTTGTATCTGGAGAAATAAGGGAGTAAGGCAGAGGGCGAAGTTCAAAGCCTTGGTAGGTGCCAGGTAAGGAAGGTATAGCTACACAAGGGAAGGACAGTAAAGCAGGAGTGATTATCAACAAAAGCACTGGTCTGAAGCCTCAAAATAAGGATCCCTGTGGACTTAGCAGTCTCTAACATGATGTTTTATTTAAATTAAAAAGCATGATTTTAGATTTTTGCAGAGTGGGAAGGTGCATAGTCACAGGCAATCTCTGCTGTGTCAGCTAATCCAATCTACTCATTCATGTGTAACCCAATAGCCAGGTTTCAACACAAAACAGTAAAATGAGATTGTACAAATGAGACTGTGACTTTTCCCTCCCCTGAATGAAAATTCTGTGAAATGATTTGTCTTCCAGATGTTTACAAAACATTTCTCATGATCTATTCTGTGGAGAGCTGCAGGGGCCGTGACCAAAGATGGCGCTGGCTTCTGCCTTCCGCCTTGCCGATGGCGAGTGCTCTCTGTGAAAAACAACTCCTTATATGGCTATGGCTTGGCTACTGGCTTGCTTCCATGTTTGCGACCCTATTAGTCTATGCCGCATGGCACCTCGGGATTGGCCATCCAGGAGGCTTATAACCGGAGCACGGGTGAGGGGGAGGGAGAAGCTTGCAGACAAGGTTCCTGAATAAACTGCTTTGAGAAGAATCCCTGGTCGTATCTTCCTTGCTGGTCGAGGTGGTCGCGACACTTTTCTACTATTTTGTCTTCATTGTTGATTTTCATATACTTTTTTATTGCTGCCTTGTGTATATACCATTTGTGGAGCTTAAACTCAGTGTTTCATGGTCTCCTTAGACTTTTTGGTCATGGATATGACACTCTGTTCTTTGAGCCATATACTCACATTCTTCTTGTGGGATAATTGGAGATGTTTTCACATTTTTGTCTGTTTAGACTGACATTGAACAAAAACCTTCAGGTCTTAGCATCCTGATTTTCTAGGAATCTACACAAGATGGAACTAACCCCAAGCTTTGTGTTTCAGTTATTTAAATTATGAGGTAGAAGAAAGTGGAATTATATTTGTTTTAAGTATGAAATTCTCAAAGACAAGTTTGAATCAACTTGTTATAATGCAATTGTTATCAATTTTAACTGCTAAATCAATGAATATTACACATTCCCACAGAAATATAACAGAAAACAAAAGCATATTTGTTTTCTTTTGCTTTTTGGTCGGTCATGGGGCTTGAACTCTGGGCTTGGGCCCTGTCCCTGTGATCTTCAGCTCAACGCAAGCACTCTACCGCTTGAACCACCACACCACTTCCTGTTTTAAAGTGGTTTCATTGGATATAAGAGTATCATGGCGTTTGCTGCCCGGGCTGGCTTAGAACCATGATCCTTACATCTCAGGCTCCTGAGTAGCTAGAAGTTACTCAGGCGGGAGCCACCAGTGCCCAGCTCAAATTTGTTTTCTTAAAACAAGTAATGGAACCATGAATTAGTTTCACTTTACAATTCATGTTTTATAACTTCAATTAGCAGATTTCCATGAAGAAAAGTAAATATATTAATTGTATACCACAATAAGCAAAGGGATTATAGATAAGTATAGATATTTCAACACAGCCAAAAGATGTTTTTCAGCAGTCTAACTAAAAGGTAATGTTATGTAAAGCAACTAATGGATATGATATAGTTTGATCATTATAAAACATATAAATGTGTTGCACTACCACTCAATTCTTCATAAATATGTAAAAAATAATTATGTAGCTACGAGCCAGTTTCTAATGCTTGTAAACCTAGCTATTATAGAGGCTGAAATCTGAAAATCATGGTTCAAAGAATGCTCAGGCTAGAAGGTCCATGAGACACTTATTTCCAAGGGACCACCAAAAAACTGGCAGTAGCTCAAGTGGTAGAGCACTAGCCTTCAGCTGAATAGCTGGGGGAGAGAATGCAGGCCCATATTTCAAGCCTCACAACTAACAAAAATTAAAGTTAAACAGTTAGAAATAAAATAATATGTTGACATGAATGTTAAAATATATATTCTAAAAATATTAAATCCTCACTAGATATACTATTTTACATAAATGTAAATATCGGTTTTCTGGTTTTAGTTGTCAGTGAATTGTGTAAATCAAATAATTCTCACTCAATTCATATTAATATGTTAATATACCATAAGTATAAATGTTAAGTGATATGCAGTGATGTTTTAGGAATCTCCCTTGCCTTTCTAACATTAACCCTTCTAACCTAAAATCAATATACCCTCCAAACATGTCAGGGTTTTCATTGACAGTAAAGTCACTCATCTCATTGGAGTAGAAAACTATATGCCCAAATTATTGTTTGGAACAACTGACACATTTTCCATTCATTTCACTTAGTTTAAAATCTAAAACACCTAAGTCATCGTAACCATGCCAGTAATAACAAAATGCCTTCTGAGAGTTTCAGTCTCTTAAGAGATGAAGGTCTTTAGTTATACATGCATTTTTTTTCTCCCTAACTTCCTATTCCTTGGGAAAATCTTTTTATGTAACCCTGTGTTCCTGATTAGGAGACTGGAAAAAAGGCAATAATGAAAATAGTAAACGAAATATTTGAAAACAAAAAGCAATCACAGACTCTCCTGATTTCACTGACAATATACAGTAAAATACCACTTATTTGTTATCATTTAAAGAACAACAAATAAACTTTAATTACCAGTGAAGAAGGGAAGAGAAAACTTTTTGAAGAAAGCATGACTTTGAAATTTTTAACATAAGCATAATAGATTTATCTCATTTTTCTATGTAGTTGCCAACATAATAGAGAGCAACACCCAAAGGGAGGAAAACACCTAAATCACAGCAGTAAACTTTTGTCTATAAAAGAACTGTGAGGGTCTGACTCTTTCAAAGTCAGGCTTACAAACAGGAAAAGTGTATTAGCTTTAATGTAAACAATAAAAAATAAAAATCCTTTATTAATGTTTTACATATCTTGACTAGGACTTCTCATGTTGGAGTAGAGGAAAGGTATGAACAATTTCAAAATTTTTTGACTATTTCTGAAGACCATTTTTATTGATCAGCTATGGCAACAGAAGTAGCCTTAATTACTCTAAGTATCATGCTTTTTTACATCTAGAAACATTATTTGTTGCTGGGGTATAGGGTGTAAACACTTGCATATTAATAAAGAGTCATTGCCTTAGGAAGGATATTTGCGGTGTAAAGAACCCTAAAATACAAAAGACAGCATACTGGAAACTATTTTCTAGCAATATCAGTCTGTAGGTGTCGATTTTGCTTCCCATTGTTTCAGGGGACCCATTTATGTTATCTTCCTTTTCTCCATCTGGTGAGCCTATAATATCTTATAACAGCTTGGGATTGCAGTTTCTTTACTGGATTTTCTAATTTCTGTTGGAAAGGTCGAAAGGATAGAAAAGTGAGATTCTGTTTCTATTTTACCTCTTTTTTTATTATTTTAGGAACTGTAACTCAAAATTACATACAATATCAGGAGACATTTCATTTCCATATTCCTACTCTAGGCTTTGGTACTTAGTGATCCCCAATTGTGAAAATAAAGATAGGGAGCTGCTTATTTAGATATTATTTAGAATTTCAAGACTTCATTAATGCAAGGCTCTTAGTAGTATGTACATCATACATGTGTACAAAACTGGTGGCAACTTTTACTTATTCTCAGAAACTAGGAAATGTTGTGTCCCTGTACTTGCATCAGGAAAACTCTGTAGTTGAATTTAGTTTACTAAAACAAGACTGCTGTAACAAATTTCTACAAGTTTAGTGGTTTGAATTATTCATATTCATCATTTTATAGTTCTAAAAGACAGAAATCTAAAAGAAGTCTCACTAGAATAACATCTAGCCAGAAACAGAGCTGAAATATTTTCAGATGATTCTAGAGGAAAAGGCATTTACTTTCTGTTCCACTTTCCAAAAATTTCACAATCTGGTTGTTGGCTTTTCCTTTACTTTTGAATATACCATCTTTACACCTTTCTGATGGTTAGTCCCCAATCATTGCCCTTTCCAACTAAATCTAGAACTTTTAAGTACCCTTTCGAGTACAGTTCCTACATCTGATAATTATTCATATTTGCATTCTTTGCATAATGACAGTGATTATTTTTACTGATAATCCAAATCTACATTTGAGGGATTACATATTTTGGGAAAATAGATGTTTTGTGAGGCTATTTTTCTGCCTATCACAATGAGTTGTAGCATTCTTTCTACTGTAACCTGTTATCCTTCCCTTAGATTTGAACAACGGATTTCTTCAATGAAATCTAACTAAAAAAATGAAGTAATTGATCTCTGAAGTAATTAATCCTGATTAAAACATTGCCACCTCCTAGAAACTTTAAATCCCAGAGAGCAGCTCCTGAAACAGCTCTGGCAATGTCACTTTTTAAACACTCGGTTTAAAAAGTTTCTCTTTTCAAGAGCATTTTACTGCTAATGTTGGTAATATGGTTAATATTTATTTGACTGCTATTATTAAAGAATGCATCACCTAATACTGGTTCTCTTTTTCTACCTTTGCTGTGCCTAATCTATTTCTGAAAGGAACACAGCTATTTGAATTACATGAACTGCTTATTGAATTTGAATCGGTGCAGAGACGAAAAGAACAAAACATGTCTTTGTGTATATGTCATGTTAAAAATATACCTACACCTATTTATCTTAAAATAATCTATTTTCATTATAGTTTAATTATGATAAAATTTAGCCTCTCAACAAGCAATATTAACTCAATCTTATTTCATGCCTCTCAAAAGCAAACAAAAAATTACTATGTATTTCATCTTTAAAAACTTAGCCAATGCAAATTGTTTATTAGATATTTAGAGTCATGATCAGACACTATGGTGGAAACCAGATAAGGAAAAAAAATCAGGTTTGTTTTCTTTGATGAGCCATGCAGATTTATTTCAGCCGTTTCTGAAAGAAGGAAATCCTGGCTTGGATATCCTTGAATGTCTTTGCTTGGATGACAATGTGTCATTCTGCCTTCATTAATGAGGGATTATGGAGAAAGGATGATAATTCACATTAGAAAAAAGAGAAGAAAATGAAGGAGAAATCTAGACATTTTGTTCCTCCTCATCTCAATCACAATGTCTGGGTAATGTTTGTGGATATTAAATACCATGCTCTAGAGTGATTAAACTCATCTATAGAGAAGATAACCCCACCTGCAAGTGATCACATGGAGAATGCTTATTGATAGAAAAAAATGTAATAGCATCAAATAGGAAATACTTCTTATGGTTTCTTCTTGTATAGTAATTGTTGCATTCTGGTGTGCTACAGTCAACTCTGATGAAGTTATTCAAGGATGGTAAGAAACAAACTTGTTAATATAATGGTTTAACATTAGCTTAGTTTTTGCTGTGTTATATGTAAGAGGATGTATTTGAATTTCACCTCTATTTCACATGGTTTATTCTTCTAGAATATAACTTGAAGGAAGACACTTTCTGGAAATATGCTATTTTTATAGGCAAGGGAAAAAAATCAGCTGCCTGTTAGGCCCAAGACAATGGGATAGAAATCTTCCTCAAGAAATAATATTTCACCAATTCTGGTTCACTTTTGTAAGCTGAAGTAAGTCAAATGACCTATCTTGACATTGTAGATTTGAGGGAAATCTCACTTACAGGAAGCTGATGCAGGTTATACAGTAATGTGGCAAGAGATGCAACACTTGAGAAAGAGAAAAAAAAAAGAAGAGAACTATAGTAAATCAATAATACTTGCCATCACATGTCTCTGCGGGAAGGAAGCTATTATGTATCTTTGTTTATGAAACTACTGAGAATTTCAAATCATTTTTATGCCTTAGATGTTACAGGAATTAAAAAATATTTTGATACTGAGACAGCATAAAATCTCAAAGAAAGCTGAAGTAATCTTTTCAATACTAGGAAAAAGAAACCATTTTACAAGAATATACGTAGTATCATTTCTTTTTCTATAAATATATTTTGTTAACTATATGTGACTATCCACCAGAATAAAGTCTACATTTATCTGCATCTAGTGCAGATAGTATAATAAATTAGATACAAATGAGAGTTAATCAGTAGCACTTTTTAAAAAAGCAAAAATTTTGGAGAGTAAACTAATACACATATTTTTCCACTATTGCCTTCCACATCCTCCTTCTTCTTTCCTAAGAAACACAGCCCATCAAAAAAAAAAAAGGGTTAGGTATTTGGCTCTTGACCATGAAAGTGGAAGCAGAACAGTATGGATATTGGAGCTGACTATTTATGCTCTTTCACATAATAATGTCACATGCAACAGCTGTATAAGTGCTGCAGGTGTGAACTGTACTTCCTTAGTGATGTAAGCCTTACTGAACTTAGTATTGTTTTCTACTTCCTTTTCAGGACCTGGCCAAAATTGTGATACTTTGTAATGGAATGAAAATGTAATACTATCTTAAGAAAGTCGTTTAGGGCTCTGGAAATATGCCTTCATGGTACAGTGATTGCCTAGCATTCATGAAACCCTGAGTTCAATTCCTCAGTATCACATAAAGAGAAAAGAAATAATGGATGTGGTGCTGTGGCTCAAGTGGTAGATTGCTAGCCTTGAGGGGAAAAAAAGCCTTGAATTCAAACCCCAAGAATTGTTAAAAAAAAATCATTTAGTTAGTAAATTTAAAATAAAGAACACATAGTTGGAATATATAATTGCTCCATCCCTACCGATACCAGACAATAGTCCCTAATTCATGTACTTTACCTATATTAGGATGCTGTTGTGAAAAAAAAAAGTTTTGTTCATTAGCTCATGGCAATTAATGCCAGGAATATGCTTAGATAACAGGTGAAGATTAATCCTAGAAATTCAAAGACTTTCAGTGTTCACTTCTAATTACAATGATAAGATTAATCTAAGGGAGATTTGGAAAACTTTTTGGTCAGTCACAGGACCAAAAATGCAGAGGCTAATTAATATTTATGACAAAAGAGAACTTTTAACTCCAGATGTAAAGAATAAATGATAGTAAGGTATACCAGAAACTGTTCTATAGAGACATTTTTGGATATTGAAGAATAAGTCTTATTCATCTAGGTTTATTCCTCATTGCATTTAGCATTCTAAATTTTATGCTAGTTCTTAACCTCTGTGAACCAAATTTTATCTCCCTCTATGCTGATCTTTCATATCTGATCTCCTTTGCTCTCTAAAAATCTGTCTTAATAAATATTAAATTGTGAAGACATCAAAACAGGTTTGTGAAGTCACAATGGGATGCTGAAGTAAAAATGGTATAGTAGATTTCAATTGTCATTTATTCACAATGAATATATGAGTTAACAAATGGATTGTGATGTCTACAAATGCATTTCTAGATACAAATGCATTAAAGTCTAAAGAGGTTTGTGATGTCACTCTGTGACACAAATTTTATGACGTATGGCAGTATGATATTACAGTGGTCATCTTGTCACAGTGGTTTTCTGATATGTCATACATGAAATATTGGGAAGTCGAAAACAGCTTATGAGCTCAAAATGTCCTAAGATATCACAAGGGTAACATTTTACCAAAATTATGACGACAGAAATTTGTGATGTCACAATGGATTAGTGATATCACAATGGTAATTCAGCCACAACAGGTTTCTGATAACAAGACACATGTAACATTTGAAATAGAAGGAATTCAAATGATACACATTCATATTGGATGTACGATGTAACAATGCATATGTGATATCAGAATTCTATTATGACATTGTAATATACAATCTCTTATATTTAAATGAATTACATTTCATTTCAATTGTACTAAAATTCAGTCCATTTTATCTCTAGATCAGATTCTCCCTGTTACTGAACAGCATGCAACCTCATCCTGATTCTCATCCTTTTTGATAAGCCACTGGTGTTTTCTATTTCTTTCATTGTTTACCAGTAGGCTATGACACACAAATGACTTTTGTTAACAACATTTTTGAATGCAACTAATAGAGATAAATATTGATACTAGGTTTGAAAGAATTAAGCACATTGTCCAGATGAACACTTTGATTGCTTTTCTTCATTCTTGCTGCCTAATAATAATGACAACTACAAATAGTGCACCTTGTATGCATTGGGAAATTAGAACTTGATATGAGAGTGTGAGTCACACATTGGGAAATTAGAACTTGATATGAGAGTGTGAGTCATGAAGAAATAGGAAAAAAAATCACTGAAGTTGTACTCTAGACAGTGACCTACAAAGATTTATGAACATTTAGTATTTGTGCTAAGAAAATTCGACCAAAATGACCACACAGGCTTAGTGACAGGATAAATGCTTTACTCAACTTTTGCTGTCCTGGAAATGATAGAGTCAGAATGACAGGGAACTAGCTGAATATCTGTCTCAAAATGGATTCTCAACAATCACAGTTTTCTGAAGTAAACATCGTTGGCATTAGAAAATGTATGATCTCTCAAAAATCTATTAGTACATATATTTCTCAGCTATTATACTCACTTTCAGTTTCTTGTCCATTAGTTTGCTCCTGGACAACAGCCTAGCACAGTAAGAAAATGTTATTCATAATTGCTCTACTCACCACATACAAGATTCCATTTTCCAGGCACGAAAACTTAAGGAAAAATCTAGAAATTGGTACCAAAGATATGTTCCTTCATTTGTGTGGGTCACTGTATGGAAGGGCAGAAATAATCAATCTCTTTATATTGTTACATGTTTCCATTATAATAAGCCATGTGATAGGTTTCTCCTTACATTGATTCTTTGAGGCTCCTATAAACTCTACATAATCCAGCAGTTATAGAAAATGATTAGGTTTACCCCTAGTCTCTTCGTGTCTAGGATTTCATGTAAGTATTAGAGTTGATTTAATCTCAATAATTGTAATCATGTTCACATGTTTCTGCAAAGTTGCCATATTGTATAGAATTTAACAGGAAAAATACCACTGTCTTAATATGCACATCATCATAAACAACCTGATTTCAAAACGACCATATCTGGTGATCACCTTCTGAATTCACATGTCTAACTTATATTCCAATTATAGTTTCCAACTTTCTTTCACAAGTTAGATCTTCATAAAATTTACTTATAATCTAGTATAAGTCTGAATGTTTGCAGTGTATTATTCCTTCAGGTGCAATACAGGCTAGAAATGAATTGTATTTTTACCAAAAAAACATATGCATAACACTGTTATGTATGAGCAATGAAAGAGTTTATGGGAAAAAGTAAATATTAAACATTTCCCTCATTTGTAAAATCGATTAATTGGAAGTCAATTGGGAAGTGCTTATGACACATCAGTACTTTCAAAATGTTCAGGTAATAGAGTTCTTAGCATTTATCCCAATTATATATTAGAAGATTGTAATTTGTCTTTGACACAGGGTAAAATGAATGTACAAAACTTCATTCTAATATCATGAAATAGCATTTTTAAAAACTTATCATTACACTGATGTCAAATATTTATGGTTCTCATTGCTGTATGGAAGAAATAGAATATTAGAGAGCCTTCCTTTATGCCCTTTCTTCTTCATATTTCATGCATTTTGTTCGTGGCAATTTCCATTCCTTCTTCATCCATTCCTTACTATAGGTGGAAATCTCAAAGTATTGATCATGATAACTCTCATCTTAAAATAAGCATAGCAAAGAATATTTGAAGAAAGAATTTGAACTATTAATGTATGTCTTTCAATTCAAATTCATGCCTGTTTTTACACTGTACACTTCATTATCTCAAACTACTATCAATCAGTCCAGAAATATTTGTGTCCTTTTAGTCAATTGGTATCGAACCAAACATATTTGAGTGAAATTTCATGTCTTCAATATTATTCATCCAACATACAAAATACAATAATACAAAAATACATGAAAATATATCAAAAGAGTGACCTTACAATCATCAAGAAAATTGCATGATGGTTGTATTTGGGAAGGTAGTAAATTTATATGCAGTAACTATGTCTCAGCAGGATCTACTGAACATGTTCCTTGAGGCAAGAGTTAACCCTTCAAGTGTTACTCAAGTAGTAAGTTACAAAATCATGTTCCTGTCTCCACTGTTAATATTTATACAATCGTTGCTTTCAAATAAATGATCCATAAAAACTGACCATTGGGGTCTGGGAAGGTGGCTCAGTGGTAGAGTGCTGGCCTTGCATTCATGAGGCCCTGGGTTCGATTCTTCAGCACCACATAAGCAAAAAGAGAAAACGCTGGAAATAGTGCTGTGGCTCAAGTGGTAGAGCACTAGTCTTGAGTTGAAGAGCTGAGGGACATTGCCCAGTGCAGAGTTCAGGACCCATTACCAGACCCCACCCAAAAAAAAACAAAGAACAAACAAACAAGAAAAAATGACCATTGTGTACAAATGTCTGATTATTCTGTATATGGTAGAGATAGTTGTATCATATACAACAATTTTTCCATTACTAGTTAATTGCTCCCTTAAGTACTCAAATGAGAATATACTGAAAATTTGAGTAGGATGTAAGCGTTGATATATAGACTATGTCACTGGACGTTTGCCAGTGGTACTTCCTAAATGCTAAATCAAACAAACTGTGTTAAAGAATTATGACCTTTTTTCTTGTGTGAAGGCTGGAATTGTATTGATTCATGCAGAAAATTGAATAGCAATTAAACTGAGATAAAATGTTAATTTTTACCTCATGTTAATTGATATCTACAATGACTTCTTAGCCTCAGAACAAAATTCCTGTCAAATATATTCTGGTTTGAAATGTGAGGAGAAAAATCATGAAATTGCAGGTCTGGAGGAAGATTGTGGATGATCAGCTGGGGATTAACATGCTCTAGCATTGAAAGCAGGTTTAAATTTCTAGTGAAAAGTCCAAGTCTGGAGAGTCGCACTAAGTGTGCCATCATAGTACAGAGACTTTGTCCAGAGATGAAATATCTGAGTGCTCATATCCAGATTTGAATACTTGCAGTGTGGTGGTGGTGGTAGCTCCTACCACTGCTACCATATCAACAGAGAGAGAGTACCACCAAGAAGACAAAAATAACTAAAAAAACTTTGTACCTTATTGCTCAGCTGTGAAAGTGTAGATACATTACAACTGCTGGTTATGACTTTGACAAAAATCTCTGATACATGTGAGGTGAAAGCATGACTCCCAGTATGATCCCTATATACTTTTGTATTTTTGTATAACAAGAATGATTTACATCATTAGGAGCAAGAGGCATGTGAATCTGTAGACTCATTTCTCCCTCTTCATCCAAGATCAGGAAATACCATTCTCCCAGTCACACACTAGCTTCTCTGTTGTACCACATTGGCTTGAGGTTGTAACCCTGGTTGTCAACCTGAGAGCTTCATTCTCCAACTTCTAAGCTCTCTTATGATTTCACCCAGTGGTGTTACTTTAATACATCACTGCATACAGATCTCAGCTTAGTTATCTCATCTTAGTTACCTACAGGTAAAGATTTCATTGTGAAAGATCCATTTCATTCTTTTCCTTCTTGTTATATAGAGAAAAAAAGAAAGTATATAGCATTGTTATAATGAAATTGTTAGCCTCCTCTGTAATCCCGAAAACTTCCATGCTTCCAGGGAACAAAGGACAATGATTTCAACAATGCAACGACTTCAACAATTCACCCAAAAAATTATACACCACGATCAAACCGGATTCATTTCAGGGATGCAAAGCTGGTTCAATATACGCAAATCAATTAATATTATTCATCACATCAACAGGAGCAAGGATAAGAACGACATGGTTATCTCAATAGATGCAGAAAAAGCATGCGACAAGATCCAACACCACGTTATGATGAAGGTTTTGGAAAAATTAGGAATAAATGGAACAGCCACCATTATATTTAATGATGAAAAACTAAAGCCATTTCCTCTTAACTAAGGAACAAGACAAGGTTGTCCACTCTCTCCACTTCTCTTCAACCTAGTATTAGAATGCCTAGCTACAGCAATAGACAAGATGCAGACATAAAGGGGATCCAAATAGGGAAAGAAGAAATAAAACTCTCTCTCTTTTCAGATGACATGATCTTGTATTTAAAGAATCCCATAGACTGCATTCCCAGATTGCTCAAACTGATTCAAAACTTTGGCAAAGTAGCAAGGTATAAAATTAACCCACAAAACTCAATGGCTTTTCTGTATACCAACAATGAGAAAAGTGTGGCTGAAATAAGGAAAGCAACTCCATTTGTAATAGCCCCACAAAAATGAAATATCTAGGATTTAACTTAACCAAAGAAGTGAAGGACCTCTATGATGAAAATTTTAAAAACTTGAAAAAGGAAATCAAAACAGAACTTAGAAAATGAGAAAAACTCCCATTCTCCTGGATTGGGAAGATTAACATCGTAAAAATGGCAATACTTCCCAAGGCTATCTACAAATTCAAGGCAATACCTATCAAAATTCCAACCTCATTCTTCAAGGAAATAGAAGAGGCAATCCAAAAATTCATATGGAACAATAAAAGACCCCGAATAGCAAAAATGCTCCTCAACGGAAAGAACACTGCTGGAGGAAGATCAATACCAAATTTCAAACTCTACTATAAAGGCTAGCGCTCTACCACTTGAGCCACAGTGCCACTTCCAACTTTTATTCAATTTTACTTATGTGATGCTGAGGAATCCAACCCAGGGCCTATGCATGCAATGCAAGCGCTATACCACTGAGCCACTTTACCAGACCCGGCTTTTCCATTCTTATATATGGACAAAACAAATGCTATTGTGAAGTCACAATTACATCGTGAAGTGGTATCAGCTAAATATATTCAGCAGTTCGGAAAAATAATTAACATTTAGGACACATATTCATGTCACTTTTCACTATGACCACTGAAATGTTGAACTTTGAAATGAACATAGAAAATTTCCATTAAATTAGGATAAGGTTCCTATATTAACATTGAGTTCTCAAGTAGGTATGGTTATGAGGATTCTATGCCAGAGATATACCAACATTTGGAATATATCACTTGCATCGAGCACAGTGAAAGAGACTTAAATATGAATGAACCATCAAGGATTCAATACTCATTGCCAAAGAAGACACATACAAATATCCATGATAACCTGGGACTAATTTTTATCATGACTGAGTAAAATCAAGATTTGAAGGGAGGAAAAATATCCTCAATTTCCAATTCCAAAATACATAATAATGTGCCCAGCATCAACTTATGGTTGTTGAAACAGAATAGGAAAAAAATGTACACCATTTCAGTTTGTACAAACACAGTCAATTTGCACATAAATGGACAGATTACAGATATATCTGATCACAAACCCAAGTCAGCTCACATATATTTATATATAATGGCAAAGCTAGGGTTGGATAAATCTTCAAGAGACCAATAAACAAGTAACATGGTCTCCTACACTGACAGATTCTCTCATGAATTTACAGGTTCTTTAGTATCATCTAAGTTTTAGATGTCAGAAAAATTATGATTCCATAAGAAAGACATAATAGCATAAGGAAAGAGAATTAGTAATCCCATTGGGTCACTTTGTGTTCTAATAAGCAATGAAGTAAGAAAATATCACTGCCTCATCAAACAATACTTTTGGAAATTCAGACAGAAAATACATGATATTAAGAGTGGGGAGTGAATAAAATCTGACTCTTATGTGGAAGAAAAAAATTCAGAGATTTTGGAAATACCAGTGAGTATGTGGCATTGTTGATGAATATTGCATTACATTCCTGTCTTTGGTTATTGTTCTTTTTGGTCATTGGGCTTGTACTTTGGGCTTGGGTTTGGGCTTCGAGCTCTAATTCTCTACCACTTGTGCTACAGAGCCACTTCCAGTTTTGAGATGGTTAATTGGTGATGAGAGTGTGATAAATATTCCTGTGATCTGATCCTCAGATCTCAGCCTCCTACAGATCCCTAAGCAATATGTACCAGGCTTTTTTTCTCTGTTATCCAGAGTGCGCTGATGAATTTTGAGCTTGTCTGTTCCCAACATTCATGCACACTACAGGTCTATGAGTAACCATGGCTTTCCTTAAGGATAATGCTCTCCATAGTATTCGATTTTGAGGGTATTAATTCCAGAAATGAATCTGAAAAAAATCCTTCACTTCATTAATTTATAATTAGATCCTTATGTGTAAAACACATGAGATGCTAGAATTAACATTATCTCCTGGACTGGCTCAAGTGTGGTTTTATACCCACAAAATTGTTTCCCATGACATATTTCTTTTCCTCTGCATAACAGAAGATGAGAAACTCCCTAACCTGAAGAATAAATGTATTCTATTGCTCAAATATGAAATTGATCTGTTCAGTTTTTAAACAGGATGAGTTTAAATCCTTGTGATAATCTTCATAAAACAAAAATTGTCATCCGATGCAAGGACGAATTTATCTAAAACTATTACTCCTCTTCAGCACTTCCTTCACTATACAAAGTGCCAATTCATCCTTAACATAATATTGTAATATGTTTGACATACAGCAGACATTTGAAGACAAATTCTTAGTGTGCTTACTACCTTTACTCAGGAAATATATATGAGGCCTGACCATGATGACAGGCTCACATAAATTCACCTTGGTTTTATGTTGAATAAGTTTTTTTTTTTTTCTAGACTGATCAGAGGAGAAAAATCTTAACATTATCAATACAACTAAAATCTATTTTCTTACTTATAAAAAGGAAGAGGTCTCATACTGGCAAGCAAGACAAATTACATGATTCCAAATTAAATAAATGCTCATGAAGAATTCCAAGAAAACCCAATTACTGTTCATTTTTTCCTCTATTTGCCATCTTACCATGTCAGAGAGACTTGATGTTTTCAAATTGCATATAATCAAAAATATAATCAATAATGTGACTCTAGAAGGACACGTTCATTCTAGCAATTAAAATTCTTTAAACAATCCCATCAATACTCACTAAGAGATAGCATATCTTTTGTACTTACACATCTAATTTTGAATTTCCAAACTATACCATATCCAATGTTGATTTATACTTTATACAGGAATGTGAAATTTGAAATCCATTTATGTAATGCTGCTATAAAAATATCTGTAAATAAATTGTATTAATATGTACCTTTGCAAAGTGGAAATTGTAAATCATCTCAAGAATCTCTTCAAATTGGGGCTGGGAAGTTGGCTTAGTGGTAGAGTGCTTGCATTGCATGCATGAGACCCTAGGTTCGATTCCTTAGCACCACACAAGCAAAAAGAAAAATGCTGGAATTAGCGCTGTGGCTCAAGTGGTAGAGTGATAGTCTTGAGCTGAAGAGCTGAGGGACAGTGCCCAGGTCCAGAGTTCAGGTCCCATGACCGGACCCCCCACACACAACAAAAAAAAAAAGAAAGAAATGAATTTATAGTCATTCCTATAATATTCATTAATGAATTTCAGAGTTTTGTTTTGTTTTTTGTCCGGTTGTGGGGCCTGAACTCTGGGCCTGGGTGCTATCCCTCAGCTCTACCACTTGAGACACAGTGACACTTCTAGCTTTTTTCCAATTTTTCTTATGTGGTGCTGAGGAATCAATCCCAGGGCTTCATGCATGCAAATCAAGTGCTCTAACACTGAGCCACCTTCCCAACCCTTCATTAATTAATTTCTGAAGGAAGACTTAGTAACCCACTCATAATTTGTACATTTATCAATTACCTGTTGAAGATACTGCCATTTACACTATCATAATTGATGTGATGAGTGAATCCTGAAATCATGAAAATGGGTATAAAAATTGGCCCAACATAATACTGCTATCTGTGGCTTCCCTGATTTAAATTGATTATAAGAGAACGAGAAGAACATTCTTGTAAGGTAATTCTGATATGAAGTAATTTGGGTGATTGCATTTCTTATCCATCCTAGTGAAGCTATACTTGACTTTTGCCACAAATCACAGGTTAATGAACTCAGCAATCCAAAACTTAATTTGTAGTGATCAAAATATACGGGTATATCGAGCAGAAAGTTTGTTATTCTTTTATCCTATTTCTTTACTTTGAATTTTAACAGACAATAGGACATCATAAGAAAACCATTTTCTTTACCTGTTGTTGCCAGATGATTTGATGGTGCCCCGAACAAAACTTGTGCTAGCAACTTCCAAGGATTCTGTCAAAGGGAGAATTACATACTTGATTGAGGTGCTAGATTAGATTGGCTCTAACATTATACATTGATAAAGCAAAACAAAAAAGTTGATGGCCTTATGAGCATTCCAAGAAACTTTTAGCTGGATAATAAACATTGAAAAGAATGAGTTCTTAGCCATGTACAAAAACTAATCTTTTAAATGTTTGACTTGTTTTTTAATCTTAAGACAATATTTTCATATATGCTATTGTTATTAGCATACAAGACAATCCACAAAGAATTTTTAATTTAATTTAATTTTTTGAACAAAGAATTTTTAATTTCACTCCTAAAGGAAGAAATCATACAACAGCACAAGGTAAGTTGAGATTCAATAATGGAAAATCCAGAAAGTTCAACAAGCTTTTTACCTTTATCCCAGTATTCCTCAGAGAAAACATATTGCCATGTACTTTCAAAACTCTTGTTATCTACAAACAAAAAGAAAACTAGCATCACAGTAGGATGCCGGTACAAATGGCCTAGATTGATTTGGACTGTGTTTTAGTTATCAGGAATATCTACATCATCTTCAAGAGAAATTGACACTGTGATATGGGGAGTGTGGCTCCTGGGATCAGAGGAGGGCGTACACTGGACGCTGGGTCATGTGAACACTGGGATGTGTGAGTATATGCACTGGGATCTGGAGAGGTAGGACACAAGTAACTGGTATTGTGGACACTGGAATTTATGAAGTTTGGAAACTGGAATAAAGGGATTGTACACACTGGGATCTGAGGACTGTGGACACTGGATTCTGGAGAGTGAGAACACGGAGATATGGGAGTGTGGACACCGTTCTATTGGGAATGGGGACCTTGGAAGCTATGGAGTCTAACACTGGTATATTGGGAATGGGGACACTGGAATTTATGGAGTCTAGATACTGGGATGTGGACATTGGGATATGAGCACTGGGGATCCTGGGATAGAGGAGTGAACATATTGAACTCTGGATAATGTGCACACTGGGATCTTGGAGGATGGACACTGGATTTGGGGTGTGTGTACACTGGGATCTGGGGAATTTGTACATTGGTATCGGGAGAGTGTGAACACTGGAATCTGGGGGGTATGGACATTGGGATCTGGGGAGTGTGGACACTAGGTCTTGAGAGGGTTGTAACTAGTGTCTGGGGAGTGTGGACACTGGGATGTTGGGAATGTGGTCAATGGGATCTGGGGAGTGGGGACACTGGGATCAGATTAGAGTGTATACAGGAATCTGGAAGTGTGGACAATGGGACCTGGGGAGTGTGGACCCTGGGAGTGTGGACATTGGGATCAGGGGAATGTGAACATTGGGATCTGGAGGGTGTGGATACTGGGATCTGTTGGGTGTGTGGACACTGGGATATGGGCACTGTGGATCCTGGGATGTTGGAAATGTGGACACTGGACTCTGTATTGTGGACACTGGGATCTGGGAAGTGTGGACACATAGATCTGGGAGTTTGGACAGGGCATCTACGAAGTTTGTACACTGAGATAATTGGAGTTTGAAAACTGGAATCGTGAGTGTGGACATTGGGATCCGTGAAGTGTGTACCCTGGGATCTTTGGAGTGTGTACACTGGGTATGGACAGTGTGTACACTGGCATCGGGGGTATGTGAACATTGGGATTGGGGAATATGGACATTGGAATCTAGGGAGTGTGGATATTGGGATCTGGGCAGTGAAGAACTAGAATATGGGGGTGTGGACCCTTGGATCTGGGCAATGTGAATCCTAGGACGTTGGGAGTGTAGACACCGAACTCTGTGAATCGTGGACACTGGGATCTGGAGAGTTTGGACACTGGTCTCTGGGGAGTGTGGACACTGGACCTTGTGGATTGTGGATACTGGGATCTTGGGAGTAAGAATATTGGACACTGCTGAGTGTGGACACTGTGCTCTGTGGGGTGTAGACTCTGGGAATTGGGTTGTGTGGAAACTGGGTCTAAGGAATGTGTACCCAGGAATCTAGGGAGTGTGGACTCTGGGATCAGGGGAGTGTGCACACCAGACGCTGGGTAGTGTGCACAATAGGACCTGGGGAGTGTGAACATTGGGTCTGGGGAGTGTGGACATTGTGGTCGGTCAGATATGGCCCCTGGCATCTGGGGAGTCTGCACACTGAACTCTTGTGAGTGTGGAAAATGGTATCTGCGAGTGTGGACAATGGTAACTGGGAGTGTGGACAGTGGACTGTGATTACTGAGGACACTAAGATCTGGTAATGTGGACACTTGAGTCCATGGACTGTGGACACTGAGTCATGAGGAGTGTGGACACTAGATCTTGGCAATGGTAAAGTAGAATATGGGGAATGTGGACACTGGGATCTGGGCAGTACTACACTGGAATCTGGGCAGTGTGGACATTGGATATGGAGAGTGTAGGCACTGTGCTCTGTGTGGTGTGGATACTGGCATCCTGGAAGTCTTCACTCTGCACTCTTGGGAGTGTTGACTCTGGATATAGGCAGAGTGGGCAGTGGAATCTATGGAGTCTAGATACTGGGATTTGGGGAGTTTGGACACTCTACTCTTTGGAGTGTTGACACTGGGATATGGGAAGTGTGGAACCTAGACTGTCAGTAGTGTGCACTTTGGGATCTGAGGAGATTGGACACTGGGATAGCCAGACTATTGGCTCTGGATGGGGGAGAGGGGTATATGAACACTGGGATCTTGGAAGTGTGTACATTGAGATCTGGGGAGTGTGGGCACTGGAATCTATGGATTCTGGTATGTAGGGAGTATGGACACTGGGATCTGGGCAGTGTGGATATTGGAATCTCTTGATTCTGGATAATGGGATGTGGGGAGTTTGGACACAGTATTTTTTGGAATGTTGATATTGGGATATGGGGAGTGTGGCTTATGGGATCAGAAGAGGGTGCACACTGGACGCTGGGTCGTGTGAACACTGGGATGTGTGAGAGTATGCACTGGGATCTGGAGAGGTTGGACATGGTAAATGGGATTGTGGACACTGGAATCTATGGAGTCTAGATATTGGGATGTGGACACTGGGATATGAGAAATTGGGATCCTGGGATAGAGGAGTGTACACACTGACATCTGGGTAATGTGCACACTGGGATCTTGGAGGGTGGACACTGGATTTGGGGTGTGTGGACACTGGATAGTGGGGGGTTTGGATACTGTACTACCCTTTGGAGTGTTGACACTGGTGTATGGTGAGTGTGGAACCTGGGATTACAGGAGTGTGCACACTGACCTCTGGCTAGTATGGACAGTGGCATCTGGGTGTGTGGAGAATGGGATCTGGGGAGTGTGGACACTGGGATCTGGCAGTGTGGACTTTGAGATCAGGGAAGTCTGCACACTTGGATGTGGGGTGGGGAGTATGGATACTGGGATCTGGGGATTGTGAACACTGGGATCATGGGAATCTGAACATTGGGATCCAGGGTGAGTGGACACCGGGATGTGGGGAGTCTTGAGAGTGTACCCTGTGTAGTGTGTACACTGGACTCTGGGGACTGTGCACATTGGGATCTAAGGTTGTGAACACTGGTATATTGGGAATGTGGACACTGGAATCTATAAAGTCTAGACACTGGGATATGGACACTGGGATATGAGAAATGTGGATCCTGCGATACAGAAGTGTACACATTGAACTCTGAGTAATATGCACACTTGGATCTTGGAGGATGGACACTGAATTTGGTATGTGTGTACATTGGGATCTGGGGAGTATGGACATTGAAATCTGGGGAGTGTGGATAGTGGGATTTTGGGAGTGTGGTCAATGGGGGTCTGGGGAGTGGGGACACTGGGATCATATTAGAGTGTATATTGAAATCTGGGAGTGTGGACACTGGGACACTGGGAGTATGGACACTGGGATCAGGGTAATGTAAACATTGGGATCTGGAGGGTGTGGATACTGGGATCTGGGAAGTGTGGACACTGGGATCTTGGGAGTGTGGACACTGAGTACTAGGGAGTGTGGACACTAAAACATTAGGAATGTGGACACTGGATTGTTGGGAGTGTGGACACTTGGATCTGGGCAATATAGATACTGGCATGTTGGGAATGTGGACACTGGATTCTGTGTATTGTGGACACTGGGATATGGCCAGTGTGGATACGGGATCTGGGAAGTTTGTACATTGATATAATTGAATTTGAACACTGGAATCGGGAGTGTGGATATTGAGGTCTTGTTGGTTTTCTATGTGTAGTACATCTTTAAGTATCTTTTGTAGGGCTGGTTTGATGGAGATATAGTTTCAATTTTTCTTTTATTTGACCTTCGCTTATGAAGGAGGGTGTAGCTGGGTACATAATTCTTGGTTGATAGTTGTTTATCTTTAGGGGGTGGCCTACATCATTCCAGGCTCTTCTTGCTTTAATTGTCTCTGCTGAGAAATCTGAGGTGAATCTAATTGGTTTCCCTTTATAGGTGCTTGATCTTTTCTCCTTGACAGCTCTAAGGAACTTTTCCTTGGTCTGTATTGATCCTGGGAGAAATTAGAATGTGACGGTGGGATGTCCTATTCTGGTCTGATCTATTTGGAGTTCTAAAGCTTCTTGTATATGAACAGGCCTATCTTTTTGCATGTTTTGGAAGTTCTCTGCTAAGATCCTGTTAAACAAATTTCCTAGACCATTAACTTCTGTCTCTACATGTTCCTCTACACCCATTATCCTCAGATTAAGTCTTCTGATGTTATCTTACAAATTTTGAACAGATCTATCATATTTCTTGGATTTGTCTTGGATGGTTGTATGTTCTTTCTCTATAATATCTATGCTGTCTTTAATCTCTGAGTTTTAATCATCTGTATGGTCTTATCTACTGTCAACACTTTCTACTTTTTTATTTCTTTTCCTTCTAACTGGTCAGCTTTGATGGCTTCAAATTCTTTATTAAAAATTTGTTCTAGATCTTGTAAAAACTTCTTCACTTCCGTAATTTGTTGTTCCGTGTTTATTCTCAAATCACTTAGTTGATTGGTTATGGTTTCCTTGGACTCCCATTCTTTCTGTTGGGCTCCACTGAGCATTCCCTTTGTGGTCTCCCTGATTTCTTTCAGCTACATGTTTATGGATTCCATGAATGCCACCATTGATATTTGTCTATTCTCATCCTGATCTCTCAGTTCCTGTGTTTCTCATTGATTAGCATCGTCATGTTCATGCATTCTTGTAGTTCTCTTTGAGTGTTCTCATGGACTTTTTCTTTGTCTACTCTCAGCCAGCTCATGTAATTACAGTCTATCTCATTGACTGATCTCAACCTGCTCAAACAATTTCTGTCTATCTCTTTGGCTGATCTCAACCTACTCACACAATTCTCTTTGAGTGTTCTCAATTTGTTTAAGAATCTCCTGCATCAACCTTTGAGTAGTTTCCTCACACTCATGAGACTCCTGTATTGATCTTTGGTTTGCCTCCTCTCTCTCCCTATCATGCTCACACTGAGACATTTGGAGGTTTTCACTTTTTTCACTTACCCTGTTTACCTGTATTGTTTGTAGAGCTTTTGTTTGTAACTTTCCTCATTATCTGTCCTATCCCCTGATTGTCATGAGTTGGAGTTGAGATCCCCGGGCTTGCCATTTTTCTTGTGTTTTTCCAGCTGGTTCTGCCAATTTGGGTTGAGAATAACACGAGGTTTTTGCTAAAACACTATTTTAAGATAAACATCAAGTATAGTCTGTAGTTGCACAGTCAAAATTCTGCAGATATAATCTGGTTCAAGAGATACAAACTATTGAATATCTAATGACTATGCCTTAATGGCCTAAGAACAGCAAAGGAGAATTTGGCAACATGAAATTATTAGATTTAGGGAAAATGTGGGGGAAAATAGGATTAGAGGGATGTGGGAAGCTGATGGAGAGTGGAATTAACCATATCCTAATCTCAAAGAAGGAAATGGATTGGACAGAATGATAGCAGACAGAGAATAAGAGAAAAAGAAATAAAAATAAGGAAATAGAAGAAAAAGATTAAAAAGGAAACAAGAAAAAAATGCAAAAACAAAAATTTAAATTAAAAAAATGGAACCCTTAAAAACTGCAAGTTTGAAGAAGTAGTATTCAGAGAAGAATGGAGATGGGATGAGAGGAAGGGAAGGATAGAAAGGAGACATGAAAAACTAGAAAAATAAAAAAAGTTTTAAAATATTATATGGATATATGGAGGTAATACTGCTATTAAGGCATTTAAGAGGATTTGAATTGAGTAATAAATTTCTGGATTAAGTGTTTATACAATGGAGGATGATATCTAATAATCAACAACAGGTATATTTGAGAGTAAGCAGAACAGCAATTAAGTCATACAGAAAAGAATGAAAGAGAAGTGAAAAGAATGAGAAAAAAAGGATCAAAAGGTCAGTAGAGATTTTAAAAAGCACACACAGATATACACTTAAAATAAAAATTATTCGAGGAAGAAAAGAAAAAATTATAGAAAAAAAATTTAAAAATTAAAAATAAGGTACAAAAAAAGAAAGTTGTTTTTTTTTGGGGGGGGAGGATGGGAAGATTCTATATCTCCCTTGTGTCCATAACCAGTCTCTTGTTGGAGTCTCTGGTCTGCTTGTGGTGTTTTGTTTTCCTGTGGCTTGATAGGTTACTTAAGTCAATTTATTTGGGCAAGCAGAAAAATGCTCTGTTTTACCCAGGATTTTGTGATCCTCCTCCCAGGCTAGTTCAGTGGGAGAGGGATCTGTTTTGAGTATCACAAAAGAGAGAGATGGCTGTTTCCTCCAGTTTGGAGATGCTGTGATGAGGCTAGGTTCTGGGTAGAGTTGATGCCTTCAACAAACAGTTGCTGTTCCCTGAGGGGCTAGCTTCTGAGACACTCACAAAGACCAGCCTGGAGCCTTTTTCAAGGTTTATGTTTACTGGATTTCAATTGATTGTCTAGGCTGCTGTAGGGAGGGGCGCCCTCTGGCTCTGTTTACCCAGTGGAGAAAGCCATTCCTGGGGGCAGATTTTCCTCTGCCTGGGCTGGGTGACTTTTTCCTTGGTAGAGCTGAGCCTGGCAGGTCTGGGCAGGTTCCTGTGACCTGCTAAATGACTGTCTTGTTTTCTCCCAAGGCTTGAGTTGGAGCAAGCCTTTGTCAGTATCAAAGATGGAGGTCTCTGGTAATGGGCTTTGGGGATGGGTGCCTTCCCTCCTCTGCTCCCTGAGAAGGAGTGAGGATGTCAGGCTTCAACTCCTGCCACCAGAGTCTAGGTTCTTTGGTCATCACTGGTTTGCAATCTGCAGGGTGAAGATATCTGCTGCTTGTCAGTTCTTGCTGGATTTGAGTAGGATCCACTCACCCGCTGCATCTGGCACCTTTATCCCAGACTCTCTGTGTTGCAGGTATGGCGGTTCCAGCCACTGCCACAGCCGCCGCCACCACAGCTGCGGGCATGTGCTGAGATCTTTCTCTTTGCCTGGTTTTCCCTCTCTGGCCAAACTCTCTGGCCTAGGACTGTTCACTGGAACACTAAAATTACTTTCTATGCTAGAGATTGTTTAGCCTCCAGCTTCTCCTCCGCCATCTTCCTCTGATCCTCTAGAATTTACTTTATATGACAATTGTTTCAATGGTCTGTTGCATCTGGGGAAGTATATATGCCTGAGCTAAAAATATTCCCAGCAAAAAATAATAATTGCATTATATTTCAGCCACTGAAATAGGGCTAATGGAGGTCAGTGTACTTTTCTCCTCAATGATATTTTTCTAGCAAGGCCTGAAGTACCTGTTTGCAAATATAAATATCTTAGAATTATCTTTACCTAGGTAATATGTTACACTGAATAATGTATTAAACAAGTAGAGAAACCTGTGTCTTAGAATGTGAATGAATAAAAAAAAAAATAAAGAATCCACGACCTGAGGTCTCAGATTTTCTCACAACTACTACTGAATAAATATATGTAAAAACAGTAGGAAAGAAGGAAGCACTCAATATAGGTTTTTTATAAAATAGTAAGTCACACAAAAATACATATGTGTAGCCAGTACTTTTTATATATTTCCAGGCCTAGAATGTGTTACCCATAGTTTTAGTGATTGCCTTGATAACATATGACATGAAGGTTGAAGTCACAATTGTATTTCAAATTGTTGGAAACACTATGTGAAATATTTACTAATGTTTACTATCTGTTAGTAGTTAATGTCATCTTTATTATTCCCTTATTTGCAACAGGCATCTTCTGATGAAGAAAATCTTTAGGATAAGTTTTTTTTGCTTGAATTCAGGGACCTTCCTATATCTATAAGGTTTTTTTTGCTGTTGTTCAAAGAAGAGCTCTACTAGTTTAAAGCACTGTGATGATTCTGGTGTTCTAAAATGCTTGAGTTCCACTTGAGTGGGTCTGATCGACTAAGCAAAAGTCTTAGCCACCTCGGATTGGAAGTCTCATCCACCAGGATTCAGGTTTGAAATTTTGCACAAGAATATAATAATGAAAATTGTTATAGAAACAAAAAAGAAACTTTGGGGAAAATAACCCTAAACACTGTTCCTATAACTCAGTTTTAAATGGAAGCAAAACTCCTAATAGACGTGTGCAGTGATTCTGAACCATAAAAGAGAAGAAATAAAAATAGTTTCTGGTGTCCAAAACCATGACATGAATATTAGTAATTTTTGCATTTATGCTTGCTTGATACTGTAGTTTTCTAAACTGATAGGAAGAAAAGCATTCTGGTACTGTTGCACATACCAAGAAATTTTGAGAATATACTATGAAAATAGACATGAAAAAGTGGAGGTAGAACAGTATTACAGTATTACATGTTCATTATTGCATAATCTAGAAACATCCAAAAGGCAAACCTACAGAAAGTATTAGGAATGTGGACAAACATGGTTTATATTGTATATCTTCTAAAGTAAATCGGAGTCAGTAAAATAAAGCAGGATACCTTCCATAAGAAGGAAGAAAACATTCCCAATAGTTAGGTTTTTAATCAACAATTGTCACCTTTTAGAACGTCTCCCTTGATGTAAGTTTCTGTTGAGGTGATAGGGAAAAGATTGCTAAATTTCAGTTCCTGATGCCAGGACTATCAGATCAACTTGAGTCAACTGAAACAGATAATAATGCTTAAACTACCAAGCAGGTTTAATATCCTTTTACTATTCTTTTTTTTGGGGGGGTCCTGTCGTGGGGCCTGAACTCGGCCTGGGCGCTGTCCCTCAGCTCTTCAGCTCAAAGCTAGCACTCTACCGCTTGAGCCACAGCGCCACTTCTGGCTTTTTTCTTTTTGCTTATGTGGTGCTGAGGAATCAAACCCAGGGCCTCGAGCATGCAAGGCAAGTGCTGTACCACTGAGCCACCTTCCCAGCCCCTACTATTCTTTTATATAACGAATTACATGTAATTTTCTGTATTCTGCAAAATTCTCCAAATGGATATGATATTTTTCCTCTCATTATTCTTTGCTTACGCATCCATAACACTGTTTTATTCTCTTCCATTTTATGTGTAGTAATAAAATCAGAGTTAATTGTACAGTATGTTAGTAGCATTTCTCAGAGCAAGAAACACAAAATAAGTTTGAACATAGTTTAGAGTACAAAAGAATGTATGTAGATAAACATTCAATAGACAGTCCTTTTATGAGAATTGTCAAATGACACTATGAAAACATAATAGGTCCTGAAGTTTTATTTACTCTGGATGCTACTTGAAGTCGTGAAAATCTGTAATGTGGATTCAAATCTTTTTTTTCAAAACAACTTGTTGAAAGGGACACAAAGGTTGTTTGACTGATTGTAATATGAAATAATGAATTTGACAATGTAATAACAGGAACAATTTTGAATCTAAGCATCTATATTAATATTTCGAATTTTCCTTTCAGATATTCTCTATGCTTCATATGAGGTGAGAGTCATCAGTGCCAATATGCTGGGATTTCTACTGAAGTAGTAATAAAAACATAAATAACAAATGGAAATTGCTTATTGAATATTATCAAAATATGCCAATACAAAAAAATGGCAAGAAATATGAACAGAAAGGGAGTGAAGGAACCCTATCATTCTATGTCTTTCAGAATGTGACAGGACATATGAATATATGATATTATTTTGCAAGGATGCATTTTCAAAAATGCTTCTTCTTGAGAGTATTTTGTTGTTGTTTGTTTAGGATATTAACTCTATTTCTGAACTCTTCAGCTGTAGGCGATCTCTGCACTACTTGAGGCATAGTGCGACTTCAGGATTTCTATTAGGTAATTGGAGTTCAGTCAAATGGGCTTTTCTGCATTGGATGGCTTTGGACTACAATCCTCAGATACTGTGCAAATGCATGCAATGTGTACTATTTGTAATTGTCATTATCATTAGGCAAATTCTATGAACAAATCCAGTCAAAGTCTGTTCCATCTGTACAAAGTGCTTAATTCCTTCAGACTTCCTGTCTGAATTTATTTCTATTACTTATACTTGAACATATTTTGAATAAAAGTGTCTTGTGTAAAGTAACCTACTGGAATATATGGAAGGCAGAGAAAACATGGCTGGCTTAACAGAAAGTATACCAATGAGCATCAGTGTGTGTGCTGGTCAATAACAGGAAGAATTCCATGTAGAAATCAAATTTACTGAATTTTATTAAAAATGAAATTTATTGTAGTTCATTCATGCATAAGAAGTGGGATAATGTCTTAGAGTTTGGTTCAATTGACAGACGCACAAGATTTCCTAAGAGTACAAAGATAATGATTCTTATATGAGCACTGTTTTTCATAACACAAGCGTGATGAACACACACACATGATAGACCTTACAAAACTTCATCATTACTTTTGAGAAGCCTTCTGATGAGAATCAGTTCTGTCTACTTCAGAGAGTGTTCATGTTTTGCTTTGGTATGTCTGATTAACTTCTTGAGATATCAAGCACTGCCACACCCTCCTTTCTTTTATCTGTAGCAAGGTGTCCATTTTTATTTTACTTAGAGATATTTCCAGATTCTCCATTTAATGACAAATCATGGTCTTTTATTTTTTTTCATGTTGGTTTGTTTCAATAATCTTTTATTTTGTCGGTCATGGGGCTTGAACTATTTTCTTGGGTGATGTCCTTGAGCTCCTCAGCTCAAGGTGAGCACGCTACCACTTGAGCCCCAACAATACTTCTGGTTTTCTAGTGCTTTATTGGAGGTAAGAGTCTCATGGACTTTCCTTCCCAGGATGGCTTTGAACCGTGATCCTCGGATCTCAGCCTCATAAATAGCTAGGATTACAGGTGTGAGCCCCCAGTACCCAGCCTTGTTTCAATTATCTGAAACCATATTTTATTTTTCTACCGATAGAAATACTGAAATGATTCAGTTCCTCGGGATTCATAAAACAGCTATTCAAAACAGATAAATTTGTAGACCAAAAACATCCTGTTCTTATTACTATATCATCAAATAGCTTAATTTACAGTAGTTTGTTCATATATATACCAATTTTAGCATAGTGCACCTCTGAGTTTTCTAGGTAATTGGAATTGAGTCACATGGTTTTTTCTGCATTGGATATCTTTGGACTGCAATCCTCAGATCTCATCCAGTAGAAAAGCTAGGATTAGAGTTTTCAGGCTCTGGCACCAATTGACTGGTTGTTAATGAAGAACCTTGCAACTGAGAATATATAATTCTCAAAGTTTCCTTAGGATATACCAAAAAATCTTTGGCAAAATTTTAAATAAAATTACTTGGTCTCTATGAGAAATAATGATACGAAATCTACATAATACTAAAAATGTGACATATATCATGTACCACCTTTTATATATCAGAAACACATCAATTCATCTTTCCAAAATTGGCATAAAAACTTCATATTTTATTAAAATTTAACTGCATTTCCTGTGTCCTACATAAACCTGTCAATAGTTTCTTGAGTTGCAAATTCTATAATAAAAAGTTATAGTGCAGGAAATTTGCATATAGTTTATATTATTGGCAATTAAATAATACAAAGGCATTCTGAAAGCCATTCATTCACAAGTATATTTGTATAGCTTTTATATGTTTATTTTATAGTATTTAGTAAATTAGTATTTGTATAAGCAAAAATATATGATATATATATGAAGGAATTCATCTAGGAATTTGTTTCTTTCTGTTTTCCTTTGATATTTATGACAATTTGCTTTGAGAAATCCTAGAGTACAATAATTTTAGTTTACATGAATTTTAATCAAAAATGTGAATTAAAAAATATGTACAAAGATCAATCATTTCTACAAAGAAGGTTAAGGAACGTTTTGGACAGAAGGTGATTAAGTTCTAGAAGGGTCTTTTTGTGAAACTGTCTGGTAATAAAAATATTGATGAGTAAAGAAACTAAACAAGGAAAGAATAATACATAAAGAATGGCATTGTGTCTATATAGACCATAGGAAGTGTACAGATGTCTAGACAGAACAATTTACAAAGAACCAGTAGTTCATGTGTAGATCTAAATTGTGACACATCCATTCACATTATTGCTCTACTGAATTCTCTCAAATTTCTATTATACTGAATTGGAGTCCACTAATGCATACCAAAAAGAAATGGAACTTTGTCTTCTGGGTTCAGGCCGGAAGTCAGCACTTGCCTTGTCATATGCGGAAATATGGCCGAGTTCCATCATTTGGTAAAACAGAAGTGAGATTTATGAGCTACATCACAATAATGGTGGCCCCATGCAAAGAAGTCATTTTACAGAAGTAGTGTTGCTGTGGAAAACCTACTAGTGGGACATCATCTGTCGTGGAGAGGAAGAGATCCTGACTTGTTCAGAGAATCCAGTTAACTAAAGGTCTGGTAACAGTCCTTGCCCTTTTTTCCTGCTTTTAAAACTTAGGCATGGAAATCAACTTTTTGTCTCATGTATGTGACTGGGACATTTCTCACTGACATCTCAAATGGAGTTCTTATAATTTCCTCCAACTAGGCAATATTGTTCCATTGGTTAAATAATGAAAATTCTTTACTTCCTTAGACATCAAAAAGTACAAATTTCCATTCTGGGGAAGTAAGTTTACTTTTGATTCTTGTCACTTTTATATGCATCAAAGTAGTCATTGGTTTAAAATCTTCTGGCTCTGCTTCATGGACACTAGACACTGTAATACTGAAAGTTACTACATATTTAAGGATAGCACCCATCTCAAACTTTGACTCTAAGGAGACTCAATGATTCCTTTGCTTTGTGATACAGACCTTCTCTGAGAAGCAGTTACCTGAATAATACTCCATACTGATCTTATAATCAGAATAGGAGTCACGATATATCTATGAGAATAACAAATCCTCCTTTAGATAAGGGCATATTTTCAATAGGCATTAAATATTCGTAAAATGGAATTTGGAATTTGTTCATTCAAACATGAATAATTTAGAAAACATTTTTGACATTTGCTTAAAAGTTGTCCAGATGCATCATCCTCTGTTTTGGTATGATGAAGAAAAATGCCTGAAAAATATGAATTTTTTTGAGTTAAAAAATTATATATTTCTACAGCTTGCTATATGTAACCATAATTTGTGAAGTAGACAGATATGAATATATTTCAATTCAAGTGTGTCTAGCAACAAAAAGTATTAGAGATGAATAGGTTCGACCAAGTTATTTCTCATAAAGCTGATGAAATCAAACATTTAAGACATGTGTTTTTGAAGTATTTAGTCATGTTTTCTCTCAGAATTTTTTTATCCTCAGGACTTACACATATTTATATCTCTGTCACAATAGAAAAAGGTAAACATGTTTACACATTTGTTTCGGGAAATTATTTTAAATGGTCTAGTTCATGCTATGTTTTTTTTTCATTTCAAATCACAGAAAGTATATTGACAGGAACTGAAAGAATAGGATAGTAGGATTTGTCCTGATTGAATCTGAAACTTGACATTTTGAAATTATAACTTTGAAATTTGATGTGCTAGACTGAAAGGTGAAAAAGAATGTAAATTATGGGCACATTCTAGATTGAAATGTAAGAAAGCAATTAAATAAAGGGCACACAGTGCATGTATGCTTTCAGAATATAAAACAAGCTAAGAGTTCTATTTGATTCAAATCAAAATTTTTTATCTAGAGTAAATATTTTTCATAATAAAAATAAAAACTATCTAATAGGAACTGAGAGTACATCAGAAGTTAAATTCCAGAGTAATACCCTTTTTCATACTTTGAATCTATACTCCCCAAATAGGGATTCATGGGTTAAAGTAGAGTTAATATGGGAAACAACATTGAAGACTTGCATGTAACCCAATATATTGATTTTCCCGAGGTATTTGTTTTCTTTCAGAGGAATCTATGGATCCTGAAGTTATTGCAGTGTCCCTATGACAAAAATCAGAAAACTAGATCATGCAGGTTCTCATACCATCTTGTGAAATGTAAAGAGGTAATGTTTCATTGGAACATGTTGATATTACCTAATTTCTTTAGTTCATGGATAAATTTGAGTATTGTTTTTATAATAAATTGTGGGCATAAATGTCATAGTGACATTTTTGTATTACTTCTGAAATCTCTGCAGCATATAATGGAAAGTAAGACAATTGTAGTCTAGTTTGTTTATTTCTAGAGACGTATTTCTAGATCCCTATTCAAAGGAGAACAAAGGCAAGATGTTTTGTGGGCAATTATGTCAAAGTGTGTCTCATATTTCACAAACATTAGAGGCTTCCATTTCCTCCCCATTGCCTACTGGCCAAAATGTAAATTAATGGTATTCTTAAACATTAAATAATTTTGTTAAAACACTCACTGTATTATCATTTGGCCTAGAATTCAATTTCGATACTTCACTTTTCATGCCATGGTTATAAACATAACATGGGAGATGTATTGTGTCTCTTTTTTATATTGACAGTATTTATTACAAAATTGCTCTTATTTTCATCAAAAATTTCACAATATTTGAAGATTCACTGTATTGTAGGTAGAAAATTACTTTTTCTTCATGTAATACTACTACAATAAGTTCCAGAGCCGTAGGAGAGATATAGTTTCTGCTGGTTTGTTTGTGAAGAAGACACATGTGAAACTCCATTTTGGATATTTTCAAATACATTTTCAATCACTCAATCGATGCATTTGAGAATTGTATACAAATAATCCATATGTGAGTAAACATAGACAAAAATTGAGCATGTATGTACATTTCTAAAGTTCCATGTACAACTTATGGATCCTGGCACTGTTTCCTCATTAAAGAGAGTTTGAGGTCACTGTGTCATTATTTATGGCCAGCCCAGGCAGGGAATTCATAAACCTTCTTATCTCTGCTATCAAATGAAAACAGAAAAAGTGCTAGGGCAAAGATTGAAGACTAGACCTGTGCAAAAGGATTCACTAGTTTTATCCCTTCCCTTCCCAAATTAGATTATTGTATATACAAGATGCAGTATACTAGATTCAAAGACTGTGAAAAAAGGGGAAGGAACACATTAAACGGGGAAAAAAAATCACATAGTTCGTTACAAATACGTTAAAAACTAAAGCAAGAAAGAAAAAAAAAGAACACTTGCATTCCTATCTTGGTATTTATTTCATTTAACACCTTTAAAAAAAATAAGTTTCTTTATTGTGCAAATACTGAACAGAGTGGTTACAGTTACAGGAGGAAAATAATGAGTCCTTTTCTTATCAAGCATTGTTGCCTCCTCCTTTGCTTTTCCCCTGCCATCCCTTCCTTCATCTCCAGAACTACATCTCCCTCCCGCCCTGCTTAAATTATAAAGTTCTTTTTTGACATAGTGTATTTTTAAAATATTTTTATTGTGAAAATACTGTACCGAGGGGTTACAATTAATGAGTTCATTTCTCATGCAAAATTGTTGCCACCTCCTTTATTTTTCCCCTACCATCCCGTCCCTCCAAACTCTTCAACTACACTACCTCACTCCCATCCCCACCCCTGCCTAAATTGTAAAGTTCGTTTCTTAAAATAGCGTCTTGTACATCTCATTGATGCAGTGAGTCAATCTGTATCCCTATTTAAGCATTTTGTTATTTCCCTTCCTGTCCCCAAATTATACCAACATCAAATACAGTGAAAACAGGGGTTATACAATGGGGGAGGGACATATAAAACAACAAAATAATCACATGGTCCCTTATAAATACATTGGAAACATTAGGAAGGAAGAAAAAACAAAAACAAAAGGAACTGGTGTCCCTGTCTTGGGTTCAATTCGCTTAACATCATTTTATCTGACCTTTGCTGCTTGTCCCAGATATATACTAGTTATTGAGAATGAAGGGAAGAATAGGACCTATGTTTCTTTGGGCCTGGCTTTCTTCCCTTAATATATTTTTTCCAAGTCTTCCCATTTCCTAACAAATGGGCCAGCGTCATTCTTTCTCATGGAGGCATAGAATTCCATTGTGTATATATACCACATTTTCTTGATCCAATCATCTATTGAGTGGCAACTGGGTTAGTTCTATATTTTAGTTATGGTAAACAATGCTACAATAAATATAGTTGTATTTGTAGTTTTAGTATGATATTTTTGTGATCACGTGGGTAAATTCCCAACAGTGGGATTGCTGGGTTATAGGAAAGCTCTGTGTAGAGTCTTTGCAGGAAAATTCATACTAGTTCCCAAAATGATTGAACACGTTTACAGTCTCACAGACAATGCAGTAGGATTCTCTTCTGGCCCCATTCCCTCAGGCATATGTTGTTATCAGAGTTCTTGATTATAGCCATTGTAACTTGGGTGAAGGGGAATCTCAATGTTGTTTTGAGTTCCATTTCTTTTATGACTAGAGAGGATGAGCATATCTTCTTGTGATTATTTGCCATTAATATTTCCCCTTCAGAGAAGTTTCAGACTTTAGCCCACTTATTTATTAGGCAGTTGTTTCTTTGAGGATTTGTTGTTGGAGGATTTAATTTTTACAGTTTCAAGTGTATTTTATATAAGAGACCTTTATCCGATGTATGGCTAGTGAAGATCCTTTTCCCAATGCTTGGGCTTTCTATTGATCTTGCTAGGTATGTCCTTTGCCTTGCAGTAAGCACTGCAGCTTCATGCAAACCCTTTTGTCCAAACTTTCTTTGATTTGTTGTTTTTCTGAGTCTCTATTAAGAAAATATCGGCCTGGGCCAAGGAGATCAAAGGTTTCTTCTATTACATCCTTTAACGTTCTCAGGGTGTCTGCTTTTACTCCACGGTCTTCAATCCATTTGTAGTTGATTCTGGTGCAAGGTGACATACAAGGATCTAGCTTTAGTTTTCTACAAGTGATAAACCAACTTTTCCAGAACAACTTACTGAAAAGACAATCCTTCCAATCCTATAGGTCTGTGGGTTGATTTTTGGGTTTTCAATTCTATTCCATTGTTCCTGAGGTCTCTTCTTGTGCCAGTATCAAGGTGATTTGATTACTATGGCTTTGTAGTAGACTTGGAAATTTGGTATTGATATTCCTCCAGCATTGTGCTTTCTGTTAAGAATTGTTTTTGCTATTCAGGGTCTTTTATTGTTCCATATAAATTTTTGGATTGTTTCTTCTATTTCCTTGAAGAATGGGGTTGGAATATTGATAGCTATTGCATTGAATTTGTAGATAGCTTTTGGGAGGAAGGGAGGTTTTTCGACATTCTAAGTTTTGTGTAGATTTTCATTTTCAAATTTTAAAGTTTTCATCATAGAGTTCCTTCACTTCTTTTGTTAATTCCTAGGTATTTTATTTTTTGTGGGACTATTACGAATGGAGTTGCTTTCCTTATTTCAGCTGCTCTCTTCTCATTGTTGGCATACAGAAAAGTCGTTGATTTTCCAAGGTTAATTTTGTACCCTTATACTTTGCCAGAGTATTGAATCAGCTTGAGTAATTTGGGAGTGGAATCTGTGGGGTTCCTTAAATATAAGATCATGTACTCTGCAAAGAGGGAGAGTTTTACTTCTTTTTATCCTATTTGATCCCCTTTATATTTGCATCTTGTCTTATTGCTGTAGCTAGGAATTCTGGTTTTAAATTGAAGAGAAGTGGAGATAGTGGGCATCCTTGTCTCCCTCCCGAAGACAGAGAAAATGGCTTAAATTTTTCACCATTGAGTACAATAATGAGCCTTTATTGTTTTGAGGAATGTTCCATGGATTCCTAGTTTTTCCAAAGCCTTCGTCATAAAGGAGTGTTGGATCTTGTCAAACACTATTTCTGCATCCATTGAGATAAACATGTGGTTCTTATCCTTGGTATTGTTGATGTGATGAATTATATTAATTGATTTACATGTATTGAACCAGTTATGCATCCCTGAAATGAATCCTGTTTGATCGTGGTGTATGATATTTTGGATGAATTGTTGAAGTTAATTGAACAAAATTTTGTTGAGAAGGTTTGCATCAATGTTCATCAAAGAAATGGATCTATAGTTCTCTTTCTTGGATGATTCCCTGCCTGGTTTGGGATGAGGGTTATGATGGCTTCATAGAAAGAGTTTGGTAGTGTAATTTCTTTTTCAAATTCACTTAAAAATTAGAGGAGTGTTGGTGTGAGTAGTCCTTTGAAGGCCTTGTAGAATCCCTCTGGAAATCCATTCCGTCCTGGGCTTTTCTTAGATGGGAGGTCTCTTATTGCTGTTTCTATTTCAATACTTGATATGGGCCGATTAAGATGGTTTAACTCATCTTGGTTTTGTTTCGGCTTGTTACTACTTGCTAGGAAAATATCTATTTCTGCCAAGTTTTCAAACTTATAAGGATAAACTTTTGAGAAGTATTCCCTTATAATGTTCTGATTCTTGGTTGTTTCTGTGGTGAGGTTTCCATTCTCATCTCTGAGTTTATTTATTTGGGTGTGTTCCCTTCTTTTTCTGAGAAGATTTAAGGGTCTGCCAATTTTGTTAATTTTTTCGAAGAACCAATTCTTTATTTTGTTGAGTCTTTCTATAGTTTTACTTTTATTCTAATTCATTTAATTCTGATTTAATTTCAGTTATTGCTTTCCATCTACTGGATTGGGGTTTATATTGCTGCTCTTTTTCAAGGAGGCTCAGATGTCTCATTAATTTGTGGTTTCAGATCTCTCCAATTCATTGATGTAGGACCTAAGAGCTATAAACTTGCCTATGAGTAGTCTTTGCTATGTCCCGGAGGAGCTGTCTGTTCATTTTTGTTGAATATCATGAACATTTGAATTTCCTTTCTAATCTCTTCAATGACCCACTACTAATTCAACAGTGTGTTGTTCAGCCACCATGGGTTACAGGAATGTCTTTGGTGGCTTTTGGTGTTGAGTTCTAATTTTATTCTCTTGTGGTCTGAGAAATGCAGGACATAATGTCAATGTTTCTGAATTTTGACGTTTGCTTTGTGACCTAAAATGTCATCTGTTTTTGAAAATGCCCCATGTGCTTGAGAAAAACGAGTATTTTGAAGCTGCTGGGTGAAATATTTGGTAGATGTCTTTTAAATCTATTTGTTCTATGCAGTTCTTTAGATCTGTGGTTTCTCTGTAGAGTTTTTGCCAAGTTTATCTAGTGAGGATAGTGGTGTGTTAAAGTCCCCTGGAATTAATGTCTTTGGATCTATATGAGACAAGGGAAAGTGGTATTTCTTGGATAAATGTGGGTGCTCTGTTGTTTAGCGAAGAGATATTTAGAATTTTAATATCCTCTTGAACCAGAGATCCCTTAATTAGTATGTAGCAACCTTCTTTATCTCTGCTCACTATTTTTCAGTTGAAGTCTACTTTATCTAAGTACTGAAATTTCCACCTGCTTACTGGAGCTCTTTGCTTGGGAGATTTTATTCCAGCCTTTCACTTTCAAAATATGTTTGTTTTTATGGGCAAGGTGTAACTCCTGAAGGCAGCAGATACAAGATTCTTGCTTTCTAATACAACTAGGTAGTTTATGTCCCTTCATTGGAGTGTTAAATCCATTTATATTGAGATGAAGCGTGTTTGGTAGTTCCTGCCATGTTATCCACCTTCTTGAGGGCTTCGACAACTGAGTTCTTCCTATGGTTCTTGGATGCACAGATTGGGTGCAGTTTCTTTAGACTTGATTTTGGTTTTGTTGGTTTTCTATATGTAGTACATCTTTATCTTTTGTAGAGCTGGTTTGGTTGAGATATATCGTTTCAATTGTCTTTGCTATGGAAGGTTTTTACTTGACCTTTGGTTATGAAGGAGAACTTAGCTTGGTATAGTTGATAGCTATTGGTTGATAGCTATTTAATATTAGGGCGTGGCCTACATCATTCCATACTCTTCTTGCTTTAATTTTCTCTGCTGAGAAATCTGAGGTTATTCTAATTGTGTCCCTTTATAGGTGATTGATCTTTTAACCTTGATAGCTTCAAGGATCCTTTTCTGGTCTTAATTGGTTCTGTGTGGATTATAATGTGACAGTGGGATATCCTGTTCTGGTCTGGTCTATTTGGGGTTCTAACAGCTTCTTGTATCTAAATAGGGCTATCTTTTTGCATATTATTGAAGTTCCCTTCTAGGATCATGTTAAATAAATTTCTTAGACCATTAACTTCTGTCTCTAGGTGTTCCTCAACACCCATTACCCTCAGATTAAGACTTCTGATCATATCTTCCAAATGTGGAATAGATCTATAATTTTTCTTGGATTTGTCTTGGTTAGTTGTATGTTTTTTCTTGTTATCTATGCTGTCTTCAGTCCCTGAGATTCATTCTTCTGCATGGTCTAGCCTACTCTCAAGTTTTTTTACTCCGTTTTTATTGACTGTTCTTCTAATTGGTCATCTCTAATGGCTTTCAATTATTAGCTGTAGTTTAATTTTTAATCTTGTATGAACTTCTTTACTTTCTTAATTTGGTGTTCAATGTTTACTCTCAAATCACTTATTTGATTAGTTATGGTTTCCTTGGACTCCCTTTCCTTCTCAGATGGTCTCCATTCAGCATTCCTTTTGTGGTCTCCCTGGATTCCTTCAGCTGTTTGTTTATGGATTCCATGAATGACTCTATTGATCTTTGTCTATTCTCATCCTGCTCATCCAATTCCTGTATTACTCTTTGATTAGCTCCCACAAGCTCTCTCTTCTTGTGTTTCTCTTTGGGTGTTCTCATCTTGCTCATACAATTCCTGTATTTCTTTTTGATCTTCTCACCTGTTCACTCAATTCCTTTCTCTTTGACTGGTGTCAGCTTGCTCATGTAATTCCTATATTTTTCTTTTACTGTTCTCAGCCTTCTCATGCAATTCCTGTGTTAAACTTTGAATGGCTTTCTAACACTCTGGAGATTCCTGTATTAATTTCTGGTTGCCTCCTCTCTTTCCTTTGCAAGTTTTCACTCTTTTCATTCACCACGTGTACTACTAGTATATGTAGAACTTTTTGGGATCTCTCCTTTGAATTATTCATTAACTGTTTTGTTACCTAATTATCATGGTTGGGAGTTGTGATACCCAGAGTTGCCATTTTTCTTGAGTTTTTCTATTTTTTCCTGCCCATTTTGTATGAAAGTAACAACAATTTTGTTTTAGAGCACTATTTTAAGCAAGCATCAACCAAAGTCCTGTAGTTGCACAGTCAAAATGGCTGCAGGTACAATCTAGTTCAACAGATACAATCTATTCAACATCAAATAACCATGGATTAAAGAACTAAGAAGAACAGAGAGGGATTCAGCAAACAAGAACTTATCAGTTTTAGGGAGACTTGTGGAGGAAAATAGGGTTAGAGGGATGTGGAGAAGTAAAAGGAGAGTGAAGTTAAAGAAGTCCTAATCTCAGAGGAGATGTGAATTGGACAAGGATTGGAGCGAGATAAAAAGAAACCAAGAAAATTTGAAAAACAAAAATTTAACTTTAAGAAATGAAACAGTTAAAATTATGTAAGTATAAAGAAGTGATATTGATAGAACAAAAGGATAGGATGAATGCAGGGGAGAAATAAGGAACATGAAAAACTCAAAAAAAAATTCTTAAATTGGAATACTTGAAAGTTATACGGGTACAAAGAGATAATACTACTATTTAAAATTAAGCCTAAGAGGGTGTGAATTGAGTAATATATTTCTGGATTAAATAAGTACACAATGGGTGATAAGGTCTGATAATGATGACAGGTATATATTGGGGATAAGCAGAATAAGAATTAAGTCAGGCAAAAAAGAAAGAGAAATGAAGAAATAAAAAAGAAATATAGAGAAAAATAAAGGAAAAAACTGGACCAAAAACTCAAAAGAGATTATCAAAAAAGCACACAAACATACATATACACCTAAAATAAAAATTATAAGAGAAAAAAATAATCAAAAACTTTTTTAAAGAAAATAAAAAAAAAAACGTAGACAAAAGACTTCTATGATTTTTGGGGGCAGGGGAAAGAAGATCTTGTTTCTCCCTGTGTCCATAAACAGGCTCTTGGAGCCTCTGGTCTGCTTGTGGTGTTTGTTTTTCCTGTTGTTTGATTGGTTTCTTTAGTCCATTCTCAGAATAGTCGAAGATTTTGTGATCCTCCCCCCAGGCTATTTCAGTGAGACAGGGTTCTGTTTTTTGCATCACAAAAGAGGGAGATGGCTATTTCCTCTAATTTGGAGTAAATATGATAAGGCTAGTGCTCTGGGTAGGGTTGAGATTCAGCAATCAGTAGCTTTTCCCTGAAGTGCTAGCTCCTGAAAAACTCACAGAGCCCAGCCTGAAGTCTTTCACAGGGTTTAAGTTAATTGAATTTCAATTGCTTGTCTAGGCTCCTCTGGGGAGAGGCAGACTGTGATTCTGTTTACCCCATGGAGAAAGTCACTCTACCTGTGGTCTGGAAAGTGTGACTTTCACATGGGTGGAGCTGAGCCTGGCAGTTCATGCTATAAGGTTGTTTTTTTTTCCCCCCAAGGCCTGTGTTGGAGTAAGCTGATTGGCTAGGCCTTTGTCAGTATTAAATATAGAGATCTCTGGTGGGCGGAGGGGCAGCCTTCTCACAGTTGCTCTGAGAGGAGTGAGGATACCATGGTTGTACTCACGCCACACTTGGTTCCTGGGCCATCCCTGGTCTGCAATCTTCCCGATGAAGATTTCTGCTCCTTTTCAGTTATTACTGGCAGTGAGAAGAATCCACTTGCCCATAGCATCTGCGCCTATATCCCAGACTCTGTTTGTATGGTGGCCACTGCCGCCACCTCCCTCGCAGCCACTGGAGATTCAGCTACCAGCAAGTGCTCAGATCTGTCTCCTGGCTGGATGTTCCCTCTCTGGCCAAACTCTCTATACTTGTGATGGCACACTCAGTGTGATTCTCTAGCCTATGACTATTCACTGGAACACAAAACTGTTTTCTATTCAAAAGTTTGTTTATCATCCAGCTTCTCTTCTGCCATCTTCTTCAGGTCTTCTGACATACGGGGGTAATATCGTAGGGGAGGGACACCCCCCAAAAAAACTCTGAAATTCATTAATGAATATTATAGGAATGACTATTGATTCTTTTTTTTTTTTTTGGTGTGTGTGGGGAATCCTGTCATGGGGCCTGAACTCTGGACCTGGGCACTGTCCCTCAGCTCTTCAGCTCAAGGCTAGCACTCTACCACTTGAGCCACAGTGCCACTTCCAGCATTTTTCTTTTTGCTTATGTGGTGCTGAGGAATCGAACCCAGGACCTCATGCAAGCAATGCAAGCACTCTACCACTTAGCCAATTTCCCAGCCCCAATTTGAAGAGATTCTTGAGATGATTTACAATTTCCACTTTGCAAAGATACATATTAATAAAATGTATTTAGAGATATTTTTATACCAGCAGTACATGCATGGATTTCAAATTTCACATTCCTGTATAAAGTATAAATACACACTGGATAGGGTACAGATTGGGAATTCAAAATTAAGTGTGTAAGTACAAAAGATATGCTGTTTCTTAGTGAGTATTGATGGGAATGTTTAAAAAAATTTAATTGCTAGAATGAACGTGTCCTTCTACAGTCACAATATTGATTATGTGTTTGATTTTATGCAATTTGAAAACATCAAGTCTCTCTGACATGGTAAGATGGCAAATAGAGGAAAAAATGACCAGTAATTGGGTTTTCTTGGAATTCTTCATGAGCATTTATTTAATTTGGAATCATGTAATTTGTCTTGATTGCCAGTATGAAACCTCTTCTTTTTTATAAGTAAAAAAATAGATTCTAGTTGTATTGATAGTGTTAAGATTTTTCTCCTCTGATCAGTCTAGAAAAAAAAAAAAAAAAACATTCAACATAAAACCAAGGTGAATTTATGTGAGCCTGTCATCACGGCCAGGCCTCATATATAGGTAGTAAGCACACTAAGAATTTGTATTCAAATGTCTGCTGTATGTCAAACATATTACAATATTATGTTAAGGATGAATTGACACTTTATATAATGAAGGAAGTGCTGAAGAGGAGTAATAGTTTTAGATAAATTCGTCCTTGCATCTGATGACAATTTTCTAATTCATGAAGATTATCACAAGGATTTAAACTCATCCTGTTTAAAGATGAACAGATCAATTTCATAATTGAGCAATAGAATACATTTATTCTTCAGGTTAGGGAGTTTCTTATCCTCCGTTATGCAGAGGTAAGGGTATATGTCATGGGAAACAATTTTTTGCGTATAAAACCACACTTGAGCCAGGCCAGGAGATAATGTTATTTCTAGCATCTCATGTGTTTTACACATAAGGATCTAATTATAGATTAATGAAGTGAAGGATTTTTTTCAGATTCATTTCTGGAATTAATACCCTCAAAATCGAATACTATGGAGAGCATTATCCTTAAGGAAAACCATGGTTACTCATAGACCTGTAGTGTGCATGAATGTTGGGAACAGACAAGCTCAAAATTCATCAGCGCACTCTGGATAACAGAGAAAAAAAGCCTGGTACATATTGCTTAGAGGCCTGTAGGAGGCTGAGATCTGAGGATCAGATCACAGGAATATTTATCACACTCTCATCACCAATTAACCATCTCAAAACTGGAAGTGGCACTGTAGCACAAGTGGCAGAGAATTAGAGCTCGAAGAGCTCATAGACCATGCCCAAGCCCAAAGTTCAAGCCCAATGACCAAAAAGAACAATAACCAAAGACAAGAATGTAATGCAATATTCATCAACAATGCCCCATACTCACTGGTATTTCCAAAATCTCTGAATTTTCTTTTCCACATAAGAGTCAGATTTTATTCACTCCCCACTCTTAATATCATGTATTTTCTGTCGTAAATTCAGAAAGTATTGTTTGATGGGGCAGTGATATTTTCTTACTTCATTGGTTATTAGAACACAATGTGACCCAATTGGATTACTAATTCTCTTTCCTTATGCTAATATGTCTTACGTATGGAATCATAGTTTTTCTGGCATCTAAAAAGTAGATGATACTAAAGAACCTGTAAATTCATGACAGAATCTGTATCAGTGTAGGAGACCATGTTACTTGTTTATTGGTCTCTTGAAGACTTATCCAACTCTAGCTTTACCATTATATATAAATATATGTGAGCTGACTTGTGTTTGTGATCAGATATATCTGTTATCTGTCCATTTTAGATGCAAATTTTTTGTCTGTATTTGTACAAACTGAAATGGTGTACATTTTTTCCTATTCTGTTTCAACACACATAAGTTGATGCTGGGCATATTAGTATGTTGTTTTGGAATTGGAAAGTGAGGATATTTTTCCTCCCTTCAAATCTTGATTTTACTCAGTCATGATAAAAATTAATCCCAGGTTATCACGGATATTTTTATATGTCTTCTTTGGCAATGACTATTGAATCCTTGATTGGTTCATTCATATTCAAAACTCTTACCCTTTGCTCGATGCAAGTGATGCAAATGGTTCAAGTGGTAGTGTGCGAGCCTTGAGCTGAAGAGCTGAGGGACAGCACCCAGGCCCAGAGTTCAGGCCCCACGACCGGAACCCCTAAAAAGAAAAAAGAATGGAAAAACCGTTTATTTTTTGAGCCATGGAATATTTCTTATAATTGTACTTGATGGTATTTGCATGTATCCCTTCACGTTTTACTTTCCTACCATAATGCATGTGTCCTTCGGTAGAATTCCTCTCATAAAAAAATCACTGTTTATGGTTGGCTTTATGCATCGGTTCACAAATACTGTAATGCAGTGTTGATTTAAGTTCAGTGCAATACATTACATAGTAAAATCACTATGGATTTTCTTTTCTGTGCCACCACATGAAGTAATTCTTCCTATTTTTCTGGATGCATGAAATATTCATGGATACATTACAAGAGACCAAGTTCAGAAACCATGCCAAGACATGGCTGAGCCTGAATGTGTGACATTATGAGTAAAATTTGAAGAACTGGAAAATAATCGCTAAAGTAGTAGCTTGACTAGGGTCACACTTGAAATGTACAATGGTATTTGAATGTGTTGAGGCAGAGAGTGTCCAAGTGTAATTAGTGAGGTTTGTATACAATGATCAATATTTTAATGGAAATGTAAGTGGAAGGAAGGATGATATATTTTGAAAATAACTGATATTGTGCTCTCATTAGTTTTTAGTTATCTCCTGAACTGCTAGTGAAGTTCTTGTTCATATGCAGAATACAGAAATATATATTCTAATGTTTTCCGCAGAAAGTAAAATAATATTTTTGCTATTTCTTTGGAGAAATTTTTCTATGAACAAACCATGAGTTCAAACCATTTTTCATTGTTTCATCAACATCTTACATTTATTATTATATTGTTCATGCTCACACAACCAAATGAATTCATTTTAATTTCTACTACCTATTCAATCCCTATTCACCCTTACCTTGAATCCATAAGTCCAGCCAGGTGTTAATGTCCTTGTTAGAATTCACCATGTCACTATCCACATAGACATGGTAAGGTTGGAACATAGAAACTTCAATAATCAAATTGAAATCTACATTTGTTTCCCAATAGAGAACAAAGCATACTTCATTTTTCACTGTCCTTAAGTTTGCCTGTGAATATCATCTTCCATTTCATATATCGATATAATTGCAGAGCCTAATAAATGCATAACAAAAATGTAATGATATGAGACCTCTTATACAAATCGTACACCAACTATGTATTCCCATATAGAATGGCCATTAAAATTTCAAAGGGATTTTTCAACCAACATTCTGAAGTATATTTCTTAGTACATAAGCTTTTCATCGATCTCAATAATTTCCACATGTAATCTCATCTAAACAAGGATTATGGGAATTCTTTCCAAAACATGTGGCACAAAAAAACTAGGTTAATGTAGGTGTACACAAAATAACATTCAAATCTTTTTCTTTTGAAGGAGAAAATTGCCATCTGTGAAGATAGCATGATTGTGTGCTAAAAATGTGATAATTTTAGGGCAAGAGGATATTCATCTTTTGGCATTCTAAAATGTTCCAAGAAAGAGTGGACTGTATCTGTATAGTATAACAAAAACGCTTTTATGGAACCATATTCAATGACTATCTTCATATTCAATTTGTGTGTAATTTGCCCCACATATATATATGCCCCCACATATTTATATTTTATTTGGCACTGTCATCAAAAACATTCCTGATTCAAAATGGGATAATTTTTGAAGCATATTTTAGGACGACCCACCTTGTAAAAAAATTTTTTTAGAACTCCTATGCTATAAATAGAGTTGAATCTTTGGGTACAGATGAGCAAGTTAAAGATGTAAGAATGTGGCTCATATTTATTATTGGTGTTGAAATTGGGAATGAATCGTTTTCTTGTCACATGATACCTTATCCCTCATTTTTCTTACACTTTATTCTGTTTCAAATTTCCCCTGAACCTGTTGTAAATGCCAATTTAACATGTTGTCTTGTGAGGAATTTTGTGGAATTGGTTCACCCGTTGTCCTCTATCTCTAAATGTTTTGATTTCTCTTCTTTGCCCAATCAGATTAAAGTTTATTCAGTCCACAGGCTACCAAAATCAAATATAGTGAGAAGAAGGGAGAAACCCTATGAAAAATAAAGGAAAAGAAAGCAGGAAAATAGAAATAGTTTTTCACAGTATTTTTTTTTAAAGAAAACACCAACCATGATAAACCTCATGTTTCTTGGAGTTCATTTTTCTTAGCCTAATCTTCTTGTTCATATATACATAGCAATTAAGGTCTTGCAATCCTCTTTGGATGAAACTGGACATATACCAATTAAGACAAAAAGAGAAAGTAGGACACCAATATTTTAAATGTCACTTCTAAAGAAAAAAATTATGACTCTTTATTAGGTAAGTTTAAATAGAAGGAGGGTAAAAGCAGTAAAATGAATAAGCAATATTCAATGAGTAGTGTTGTAATACTCATTAAATTCCTACAAAAGCTTAAAGTTAGATTATACATCACCCTGTGTCAAAACACTTTCCTAATGAATCAGACCACGAAGTTAAACAAAATACTCAGAATGGAAGCAATAGAGTAATACGAGGTGTTGTAGAACAGGTTGAAACTTTCTAATTACAGATACACAAATACATCTCAAGTCAAAGTAACGTTAGACCAACTATATCGCTTGAACCTGCACAGATTCTTTACAACAAAGGACATATCTAAATAAAAAGCCAAAAGACTGGGAGAAGATCTTCACCAGGCAAGAAAGAGAAAAGGGTCTTAGTGCTGAAATATAAACAAAATTTAACAAGTCAATTCCTCCCCTCCCCCCCCCAAAAAAAAACCTGAACAGTAACCCCACTACTCTATGAAAAGAAATGTAAATATTTAAAAAGAGACTTTACTGATGGCTAATTGAGAATGGCAAAAGGACATATCAAGAAATGCTCAATGTCTCAGAGAATAAAATACAGCCAAATAAAGTCAATACTGAAATTCCACCACAATCCATTAGAATGTCAAAGATACGTTCATTCCATAGGGACACTAGGAATCACCCCAGATGCCTGAGAGTACATTAATGGATCAGAAAATGTCGGGTATAAACACAATGGAATTCTATTTTCCATTAGAAATAATGACAGAGTGCCATTTGTAAGGAAATGGAAAAACTTACATATATAACATGAATTAAAGGAGGCCAGACCCAAACAAACATAGGCTCCATGGTTTCTCTTATTTCAAAAACTGGTATATGTCCATTTTAGTTGTAGAAGAGGTCACAATAGCTTAATAGTAATATACATATGACCATAGAATATTAGACTAAATAAAATAAACTTTGAAATACAAAATCAGTTGGTTTCTCTTTCTTGATTTTTTAAAAATATACTATGTGAAGGTATTTCTCTTTACTTGCCTTTTTCCCTTTATTTTCCTATTTTTTCTACAATGTTGTGACTGAATTTGCTTTTGGTACACACTGTTTTTCATGTAAGTTAATGAGAATTAGGCACAGGAAGGGGAACAACCAAATCTGAGGCAAAGGATAATGGGCAAACCGTACAATAACAATCCCCACAAAACAACATGTTGGGAAGAAACATTATACCTGGTGGGAGAGCATAGAGATTTTAGGACAAAAACCAGTAAAAGTGAACAATGGGTAAAAACACATGACAAGGCAAGTACTCATTCATTTCTTACATATGTAATTCAAATCCCTCTGTACATCCCCTTGACAAGATTCCATTAGAAAGAAGAGTATTGATACATACACTCTTCTCAAATCTCATAAGTTTACATGTAGATACTTGTCGATGGGTTTGTATTGCACATACATACATGTGAAAATAGTTCTGATTTCTTGACGTTCCTAAAGACATGCAGGTTTCCCTAGGTCTATAGGTTTTAAGCCAACATTTACAAACTAATATTCAAATTATTTTTGTTCAAAAATTTCTGTAGGAATGCAAATAGTCACTTGAAATTGCAAACCAAGAGATAATGATGCTCAAATATGCGCCAAGTCAGAAACCCTCACTTTTTTACAACTATAATAAATGTAAGCAAGAATCTCCCATGTGAAACTTCCTCATCTGTAGTTAAATACTTCATCTCTTTTGAGTACATAGGAATCTAACCAGTCTTACACATTTTTTTGGCCAGGGAGTTCTTCCTAAAATATACTATAAAGTTTATTCCATTTAGCAATAGGAATGTTGTGGACCAGGAATGCTTAATGAACTAAAAAATGGTGGGGGAGGGAGGGTGTACATAAATATGATGGGCGATTTATATGCAAGTCAAAAACAAAAATTCATTAGATATGGTTTCATGAGCTAATCTTGAATTACAATCGAAACTTACAGATAAATCTTCCCAGAACATTTTAGGAATATAGTGGAAAATTTCTCAAATGATACACAAATTCTTGTCTGATAAATCACAGATTCTCTCTACAAAATATGGTATCTTCAAACAGTTCACATTGTCCCCAAAACTAAGAAATGTCAGTTGTTTATACCCCTGCAAGAATCTATTTTTTCCTGCCACAGACAATGGGAAGAAGTCACAGAATTCTGCCGTTTAGACGACACATGAAAAATATTGAGATGAATTAGCATCTTGTGTCTTGAGAAATACGTTGCAAAATTAGGTGGTTTTAAAAAACCATAAAATTTAATTTTCCTACCCATTCTTCCTTTTGGAACACAGAAATTAATGGGAAATTTGTATTAGGGACCACATATTATTTTAGTTTTCTTATGTTTTCATTATAGTCTACAATATTAATTAGTGAAATGGAACACATTATTCCCAGACAAATGTAACTATTGTGAGGGGTCAACTTACATTTAGAAGTTAGGAAACAGTCCTTTCCTCAGGTTTCTTTCTTCACCCAACACCGTAGGCATGCTAAATAATGGGCACTTGGCTAAATCCAATGTGTCCCTGAAAGACTCGCTTATGGCTTGTATGTCCTTCAACCTCATATTTTGTTTGATTGAATGTTCTCCAAGTAGGCACAATTGTTCATTGTGTAAAATACTCAAGATTCTTAATTCTCGCTATGATTAGAAAATAGCTCTCATACAAAAGTAACATACTTTATCCTCAGTTTCTCTAAAATCAGTGGTTTGGCTTCTCAGAGCTTTAGTGTCCTATTCAATTTCTTATATTTTACTGTAAATCCAAGCAACTAACTACAGAATTAAAATGTTTTCTCCCTTAGAAATACATTTGAAATCTCTGGAAGTGATTCTAAATATTCCCTCACTTTCCCCACATTTATACATTAAATCTTTCATAAGGACTTGGTAAGTCAAACTTCTTGCTGTTAATCAAGTTATAAGACTGTGCTATAGTTTGGGTTAAGGGACCTTCATAGGTCTACTGGCTCACAGTGTGTGACTCAGAATTTTGTGGAGTAGTTTTCAATTATTTAATGCTGTAATCTATAATCTAGAAACAAACTTCAGTCATCAAAATATAAAATGTTCAATTTCTCTATATGAGAAAAATGGTTGCATAGAAAGGTTTCTGCAAATTTGGCTGTGTGTCCTGTCAACGTTCACCATTGAGTTCCATGGAATCAAACCAATAAGCATATACTATGTTCAATGGAACAATAATTTAAAAAGAAAAGTATATTTAAGCTTCATTTCTACTACAAGTCCTACACTAACATAGCCCCTTTAGTGCTTTGCAATGCTTAATCATTATTTCCCCGATTGTGTAGACAACACTTGGTACTCTGGCAATAACCTTTCTCTTAGGATGACTGAGTTTAATATAAAGAGCTCCTTTATTTTACTTTTTCATTTTTTAAAAATTTCAAATATACTGTACAGAGGGGTTACTGTTACATGAGCAAGGTAATGAGTATATTTCTCATCAAGCATTGTTGCCTATTCCTTTGTTTCCCATTACCATCCCTTCCCATCTCCCCTCTGCCCCCCCTTTGTCCTCAACTACTGTCCCTGAACCCAGGAGCCAAAGTTATAAAGTTCAGTTTTCGACATAACGTCTTGTACAACTATCTCATTTTTGCAATGGGTCCACTTTTATCCCTACTTAAACAATTTGTTTTATGCATAAATCTCCCTTTAAATAATGATGACACCTTTAACTGTGATGTTCACTCATTGAATATTTGCACAATAAATTTATCCTTACAAGTACAATCTTTAAATCATCACCACATTAGTTGAAGTTGGCAATTCTAACCAAATGAACAAAGCATGTCTAAAGAGGCATTTTTAAATTTTCTTCTTGAAGCTTTACAACTATTTGTAATTACTCTTTAGTTCCCTGTTTCATGGTGATAGTTTAGTTTCTTGAATACACCTGATTATATCTTGCTGAAAGTAATACATGACAGCAAAGTGCCTAAACTCAGAGCTCATCTAGCACCTGAAATCAGTACCCGTATCTTAAATAGCAATCATGGTTGCATATACCCTAGCACCAACATTTGGGAACACGATGAAATACTATCACAACAGGCAACTGAAATGCATTTTTCATCTGGATCTCATGTACCTGGGTCAGAAGAAAATAAACAAACTATATAAAATAGATAACAAGTGTCATGTTCTCATTAAACATTCCTTCCTAACAATCAACACCTTTTTGGATTGTATGCTGATTCCCTTATTAAAGAAAAACAACCTATGTGGGGTGATGGGCACTATTTTAAATGCAATGGGCATACCAAAAATCGTTCTCATTCTTAGTTGAACAACTTCTATTTTCAAGAGGGAATATCTACATGTTCCTACATTTTAAACTCTTTACAGTTTTCAAATTTACTCATCAACTCAATGGGAATATCCAAGTAAACATGGAAATATTTTTCTAGCTTTCTCTGATTAATCCTTTTATCCTATTAGAATCAATGAAATACTGTTCATATATTTTTGAAAAAAAATTACTGTTTATTTTAAATAAATGTCTATGCTTTACTATCTAAAAGATAAAAGAATTGTATTGAATGAAAACTATTCACATGAACATGATCACCTTACAGAAGTATATTATTTTCAATTTTGTAATGTGAGAAAAAGATTCAAAGTGGAATCATATCATAGAAACAATGGAAGGAACCCCCTGGTGTGTCATTGAGGAAGACAATACAATATCTGAGGATTAGTCTTCATTTTGCCATTCGGCAATTATCAACTTTTCATGGAGCAATAAGTTGAACAGAACATATAATTATTTGAGTACATTTGCCAGTATCATTTTCTAATTTCATGTATCTTTAAATCTGGAATTTTAACTTGAGCTTGGGTGTTTAACTTAAGTTTGAGGTTGGCACATGCATTCTGGGCATTGAATTCACAACGTAGGACTTGAACTTGGGGCCTGGACCTCTCAGTTTGGGCCTTGAACTCACAGTGTTCAATTTTGAAATGGGGCAGCGATGTTAACACAGTCTCGGATATGAATTATGCCTGGAAGTTGTACTTGGAATTTGGGAGTTGCACTCAAACTTGGGACTGGAACTTGCATGCTGGGCCTAGAACTCACAAACTTGGATATGAACTGGTCCCTGGTTCTTGTCCTTAGTGTCCAGGCCGTGAACTCACAGTGTGTAAGTTGAACATAACTCGGGAATATTAAAAAACCTGGCACATGAACTTGGCCTGGGCTTTGAACTCAGGATCTGGTGCTTGACTTCATGGTGCAGGCTTAAATGCAGAGCCTGTAACTGGAACTCACAACCTGGGTCTTGAACTCATCAGATAGTATGTGAAATGTTGCCCTGGACCTTGAACTCTGAATATGGTGTTTGAATTCACAGCTTGGGCTTTGAATTCACAACCCAGGTCCTGAACTGGGTGTCTGGGCCATGAACTTGGAGCCTGGGAATAGAACTCATATTAGTGGCTTAAACTCTGGGCCAGGGCCTTGAAGTCACAAACTGGGCCTTGCATTCACACCCTGGGCTTGAACTCACAACCTGTGTTTTAAATTCCTGGCCTGGGTCATCAACCCAGAGCCTGGGCCTTGCTCTTATTTCCTGGTCCTTGATCTGCATCCTTGGACTTTGAACTCGACAAGAAATGGGTACTGAGACTTCATTTTGGGGCCTAGGCTTTGAACTCATAGTCTGGGACTTAGTCTCATGGTCTGAGCCTTGAACTGAAAGCCTGGGATTTGATCTCTGGGCCTGGGCCTTAAATTCAATACCTTGCCCTTCAATTTGTAACAGGGGTGATGAACTGTGTGCCTCAGCCTTGAATTCAGATCTGGAACTTGAACTCATAGCCTGGGCCTGAAACTCTGGGCTTGGGTCTTGAATTGACAGAGTAGTCCTTGAACTCACAGCTTGGGCCTTGATGCCAAAATGTTGAACTACAGGAAGAAGAGGGGACATGAGACTCGAGCATGGGACCTAGGACTTAAACTCACAACCTGGGCCTTAATCTGCACCCAGGATTTGAAATCCATGCCTGGGAATTGCATTGCATCCTGAGCCTTGAACTTGGGGCCTGGACCTTGAACTTTCATCTTTACACTGGAACTGGGACATAGGTCTTGACTCAGGACCTGGTACTTGAATTTGCAGCCTCTATCTTGAAGTCCTGGCCTGGGCTTTGAACTGTCAGAATGAGACTTGTATTTGGTGCCTCAAACTTGACCTCTCAGTATAGGATTCAATTCAGGCTTGGGCCTTTAACTCAGTACTCAGAAGTTGAACTGTTGGTCTGGGCATTGAATTATCAGCCTGAGACTTTAATTCAGGGATTAGGAATGGAATTCCTGTTTTTGACATTAAACTCAGGACCTGGGCCCTGAACTCATGACCTGGGATTTAAACAGTGGGCCATGGACATTCAACCCAATGACTGGCCCTTGAAATCAAGGCCTACGACTTGAATTCTTAGCTTGGAATTTATACTCATGGTCTGGTAATTGAAATCTTGGCCTGGGATTTGAACTCCTGACCTAGACTTTCAACACTTGGCATGGGATATGAACTCCCATGACCTTGAACTCATTGCTGGGCTATTTAACTCGATTCTTATGACCTCAAAGATTAAGCCTTGAACCCAGGGCCTATGACTTCAATTCATGACTTGAGCCTTGAACTCAGCACTCAGCCCTTGAGCTGTGTTCCTGGGACTTGAACTCATATTTTGGTCCTAGTACACTGGACTTAAGTATTGAACTCTTAGACTGCGCTTAAAACACACAATCTGGGCCTTGAATTCATGGACTGTTACTTGAACTGGGTCCTGAATCTTCAACTCATTGGGAAAGGGAGCACTGGGACTTCAAATTGAGGATGGGGCCTTTAGCTGATGAGCTGGGCCTTAAATTCATGGGCCCTGGCATCAACTTCTGGGCCTAGACCCCAAAGTTTGGGATTTAAACTCAGGGCCTGGGTATTGAACTTGTATCCTGAGCCTTGAATTTGGGGCTTGGACCTTGAACTGAAAGCCTAGAATTTAAACTCAGAGACCGAGCCATGAACTCTCAGCCTGATAATTTTACTGGGGCCCTGCACCTAGAAATCAGGGCCTGTGACTTAAACTCAGGGCCTGGACTTTGATCTCAATACCCAGGCCTCGAACTGCTGTTTATACTTTGAACTGTTTGCCCGGGACTTGAAATATAGCTGGGCCTGAAACTCTGGGCCTGGGCCTTAAGTCATATTCTAGGCCTTGAACTTATAGCCTGGGGCAGGAACTCATGGGTTGGTAGTTTAACTGTGGACATTGTAATAAGAGTCTGAGGATTGAAATCATAGTCTTGGCCTTGATCTCTGGGCCTGAACCTTGATGTACAGACCTGGCATATTTACTCTGGAGTCCTTGGGTCCTTAGCATGGGCAGGCCTGCTCCGGCATAAGCGTCATCTCTACTGTGGGCTCCTGTCACTGTGCATGCTTATCCTGTGATCCTTTGTTCTGTCAGTGCTGTTCATCCTGTTACTGTACTTGCAGCATCGGTATTGAGGACTCCTATTAGAGTGAATGTGTACGCTGAAATGCTTGGGTTTGTTAGTACCAGGGAACCTGCTCACATGTAAAATGCTCTGGATGCACATGCATGCTGTTTAATCATGTGCTCTTTTGCTATGACACACTATTTTCTGTCAAAATTGAAAGAAAAGAAATAGGATAAGTGAATAACAAACTTCCTTTCCTGAAAACCCATAAAATTTCCTCACTACAATGTAAGTTTTACATATGAACCTCTCATTATAAATCAAGGATTTTTCTCAGCTTCATTTAGAGAATGAAGCCCCTGAAAATGGAATTCTATAGAGAATTATCCTTGAGGAAAATCATGGTTACTCCTAGACCTCCAGTAGGCATGAAAGTCGGGGACAAACAAGCAAAAAATGCTATCAACACAGTATATATACAAGAGAAAAGAAGCCTGATACGGGTCATTTAGAAACCGGGAGAAAGCTGACATCAGAAAATTAGATTTCTTGGCAGCCCACTAGGAGCCTCTAGGAGGTTGATGACTCATTCATCACCTCAGAATTCGAAGTGGAATTGTTGCTCAATTGGTAGATCATTAGTCTTGATGTGAATAGTTCTGGGCTTGCCCCCAAGCCCACAGTTCCAGCCTAATGACCAGCACCACCAACAAACAGAGAAAGAAACATAAAGCAGTATTAATCAATAATGTCCCATACTCAAGGTATTACCAAAATCTGAATTATTTTCACTGAAAAAGGCCATTTCATTTTTATTCACTCTCTGTTTGGATCATTTTGCATTTTCTCTTTGAAACTCAGAGAGTAATGTTTGATGTGGCAGTGATATTTCCCTAACTACCTTAGCAGCTAGAAAACTGAATATGACTCCATGGTAATGAGTCCTGTTTCTTTATGCTTACATATTTAACGAAATCATAATTTTTTCTGGCTTATCAAAAGTGTATGATATTAGAGAACCTGAGTATTAATGACAAAATCTGTGGCAATATACGAGACTATGTTACTGGCTGATTTCTCTCAAAGTTTTAATATACTCTATATTTATCATTGTATATATGTGATCAGATTTGTATGTATAATCAGATATTTTTGTTGCCTGTCCATTTGTAGATGCAAATGTGTGTGTGTGTGTGTGTGTGTGTGTGTGTGTGTGTGTGTGTGTGTGTACAAACTGGAATGTCACAATTTTCCCTACTCTGTTTCAGCACACATAAATTGAAGCAGGAATAATTGCTACGATTTTTGGAATTTAAAAATGAGGAGATTTTACCTCCTACAATTCTTTTTTTTTTTTTTCTGCCTACAATTTTTGATTTCATTCAATTATGATAAACATTGATAACAGTTTTTCCAGGGTATTTTTCTTACATGTCTTCCTTGATAATGAGGATTGAAACCATGATTGCACCATTGGTTTCAACCCACTAACCTGGCCTTGATCCCAGCCAAGTATTCTAACTATATTTGAGAAAATAATCTTAACAAAAGAAATGCTACTGGCAACCTTTTCAGTATTCATAGCAAAGTCCAATATTTCCATGTTCATACTGGTAGGTGACATGCATATATTCTTTAAATATTAATTATTTTTCTGACCTTATGAAAATATTTACCTGATAACACTTCACAATGTGATTGTCACTTCACAATGAAATTTGTTTTGCCTATATATAAGAATGAAAAAAAATATTGTTTTAAGCTATGGCACATTACTTTTAATTGTACCTGAAGGTATTTGCATACCATTCCTTCATAATTTACTTGCCTAACATCAAGCATTTATCTTTGTTAGTATACATGTAATGAAATTATAACACTTTGTGTTTTATGTTTATGCATTCCTCACAAATGTTGAAATGGAGATCTAAAAGTCAAAGATATTGGAATGGCCCTGAGTTCAAGACAAATGACCTTTGCAAAAGCCTATCTGATATGTATCAGAAGATGCCAGTTGTAAAAAACATAGAATTTGGGGAAAGAACTCATTATGGTTAGTGGCTATTACACATCAGTAAGTGTTTCACAGTTTCAGGGAATAGTTTTCTTCTTTCAGCTGTTATCAAGAAAAAGATCTGGAAAATATGGGTGTTACATTCTAGGCATGGAAAGTTATAAGAATTAACTGCCACGTTATATTTCTTTTTGTTTGATTTACTATACAATAAACACCTATTTTGAATCCTTCCTTCTGTCTTGCTCTTACTCAGTAGTAGTTTGTCAAAACCACAGGAAGTTTAGCATTATATGAGAACATGATATCATTTTCCCTTCACAATCCCTAATTCCTGAGAATAGTTTTACACCTACAAGTATATCATATTCCTCGATGTCATAGTCTAAGGCACAGGTTGTACATATTTTACACATGTTACCCAGCATAACATATTTCCTAACTAATGATACCTTTATTAAAATACACATATATCCTCATTAAAGATATATTTATTAATATATATGTGTATGTATAGCCATGCAAGTACTACATTCCTTCCTGTAGAAATTTTATTAATGAGAAAAGTATTCTGAACTCCAGTCACCCTGTTTCAGGGGCTGAAATGTTACAATCCAGGCATTTTCGTGGGGGACAGGGAATATTTGTAGGAAAGAGAATAATAAATTCTCTAGAACAAACAATAAGAAATAAGAGTGATGTAAAGCACCTCTATGTAGGTATAAACACTATGATCCCAGTTCACATGAGTGAATGGTGAAGAAAACACCAGCAGCACCCTTCTGTTGAAGTATAGCAGAATTCCAGTGAATTTTATGATGAAAATCATAGTATTCAGAAGTGGAATCTTCCCTTTTGTCTTTGGTCGAGGTGGTGTCATTATACTTGATATAGGCTGGCTTGCTGATGAAAGACCTGAGATCATGAGTAGGAAAATGATTATGTCAGTACAACAATAATTAACACCCCACATAGAGAAGATAGTGGATGTAACCATTGCAAATAACATGTCTATTTGATAGAAGACTTTCTGCTATCTTTGCTGTGGCTATTTATCTTTCACACACACCTTAATGTGCCAACATCAGTTATCAATCTTCCCATGTGTACCCATTTATGTTATTCAGTTTACTCTTGGACCTGAACATTACACGTATTCAAAGCTTTTCTGAGCATCAGCTGTTCAGAAGTTCATTCTCACATCCTATTTTCCAGTTTTGATTGAAAGACCAGGACACTATACTCTGAAGTGTAGTATTGACATATCATGGAATTATAGAAACAATACCTAAATTTCTATCCGAATTTTCTTTCAGCTCTCCAAATTTAAGCATTAATCTTTTCTTGTAAGCTCCCTGGAAATATTTCTTATCAGTTATTTATAGTAGACAGATAAATATCAAATTATACTTTGGAAAAATAATATTATCCAGGCACATGTACTTTCTTATAACTATGCATTTTCAGTACCGTCCTGAGAATTTTCAGGTATAGTTCCAACTATGTTCCACAATGTAGAAATGTTCTACCAAATTCACCAACGAAAATATACAATTGAAACTAACCTTTATTAATAATTTGCAAGTCATTTTCATATTTCTGTGAATTTGGCTGCTTATCATGCATATGCTATGCACCAATTAATAGCACTGGATTAATTGAACAAACATTACTAACTTTTAAGGTCAAAATATATACTGAAGCAATATTGGGAAATCTTCATATTTAAGACAGGATTTCAAAAAAAATAGTACCTATGTATATGCATTGTGCCCCGAGATAATATTTTAATTTTCTTCATGTTAACATACTTTCTAAATATGGACCTAGAGGAGACTTACCATGGCCTTTGATTTGAGGAAAACTGGAAAGCATTTAAACATCTTATGCAATTATCAGTCCTACCATGCTTGTAACAACTCTGGGAATAGGAGTACAGAAGACAAACACATTTTCTGGCAAGCATGTGGAAAATAAAGTGGAAAACAAAAAAGTAGGACACAAGTCACAGTAATGAAGTAAAAAATCAATTATGGTTGAAACTGACTAAGGATTCACAATAAACTAATTTGTAAAAAACTATTTAATCATCAATAACCAGAAAGTCATTGGCAATTCTGAAAAAGGAAGCATATTTCAAGAATAAACATAATATGAGAAAGAACTCCCCAAAATATCTTGTGTTAACTAAATATTGGAAAATGAATGCCATTTTATATCACCTCTACTACTTTTTTGAATTGAGTTATTTATCCTTTTAATTAATTTCTAGCCTGGGAATGGGTAATGTTTAACTCTATGTCCTCCATTAGGATAAACTTGTCATGCAGTCAATAGGAATTATGCTCACATATTCTCTTTAGGTATATGTGTTATGTGCAGTAGACCTAACAAGAACAACAATATATGAGTGGATACAAAATCACCAGTTGCTTTTATATTCAGATCAAGGTAAATTTAATCATGAAATTTTATTCAAACTTCTAAGAGTTGTTCAATTTGAGGCAGCACCACATTTGCCGAATCCAAAGGCAATTTGCTTGGGATCTATCTGTGTGTGTGTGTGTGTGTGTGTGTGTGTGTGTGTGTGTGTGTGTGTGTATGATTCATAAAATTTCCCAATGATAAACTTAGGCAACACCATTTAATGTAACTCCATGATAATTCAACTATTTTACCTGCTGCTGAATATAATTGGCAGCTTAAATTATACTTTTTATAGGGGAAAGCATAACAATGGTTCAGATAGTTGTGTTGAGAGAACATGTGAAAATATAAAGTCCAAATTAATGTTTTCTGTTTTTTATCAAATATTTTTTAAATCATTGATTTGCTTCTTTGTGATCAACTGTTTTAATGTGTAAATATTCAAGCCTTTCTATGTGTCAGTTTCTTCGTGTAATTCTCTATTATGCAAGTTTCTGAAGTATTTGGTTGTACATGTTGCAATCTTGTTTAACTTATGCCTCCTTGGTTGTAATAACAAAATTTTTGTTACATTAATTTGGGAAGCATGTATGTGCCCATTATTTAATGGCATAAACCCAAACATACATATGTACAATTTGGCACCTTCCCATAATGTTTAAAATAAATCATTTTTTGCATGATCCCTGCTTATACTCCTACTTCTTTTCATGAAATTAGGACAACTATTAATTTCTCTAACATATAGAGAGCTTACAAATATTGATATTCCTTTTCACTAGAGTTCTGATGATACAGGTAAGTTAATAAATTTTTTATGAGTCAATCTTTAGAAACTAATGTTTCATTGTTCAGTCACAATATTCACATCGACAGATATTAATATACTTATTAATAAACTAATTATACACCGTTCTATATCTTTCCTTATTATCACTACCTACTGTGTCAGATAATACTTTACAAATATTTGCATGTTTCACATTTATAATGATTAAATATAGGGGCAGCATTATGCATGATACATCTTTTGTAATTATGTTAAAGATTTTGGATCATACCACTTCAAAATTTTTTGAATATTGGTATAATTCTTGCATGAATTCAACTTAGGATTCTCATCCAAGAACACAGATCACTTCACACTGTGATGTTCAAGAGGTCAGGAAATGAGCAAAGGAGTACAGAAGTCACATAAAATCATGAATGAAGTACTTCCAAAGTTAGTAAAGTTGTATTGTGTTTCTTCATGACATCCTCATTTTTGAGTCTTTAATTTATGATAGTATACTCGGTTTTATCAATGTGATATATTTCCAAAAGTGCTATAAAACTCTGTGGAGGCTTGTGTGTTCACCATGATACTAGTGTGAAAAGTTAGTCCTAAAACATACAACTTATTTAATGACTTAGTGTGAAAATAATATTGTATGACAAATTAAAATGGGAGATTCTGTGTAACAGCAATACTCACAAGACTATATGTTGGATAGGATCTGTACAACATTGGGTGTTAATGGGAAAGGGAAAGAAAAATGAGGAAGGGGTAACGATTTTAAAAAGGATTGGACTCATTACTTCTGTAACTATACCCCCACCTAGATCACTATGAAAATAAAATATTTTAAAAAGGATTGGACTCATTACTTCTGTAACTATACCCCCACCTAGATCACTATGAAAATAAAATATTTTAAAAAGGATTGGACTCATTACTTCTGTAACTATACCCCCACCTAGATCACTATGAAAATAAAATATTTTAAAAAGGATTGGACTCATTACTTCTGTAACTAGTTACAGAAGTAATGAGTCCAATCCTTTTTAAAATCGTTACCCCTTCCTCATTTTTCTTAAATAAGAAAGGAAAATTAGGTGTAAATAATAGCATTTTTAAAATTTTTCACATCTCTTTCTATCCGTCCCCTTCTATTATTCCATCCATGTTCTTTTCTGAAAATTACGTTTTCATGTTTGCATAATTTTTAAGTGCTGCACTTTTTAATTTTTAATATTTGTTTTTCTACTTTTTCTTGTCTTTTATTCTTTCTCTCACTTCTTTTTTTCTCTCTCTACTATCATTTTATCCAACCTATTTCTGGCTTTGAGATTAGGATTGTGTTAACTCTCCCATTACCTTTCCAAATCCCTCTATGCCTATTTTTTCCCATATCACTCCTTAAAACTAATCATTTCTGTTTGCCAAATTCTTATTTGCGGTTCATAGTCCATTAATACATTGTTGAATAGGTATATCTGTTGAACTATATTTTATCTACAGACTTTTGACTGTGCAACTACAGACTTTAGTTGATGCTTGCCTTGAACTAAGGTGCTTGCACAAAACTGGTGTTACTTTCACCCAAGTGGGCAGAGCAACCAAGAAAAATGCAAGAAAAATTGCAACTCCCACTCATGATAATCAGGGGACAGAACAGATAATGAATAATCCAGAGGAGAGTTCCCAAAAAGCTCTACAAACACTACTGGCAAACATGGTAAATGAAAAGATTGAAAACCTGCAAAGGACTCTGTATGAGTGTGAAAGGGAGAGAGAGGAGGCCAAACAAAGGTTAATACAGGAATATCATGAGCGTGAGGAAGCTACTCAAAGATTGACACACGAATTGCGTGAGCAGATGGAGAACACTCAAAAAGAAATAAAGGAATGGTGTGAGCAACCTGAGATCAGGCCAAAAGAAAGTCAGGAATGGCGTGAGCAGGCTGAGAACACTCAAAGAGAACTCCAGGGACTGCATGAATGAGAAGAAGCTAATCAAAGAGCAATACAGAAATTCAGAGACCGGGATAAGGATACAGAAAGATCACTAAAAGCATTCATGGAATCCATAAACAGAAAGCTGAAAGAAGTCAGGAAGACCACAAAGGGAATGTTGAATGGACCCAGACAGAACACAAGGGAGTCCAAAGAAACCATAACCAATCAACTAAGTGATTTGAGAATAAGCACTGAACATCAACTTAAGGAAGTAAAGAAGTTCATACAAGATCTAAAATAAAGCTTCAACAAAGAATTTGAAGCCATCAAAGTTGACCAATTAGAAGGAAAAGAAATAAAAAACAAAGTAGAAAGCCTTGACAGCAGGTTAGACCATGAAGAAGATCAAATCTCAGGGATTGAAGACAGCCGAGAAAGAACACACAACCATCCAAGACAAGTCCAAGAAATATGATAGATCTATTCAACATTTGGAAGACACCATCAGAAGGCCTAATTTGAGGATAATGGGTGTAGAGGAGCACATAGAGACAGAAGTTAATGATCTAGGAAATTTGTTTAACAGGATCCTAGCAGATAACTTCCTCAAACATACAAAAAGATTGGCCTATTCAGATACAAGAAGCTTTTAGAACTCCAAATAGACCAGACCAGAATAGGACATCCCACCGTCACATTATAATTCGCACAGGATCAATTCAGACCAAGGAAAGATCCTTAAAGCTGTTAAGGAGAAAAGATCAATTACCTATAAAGGGAAACAAATCAGAATTACCTCAGATTTCTCAGCAAAGACAATCAAAGCAAGAAGAGCCTGGAATGATGTACGCCATGCCCTAAGACAAATATCAACCAAGAATTCTGTACCCAGCTAAACTCTCTTTCATAACCGAAGGTCAAATAAAAATCTTCCCTAGCAAAGAAAAATTTGAACAATACCTCTCCACCAAACCAGCCCTACAAAAGATTCTTAAAGATGTCCTACACATAGAAAACCAACAAGACCACAATAAAGGACAAGAAATAGCACCCAAACTGAGAGTCCAAGAATCATAGGAAGAACCCAGTTTTCACAGCCCCCAAGAAGGTGGATAACATGGCAGGAACTCTCAAATACTTCTCAGTATATATCAACATTAACAGACTGAACTCTCCAATTAAGCGACATAGACTGTCTAGTTGGATTGAAAAACAAGATCCTTCTATCTGCTGCTTCAGGAGTCACATCTTGCCCATAAAAACAAACACATTTTCAATGTGAAAGGCTGGAACAAAATTTACAAAACAAATGGACCCAATAAACAGGCGGGAGTTGCAATCCTAATGTCAGGTAAAATAGATTTCAAATTACAATTAGTGAGAAGAGATAAAGAAGGTTGCTACATACTAATTAAGGGACCTGTCCTTCAGGAGGATATTACAATTCTAAATAATTATTCACCAAACAACGGAGCACCCAAATTTATCCAAGAAACACTACTTTGGCCCAAATCCCACATAGATCCAAAGACATTAATAGTTGGGGAATTTAACAGACCACTTTACCCACTACATAGATCAACTCAGCAAAAACTCAACAGAGAAACCGCTGATATAAATAACTGCATAGATCAACTAGTTTTAACAGATATCTACCGAATATTTCACCCAGCAGCATCAAAATGCACGTTTTTCTCAGCTGCACATGGAACATTTTCCAAAATTGAACACATTTTAGGCGAGAAAGAAAACTTGTCCAAATTCAGAAACATTGAAGGTACAGCTTTCATCCTCGCAGATCACAAGGGAATGAAATTAGAACTCAGCCCCTAAAGCCACCAAGAAAATCCTGTAACACATGATGGTGGAACAACATACTGCTGAATCATGAGTGGGTCATGGAAGAGATCAGAAAGGAAATTCAAACGTTCATGATATTGAACAAAAATGAACACACAAATTACCAGCTCATCTGTGACACAGCAAAGACAGTACTCAGGGGCAAGTTTATAGCTCTGAGTTCCTACATCAACAAATTGGAGAGATCTGAAACCAACAATTTAATGAGACATCTGAGCCTCCTTGAAAAAAGCAGCAAGATAAACCCCAAACCAGTACATGGAAAGAAATAATTAAAATTAAATCATAGTTAAATTAATTAGAATCCAAAAAGAACCATAGAAAGAATCAACAAAACTACATTGGATCTTCAAAAAAATTAACCAAATTGACAGACCCTTAGCAAATCTTATCAGAAAAAACAGAGAACACACCCAAATAAATAAACTCAGAGTTGAGAATGGAAACATCACCACAGAAACAACCAAGATTCAGAACACTAAAAGGGAATATTTCTCAAAAGTTTATGCTAATAAGGTTGAGAACTTGGCAGAAATGGGCCTTTTCCTAGCAAATATGGACATGCCAAAACTAAACCAAGATGAGTTAAACCATTTAACAGGCCCATATCAAGCATTGAAATCATAAAAGCAATAAGAGACCACTCATCTAAGAAAAGCCCAGGACCAGATAGCTTTACAGCACAATTCTACAAGGCCTTCAAAGCAGAGCTCACACCAATACTCCTCCAAATCATAAATGAAATTTAAAGAGAAAGTTCACTACGAACTCATTCTATGAAGCCATCATAACCTTCATCCCCACACCAGGCAGGGACTCATCAAACAATAAGAATTATAGATCCATTTCTTTGATGAACATTGATGCAAAACTTCTAAACAAAATTCTGGCCAATCGACTTCAACAATTCATCCAAAAAATCATACATGATGATCAAACAGGATTCATTTCAAGGATGCAAATCTGGTTCAATATACCCAAATCAATTAATATATTCATCACATGAACAGGAGCAAGGATAAGAACCACACGGTTATCTGAATAGATGCAGAAAGAGCATTTGACAAGATCCAACACCCCTTTATGATGAAGGTTCTGGAAAAATTAGGACTCCAGAGAACATTCCTCAATACAATAAAGGCTGTATATTGCAAACCTACAGCCAGTATTACACTCAGTGGTGAAAAATTAAAGCCATTTCCTCCTAACTCAGGAACCAGACAAGGTTGTCCAATTTCTCCACTTCTCATCAATCTAGTATTAGAATGCCTAGCTACAGCAATAAGAAAAGATGCAAGCATAAAGGGGATCCAAATAAGGAAAGAAGAAGTAAAACTCTCCCTCTTTGCAGATTACATGATGTTTTATTTAAAGAATCCCATAGACTCCACTCCCAAATTACTCAAGCTGATTAAAAACTTTGTCAAAGTAGCAGGGTATTAAATCAACCTCAAAAATCAATGGCTTTTCTGTATGCCAACAATGAGAAAAGTGTGGCTGAAATTAGGAAAGCAACTCAATTCGTAATAGCCCCACAAAAAATAAAATACCTAGGCTATCTACAAATTCAATGCAATACCTATCAAAATTCCAACCTCATTTTTCACAGAAATAGAAGAAGCAATCCATAAATTCATATGGAGCAATATAAGACCCCGAATAGCAAAAATGTCCCTCAACAGAAAGAACACTACTGGAGGAATATCAAGACCAAATTTCAAACCCTATTACAAAGCCATAATAATCAAAAGAGCTTGGCAATGGCACATGAACAGACCTCAGAATAGAATTGAATAGACTGGAATAGAATTGAAAACCCAGAAATGACTCAACAGACTATCTAACCTTCCTTAAGGGAGCTAAAAACATAGAATGGAAGAAAGACAGCCTCTTCAGTAAATGGTGCTGGCAAAATTGGTTAACTACTTGTAGAAAACAAAAGCTAGATCCTTATATATCACCCTACACCAGAATCAACTCCAAAAGGATCAAAGACCTAGGAGTCAAAGCAGACACTCTGAAAACATTTCAGGATGGAATAGGAGAAACCCTAGGTCTCCTTGGCATAGGATCATATTTTCTTAATAGAGATCCAGAAACACAACAAATCAAAGAAAGGTTGGATAAATGGGATTGCATGAAATTGCAGAGCTTCTGCATGGCAAAGGACATAGCTAATAAGATCAATAGAAAGCATATGGATTGGGAGAAGTTCTTCAGTAGCCATACAACAGACTATGGTCTCATATCTAAAATATACCTGGAACTCAAAAAATTAAATCCCCCTAAAACAAATCTTCAAAGAAACCACTACCCAATAAATAAGTGGGTTAAAGACTTAAAGAGAAACTTCTCTGAAGAGGAAAGAAGGATGGCCAGTAGACACATGAAGAAATGCTCAACCTCTCTAGCCATAAAAGAAATGCAAATGAAAAATACATTGACATACCATCTCACTCCGGTTAGAATGCTATAATGCAGAACTCTAATAACAACAGATGCTGGAGAGGATGTGGACAGAAGGGAACGTTACTACATTGTTGGTGGGTGTGTAAACTTGTTCAACCACTTTGGAAAGTAATATGGAGTTTACTCAAAAGACTCCACATAGAGCTCTCCCATTACCCAGCAATCCCACTTTGGGGCATTTACCAAATGCTCACAACAAGACCACACTAACGCTACCAGCACGACTATGTTTATTGCAGCCTTATTTATCATAGCTAAGATGAATGGATCAAGAAAATGTAGTATACATACTCAATCGAATTCTATGCCTCCATCAGAAAGAATGTCATTGCCCCATTTGTTAAGAAATGGAAAGACTTGGAAAAAATTATATTAAGGGAAGTAAGCTAGACCCAAAGAATCTTAGGTCTCATGGATTCCCTTATTTGCAATAACTAGTATATGTTTGAGTCAAGTAGAAAAGTTCAGTTAAGTTGATGTTAGGGAAATGAGCCCTAAGATATGTATTCAAATGCTTTTTTTTTCTTTCATGGGATTGTTTCTAACAGATTTATAAGATTATTTCTTTGTTGCTTTGTATATCCCTCCCCCATGGTATAACCCATGCTTTCACCGTATTTGATGTTGTTATAATTTGTGGAGGGGAAGGGAAGAAACAAATCATTTAAATAGGGATACAGGTGGACCCATTGTAACAATGAGATGTACAGGTCTTTATGTCGAAAACAAATTTCACAACTTTGGTAGGAGGTGGAGGAGGTTGGGTGGGGGGCAGTGGGGGAAGGATGAGATGTGAAGGGGAATAAAGGAGGAGGCTACAATTCTTGATAAGAAATATACTAATTATCTTGCCCATGTAATTGTAATCCCTCTGTACATTATTTTCACAATTAAAAATAGGAGTTCAAAGTACTTAAGCATTGTATTCAGGGCAGAGAGTAGAATTGGAATATGGGTGTTCCTTGAAGGCCTCTATAACTCTGGCAGTGGGTAGGTGAACATCTTCATGAACTGCATGAACTGGTCTTAAAAGATCAAGAAAGCAAAGATCAAGCAAAACCTGAGTCTATAATTTCTCAATTTATAATTTAAAATCCTACAAATTGACATGTATTTTACACTTGCCAAGAATTATTTTAGATGAATGAACTGGAAAACGAAAAAGCATAGGGGAGGAGGTGAAGTGAATGACAGTTAAGTTAATTTAGGAAAAAAAATCCTTGTTTAAACATTAGTTTCTCTTTCTTCAGCAGCATTCAATATCACTAAACATCAATATGGATGTGATCATTCAGAAGAAATATTTGACATCCTACTTTGGTCCCTCATCACTTTAGACATAAGAGAATTTTTATTCCCATTACCTCTGAACTGATATAATCTGTTCAGGTCACTGATATAATGTGTTGGTTTACTGCCCTGCTGTATTGTTACATAAGTGAAATAGTTATTCCCATTCAGGCTTTACAATATTTTTTTTTCTTTGTGGATCATGGGGCTTAGACTATGGGATTGGGCACTGCTTTGGGTTCTTCTCCTCAAGGCGAGCACTCGACCACATGAGCCACAGCACCACTTACAGTTTTCTATTAGTAATTGGAGCAACATTACCCAGAACCACATTGTCCAGATCCCACTGTCAACACTCCCAACAACCCAGTGTCCACATTTTTTTATCTTAGATTTCCTGTATTAATTTATTTTTTTATTGTGAAAATACTGTACAGAGGGTTATAATTTCTTGGGCAAGATAATGAATACATTTCTTTTGTGTGTGTATGTGTGTGGGGGGTCTGGTCTTGGGGCCTGAACTCTTGGCCTGGGTGCTGTCCCTCAGTTTTTCAGCTCAAGGCTGGAGCTTTTCCTCTTAAGCCACAGTGCCACTTCAGGCTTTTTTCTTTTTGCTTATGTGGTGCTGAGGAATTAAACCCTGGGCCTCAAGCATGCAAGACAAGCTCCCTACCACTGAGCCACCTTTCCAGCCCAATGAGTACATTTCTTATCAAGCATTGTAGCCTCCTCCTTTGTTTCCTCTTCCCATCCTTTCCCATCCTACCCCACCCCCCAGTGTCCACACTCCCTAGATCCCAGTGTCCACACTCCCAAGATTCCAGTGTCCACACTCCCAAGATCCTAGTGTCCACACTCACAAGATCCCAGTGTCCACAGTCCATGGACTCAAGTATCCATATTACCATATCTTAGTGTCCTCAGTAATCACAGTCCACTGTCCACACTTCCAGATACCATTGTCCACACTTCCAGATACCAGTATACACACTCCCCAGAGTTTAGTGTGCAGACTCCCCATATGCCAAGGGCCATATCCCACAGACGACATTGTCCACACTCTCCAGATCCAATGTTCACACTCCCCAGATCCTATTGTGCACAGTACCCAGAGCCTAGTGTGCACACTCCTCTGATCCCAGAGTCCACACTCCCTAGATTCCTGGGTACACATTCCTCAGACCCAGTTTCCACACAACCCAATTTCTTGTCTACACCCCACAGAACACAGTGTCCACACTCAGCAGAGTCCAATATTCTTACTCCCAAGATCCCAGTGTCCACAATCCTCAAGGTCCAGTGTCCACAGTTCCCAGAGACCAGGTCCAAAATCTCCAGATCCCAGTGTCCATGATTCAGAGTCCATTTTCTACACTCCCAACATCTCGATCCATATTGCCTAGATCCAAGTGTCCACTCCCCTCATATTCCAGTTCCTCACTACCCAGATCCCAGTGTCCACAGTCCCTAAATCCCAATGTCCATATTCCCCGAATCCCAATGTTCACACTCCCCTGATGCCAGTGTACACCCTCTTCATATCCCCTTGTACACAATCCCAAGATCCCAGTGTACACATTCCACTGATCCAAATGTCCACACACCCGATTCCAGTGTTCAAACTCTAATTATCTCAGTGTACGAACTTCCCAGATCCCGTGTCCAAACTCGCCACATCCCAGTGTCCAAAATGCAAAGAGTCTAGTGTCAACATTCCCAACATCCCAAGATCCACATTGCCCAGATCCCAGTGTCCACACTCCCAACAGATCCCAGTATCCACACCCTCCAGATCCCAATATTCACATTCCCCTGATCCCAGTGTCCACACTCCCAGGGTCCACACTCCCCAGGTCCCATTGTCCACACTCCCAGATCCCTGTATACACTCTATTCTGATCCCAGTAGCCCCACTCCCCAGATCCCATTGACCATACTCCCAACATCCCAGTGTCCACGCTCCCCAGATCCTAGTGACAACACACTCAAGCTCTAGTGTCCACACTCCCCAGATTCCAATGTCCATACTCCCCAGTTCCCAGTGTTCACACTCTCTCTATACCAGTTTACAAACTCCCCAGATCCCAGTGTACACATACCCCAAAGCCAGTATCTACCATCCAAGATCCCAGTGTGCACATTACCCAGAGTTGAGTGTGTACACTCCGTTATCCCAGGATCCTCACTTCTCATATCCCAATATCCACATCCCAGTATCCCAATAGAACAGTGTCCACACACCCAGATCTCTGTGTTCTCACTCTCCAGATCCCAGTGTCCACATTCCTCAGATCCCAGTGTGCACAATACCCCTATTCCAGTTTCCAAGCTTCATAGATTCCAGTGTCTACAATCCCAGTGTCTACAATCCTCTCCAGATCCCACTGCATACCCTCACACATACAATGTTCACATGTCCCGGCGTCCAGTGTGCACCCTTCTCTGATCCCAGGCTCCACACTCCCCATATCCCAGTGTCAACATTCCAAAAAATACTGTGTCCAAACTCCCCACATCCCAGTATCCAGAATCAAGGGATTCCAATGTCCACACTGCCCAGATCCCAGTGTCCATACTCCCCACATCCCAGAATCCATAGATTCCAGTGTCCACACTCCCCAGATCTCAATGTACACACTCCCAGGATCCTGGTGTTCATACCCCCCCCCCCCCATCCAGAGCCAATAGTCTGGCTATCCCAGTGTCCAATCTCGTCAGATCCCACACTACCGACAGTCTAGTGTGCACATTTCTTTGATCCCAGGTTTCACACTCCCCATATCCCAGTGTCAACACTCCAAAGAGTAGAGTGTCCAAACTCCCCAAATCCTAGTATCTAGACTCCATAGATTCCACTGCCCACTCTGCCTATATCCGGATCTACGCTCCCCAGAGTGCAGGGTGAAGACTTCCAGGATGCCAGTGTCTACACCACACAGAGCACAGTGTCTACACTCCCCATATCCAATGTCCACACTGCCCAGATTCCAGTGTAGTACTGCCCAGATCCCAGTGTCCACATTCCCTATATCCTACTTTACCCACTGCCAAGATCCAGTGTCCACACTCCCCATGACTTAGTGTCTACAGTCCATGGACTCAAGTGTCCACATTACCAGATCTTAGTGTCCTCAGTAATCACAGTCCACTGTCCACACTTCCAGTTACCATTGTCCACACTCGCAGATACCATTTTCCACACTCCCAAGAGTTCAGTGTGGCCGGGCGCTGGTGGCTCACGCCTGTAATCCTAGCTACTCAGGAGGGTGAGATCTGAGGATCGCGGTTCAAAGCCAGCCCGGGCAGGAAAGACTGTGAGACTCCTATCTCCAATAAAAACCACCAGAAAACCGGAAGTGGCGCTGTAGCTCAAGTGGTAGAGCGCTCGCCTTGAGCTGAAGAGCTGAGGGACAGCGCCCAGGCCCAGAGTTCAAGCCCCATGACCAACAAAAAAAAAAAAAAAAAAGAGTTCAGTGTGCAGACTCCCCAGATGCCAGGGGCCATATCTGACCGACCACAATGTCCACACTCCCCAGACCCAATGTTCACACTCCCCAGATCCTATTGTGAACACTACCCAGCGTCTAGTGTGCACACTCCCCTGATCCCAGAGTACACACTCCCGATTCCAGTGTTCAAACTCCTTGTATATCAGTGTACAAACTTCCCAGATTCTGTGTCCACACTCCCAGATCCACGTGTCCACCCTCTCCACATGCCAGTGTCCACAATACAGAGTCCGGTGACCATATGCCCAACATCCCAGAATCCATATTGCACAGAACCCAGTGTTCACACACTCCCACAGCCCACTGTCCACATTCGTAATATTCCAGTGTCCACACTCCCTGGAACCCAGTGTCCATCCTCTCAAGATCCCAGTCTCAGTGTCCACAGTCCATGGACTCAATTGTCCACATTGCCAGATCTTAGCGTCATCCGTTATCACAGTCCGGTATCCACACTCTCAGATACCAGTGTCCACACTCTCAGATACCAGTGTCCACACTCCCATGAGTTCAGTGTGCAGAATCCCCAGGTGCCAGTGGCTATATCCCACAGACCAAAATGTCCACACTCCCCAGATCCAATATTCACACTCCCCATATCTCAGTGTGCACACTACCCAGAGTCGGTTGTGCACATTCCTCTGACCCCATAATCCACACTCCCCAGATTATTGGGTGCACAATCCTCAGATCCAGTTTCCACACAACCCAATTCCCAGTGTTCCCAACCCACAGAGCACAGGGCCCAAACTCAGCAGAGTCCAATGTTCTTACTCCAAAGATCCGAGTGTCCACAATCCTCAAGGTCCAATGTCCACACTTCCCAAATACTAGTGTCCAAACTCTCCAGATCCCAGTTTCCACGATTCTCAGAGTCTGTTGTCTACATTCCCAACATCATAGGATCCACATTGCTCAGATCCAAGTGTCCACATTCCCAAAATCCCAGTGTCTTTTTCCTTCCCTTCAACAAATTAAAGCAACCTCACATACAGTGAATGCAGGGGTTTTACCATGGGGGAGGGACATACAAAGCAACAAAGAAATAATATTATAAATTAGAAACAATCACCTGAAAAAAAAAAACATTTGAATACATAAAACAAATTGAATACAAATTTGAATACAAAGAACAAATTGAATACAAAAAACAAATCGTTTAAATAGGGATACAGGTGGACCCATTGCAACAATGAGATGTACAAGTCTTTATGTCGAAAAACGAACTTAATAACTTTGGTGGGGGGTGGGAGGAGAATCGAGGGGGTAGAGGAGCTGTATGGGAAGGGATGGGAAGGGGAAATAATGAGGAGCTAACAATGCTTGGTAAGAAATGTACTTGTTATCTTGGCATGAAATCGTAACTTCTCTGTACGGTATTATCAAAATTAAAAAATAAAATGAAAAAAAAGAAAAATTGAAAGCTATATCTAACCTATGACATAATTTTGTTAAATTACCCAGGAAATTAATTGCAATATTAGATTCAAAATTTACAACAGTTCTCTCTGAGTTCTATACACATTGCATTTCAATCTATATAATTTAAACTAAAATTATGTTTTCATGATACAATGCTATACAATAGAGCTTTAAATCTTTATTATGAACCAAAACTATTATAAATAGATTAAGTATTATTCCATGAGACATACTGTAGAATATACAAAAAATAATCCACAGTGGGTATGGAACACACACACACACACACACAAGCTTCCCAAAGAATAGGAATTAGAAGCAGAGAGATAATGACTCCCAGACCCACATGGATAAAAATTAACAAGACCCTATGCCCAAAACAAAGCACAAACAAAAGTACTATTATATGATGCTTAGTATGCAAAAGTTCCTAGGTTAAATCTCTAGGACTCTAAAACTAAAGTAGTTAAAATCTTTAAATTCAAATAAAATATAACACAACTGTACCAATATTTTAGAATTTGAATTAATAAAAAGTAAACATTATGTAGCAGAATATAAGTGCTTAGTGTTCAGATTTATTATAGTGAAGATCCTGAGTACTGTGTTTTTATTCTTAGGCCAAAAAGAATAACTCTCCTTTCTGGGGAATTAGTGATGGTGTTTTTGTTGTTGTTGTTGTCCAGTGCAGCATAGTTTTCAGCAGAATGAAGTATTTGCAAATAAAAATTTAAAAAAAAACAAAAAGGCAAAAAAATTCTATGTAGTTATAGAAAGTTTGATCATTGTTCTGGTGAGTTAGATACTAAGAAGACACCAGCAGTACACTTCTATCAAAGTCTAGCACAATTCCAGTGAATTCTATGATGAAAATCATAGCACTCAGAAATGGAATCTTCCCTTCTGTCTTTGGGCCAGAAGAGAGCATTTCAATTGAGTCAGCTGGCACAATGATGAAGGACCCGAAATCCTCAACGTGAAATGATTACGACATTTTTACATTAAGTACGGAACCAGAGGAGACATTGGAAATGACCACGGCAAATTATATGTCTATTTGATCGCAGGGCTTGCTGTTGTCTTTGGTGGGTCTACTTATCTTTAGCAGATACCTTAATGTGCACACAATTCTTTTCATTCTTCCCATTTATGTCACTGCTTTTATTCTTAGAGCTAAACATTACTCCTATTTAGAGCTTTTCTGAATATCAGCTGTTGTCTTGTCATGTCGAGTTTTCTAGGTTTAATTGCAATGCCAGGACACTACACTCTGAAGCATTTTTGTATCAGGGAATGATAGCACCAATCACTAAATTCTGTCTGAATACTCCATCAACCCTGGAAATTTACGCTGTAATTTTTGCTAGAATGCTCTTCAGCAATAGTTCCTAGCAGTTCTTAATAGAAGCCAGGTAAGTATTAAAGTGTACTTTGGAAAAATGACATTATCTGGCCCGATGAACTTTCCTATGAAAATATATTTTCAGTAGCTTCCAGAGAATATTCAAGCATATATTTTAACTGTGAAACACAATGTATAAAAGCATTATGAAATTCAGTAATCAAAATGCATATATTGAAATAAACTTTATACTAACTTTAGTTGTAAGCACCATCTTAATATTTCTGTGAAATTGTCTGCTTATCCTTCATATACACAATACCACTGGCTTAATTCTGGAAACACTACTCACTCTTAAGGTCAAAACATATATTGAGGAAATTCTGAATTATTTATATCTAAAATTGTACTTCAAACAAATTTAGTAGTTTTAGTCATGTACTATATCCAGAGATAACATTGCAATTTTCTTCATGTCAACATAGGATATTTCCAAGTTATAAACTTAAGCCACATCATTTAATTACTCAATGAAACTCAAGTCTTTAAACCTCATACTGAATATGATTTGCTGTTTAAATTGTAATTCTTCTGGGCGGGAAAATTACAATATTTTAGAGAATTGTCTTGAGAGAATATTTTAAAATTTTGAGGTCAAATCAGTACTTTCCATTTTGTATCCAAATAGTTTTTAAATAATTGTTTTGCTTCTTAGTGATGAACTGTGTTCATATGTGTATGCTCAAGCCTTTTTTGTTCATGCCAATTTATTTTTGTCTCATATGCATGCATCTGAAATATTTGTTTTGACATGGTTCAGTCTTGTTTCACCTTATACCTCCACCCTTGCAAAAACAATACACATATATAAATTAGGGAATCATCAGTGGTCCCGTTTTTATATAAACCTAAACACAGATAAGTGCAATATAGTACCTTGCAATACTATTTACAATAAATTATTTTTACCCCACAACATTCTACATTATTGCTTTCCTGTCACCTAATTTGGATAACCACAAAGTGATCTATCATCTGCACGGATGGCAAATATTGATGTCCCCCAACACTAGAGTTCTCAAGATAGATATGATAAATCAATTTTTAATGGGAGTCTGTCTTTAGAATCTACTACTATTGATATGTATAATTGAACTATTTACACAGACATGAATCATTCATATCGTTATGAAAAAATAGCTAATTATTCCACAACATTCTGAATCTGTCCCTAAGAACACTACCTACTGTGACGGTTATTATGATGCAAACATTTGCATATTTCACACTTCCTAATGGAATCAAAACTATTCTGTGTTTGAACCTAGGTGAGTTTTATGTATGACACTTCTTTTGTAATTTTATTGAAGATTACTTATTATATCCCTATGATATTTTGCATATATGCCTATAATTATTGAGTCAATTCATGTTACTCTGCAGCAGAACAAGGCATATCGCATCACCCTGTGAGATGCAAGAGTTTAGGAAAACAGCAACAGAGAACAGAACGGGTAATGAATTCATATAAAACCACAAATAAACTACTTGCAATGTTAGTAACTTTTATTCTATTGTTATATCACATCCTGTGATCATTTTTGAATATCTGTAATTCTTTATAGTACATGATTAATAAATGAGATGTATTTTCAAAAGTGTTACAAAATTTTGTGGAGATTATGAATTCACCATAACATTAAATTGGAAATAGGAGACTGACACTGTAGAACTGGTGCAATGATTCACATAAAAGAAAGTGGTAAGAAATGACATTGGAGGAACATATGTATTAGAAATACTAACATGAAAATATGTTGGATATGACCTGTAAAACTTGGAGAGGGGATTATGGATTGGAAAGGGAGAGATAAATGAGGAAAGGGGTAACATGTTCACCAAGAATTGTGCTCATTAGCTTTCTTATGTAACTATACAGACAATCAAATTAAAATAAAAAAGAAAAGGGAGACCTAAATCCTACAAAAGATGGGATGACAAGTGGTACATATCACATATCCAACTTCCTTTTAAACTGATGAGAATGATAATATCTATTAGTAATTCTTTGAATACTACTGGTGCAATTAGCTCCTTGTTGGATGTACAAGATAGAGACCAAAAGAATTTCAAGCTAATTAGCTGAGGCTATATTTGAAATTCTAATGTCTAGATCAATACTGAGTATCCTTGGTCATTATTTCCACTGTATAGGATGTATGTTAATGTCTCTTGCTTAGGAAATATATAAATAGGATTTTGTCATAATCTTTTGCATAAACATCTCTAGTCCATTTGAAACATTTCTCATTTCCAAAACTGAGTTTTAATAAATAGGTGATGATTAAGATCAGAAGAGTTTTATTTTCCCTCCCATTCAATCTGAACATGTTTTTGAAAGGGCATGCTTCTCATTTGCAGGGAGCCAGAAAACGGTTCTTTGTAATTGCTTCAAAGAAAAAAAAATCAAAATAAGTTAATTCATCGTTCATAGGAATTGTAATGTATGGGTAAGGAATCTTCAATAAAATTACTGCAATATAAGTATGCTTTGCTGTACAGTAAAAATCATCGTTATGTCCTCACTAGTTTAGATTTACCAGTGTTTATATATACCACTTTACATATAATTTTAGTACTAAATAAACCAATTCAAAATTTGGTATCAAAAAGAATTTTCACAGAAATCTATATGCTCCATGCACAAGATGCACAATGACATTTGAGTGAGCACTTTCCAGAAAATTTTTAGACATGAACACACTTCTGTCCAGAGGTGTAACAGAATCATTCTGTAAGAGGTGATCATTGAGAAAAGTGAATCAAGTTTAGGAAAGAATTATTTACCAGTAGTTACTCGTATTGAAGGACCTACATGAAAAGAAAACATATGCTGAATATTTTAAAACGTGATTGATCAAAACTCCATTGGAACTAGCAATACAAAAAGTTATACTACATTGAGAAATGGTGAAATTAATCAATTTTTAAAAATATTCTACAGACTGTTACAGCTTTCTTTTGTTTCCATTTTATGCTCTGGCATGTGAATTTAGATCCTCACTCTTACTTGACAAGTTCTCTACCACTTTTCCTTAATATGTATATGCTCAGACACGTCTTTAGCCTCTTTGTCCCCTGTTTGTTTTTGCTTTCCTATTTATTTTTGAGAGGATTCTGTTTGCTATCCAGGCACACACCTAGAGACCACAATTTTATATTTTGTATGTTTCCTTTTATTCCTGGGATGACAGGCACAGGGCATCACTTCCAGTTTCCCTGGGTCAGGATGGTGTTTGAAGCACATTTCTGTCTGGATTGGTGTTTAAATTTGATTCTTCCAATCTATGCCTTCAAAGAAACTTGGATTATAGGTAACAGTCAGGGTATTCAGGTATAATTTCGGGGTAACAAGTTCTTCATTTCATATGCCAGGTTCATCTTGAACTTTCCAAGTAGCCTAGATTCACTTAAACCCAATATTCTCCTACCTACTGCCCAAATGCTGGGATTATAGGCAATCAACACTATGCATGGTTGCTTAATGTTTGTTGTTGTTATTTTAACTTTCACATAACATATATGTGTAAGCCATCAGCATCTGTATCTGGAACTCCTTGCTTCTTTTCTTTCTTCCTACCTTAATTCCTTCTTTAATTGCTTCCTCCCTCCTGAATTCTTTCCTTCCTTGTTTCCTTCTTTCTTACTGCCCTTCCTTCCTTTCTTTCCTTCTAATTTTGATATAATCCAGTCTGTCTGTGAACTTGCAAGCCTTTTGCCACAGCCTGTTTCAGCTAGTGGCAAGGTAATCCACCACACACACACACACACACACACACACACACACACACACACACACAGAATCCTAAAAAATTTCATTTACAAATGTATTTGCTAAGATGTGTGATTAGCCAAGTACAAGTCCCTCTTTCAATTATATTTCTATATACGTATTTTATTATAAACATTCTGTACAGAGAGGTTAGAGATACATGAGTAAAGTAATCAGTACATTTCCTCCTCCTTTGTTTTTCCCCTAGCATCACTTCCCTCCCACTTGTGCAACTCATTTCTTCCCCCTGAATTTGTAAAGTCCCTTTTCAACATAGTTTATTGTGCATCTCAATGTTAAAATGGATCAACATGTATCCTTATTGAAGCAATTTGTTATTTCCCTTTCCATCCCCAAATTAGAAAAATGTAAATAGAAGATGCAGGGCATCAAATTCGCTCAAAACTGGAGTTACATGCCAGGGGAAGAATACACAAAAGAAACAAAAAAATCACTTAGTATATTATGAATCCATTAAAAGTAGCAAGAAAAATAAATGCATTCGTGTTGCTCTCTTGGGGTTCATTCCTTAACAGCATCCTACATGGTCATATATACTTAGCTCTTCAGATTTTTTGCTTGTCCTAGACATATACAAGTTATTGAATGTAAAGGACACCATGGGTACTATGTTTCTTTGTTCCTGGCTTACTTCATTTAATATAATTTTTTGCTAAGATTTTCCATTTTCTAACAAATGGAGCATTGTCATGCTTTCTAATGAAGATAGAATTACATTTTGTATGTATGTGATATATATATGTGTGTATATATATGATATATACATATCATATATATGAATAATAATTTTCTTGATCGATTCATTTACTTAGGGGCATCTGGTTTGGTTCTGTATCTTAGGTATGGTAAATAATTCTGTGATAACATCGGTTTGTTAAGAGTTATAGTATATCTGGTTTGTGCTCATTAGGTTAAATGCCCAAAAGTGGGATTGTGTGGTCATAGGGGAGCTTTATATGTAATCTTTTGAGGAACCTCAATAATGTTTTCCAAAGTGGTTGTACAAGCTTACTCACAACAGGGCACTCACAACAACTGGGACGAGATGGAATCTTAATGTTGTCTTGATTTGTATTTCTTTTAGAGTTAGAGAAGTTGAGCATTTATTCCAGTGTCTATTGGCCATTTGTATTTTAGCTTAAGAGATGCTTCTCTTTCAAACTTTACCCCAATTATTTATTGGGAAATTGTTTATTTGAGAATCTTTGTTGGGGTTTTAATTTTTGGACCTCGAATATACTTTATTCATGTTTCTATTTATTTATTGGTCAGTCATGCGGTTTTATCTCTGCTCTTGGACCCTGTCTCTTCGCTCTTTAGTTCAAGGCAGGCTACTTGTGCCATAGGGCCACTGTTGATTTTTATAGTGGTTTTCGGGATGAGTCTCACAGACTTCACTGCCCAGGCTGGCTTTGAACTGTGATCCTAAAATCACAGCCTCCTGATTAGCTAGGAATAAAGGCTGAGTCACCGGGGCCTAGGTCCTAAGTATATTTTAGATTTGAGATCCGTTTCCGTGGTATAGCTAGTGACGATCTTCTAGTTGGTGGGCTTTATATTGATCTTTTTTACTATGTCTTTGGCTATGCAGAAACTCTGTAGTTTCATGTCCAAACTTTTTTTTATTTTTTTTAGTTTCTGGGTTTTTATTTAAAAAAATGTAGCCTGTGCCAAAGAGCCCTAGAGTTTCTCCTACTTCTTACTCCCGTGTTTTCAGAGTGTTTGCTTTGACTTCAAGGTCTTTGTCCATTTGCATTTGTTTCTATTGCAGGGTAATATATGGGCATCTAGCTTTAGTTTTCTACGGGTGTTTACTCAACTTTGTAAGCACCGTTTACAAAAGGGACTGTCTTTCTTCCATTCTATTTTTGTCTCCCTTATGGAAATTTAGTTAGGTATAGGTCTGTGAGTTTATTTCTGGGTCTTCAGGTCTATTGTATTGGTCCTCAGTTTGGTTCTTGTGCCAGTACCAAGCTGTTTTCATTAATATGGCATTGTTGTAAAGTTTGACATTTGGTAATGTTATTCCTCAAGCACTATTGATTCTTCTAACGAGTGTTTTTGGTATTCAGGTTTTTTATTATTCCATATCAATTTTTTGGTTGCTTCTTCTATTTCATTGAAGAATGAAGTTGGAACTATGACCAGTATTGCATTTAACTTGTTGATTGCCTTTGAGAGTATTGCCATTACACATTAACCTTCTCGATTCTGAGGCATGGGAGGCTTTTTTCCACTTCCTTACTTCTGCTTTAATTCCCTTTTTCAAGTTTTTAAAGTTTTCATTGAAGAGGTCCTTCACTTCTTCATTTAACTCAACTCCTAGGTACTTTATTTTTATGGAGCTATTACAAAAGGAGTTTCATTTTTTCCTGATTTCAGACGGACTCTTCTTATTTTTGGCATATAGAATACCCATTGATTTTGAGGGTTAAATTTGGATCCCACTACTTTGCCGTAATTTCTGATCAATTCAAGTAATTTGTGCATGGATACTATTGGATTCTTTAAATACACGATCACACAATCTGGAAAGAAGGAGAGTTTTACCTCTTTTTTTCTCTGTATAGATCCCCTTTATATTTGCATCTTTCTATGCCTTGTAATTACAAGTAGTGGAGAGTAGATATCCTTTTCTCCTTTCTGAGTGTACAGGAAATGAGTATCTTTTTGCCATTAAGTATAATGCTCACTGTAGGTTAGTCATACACAGGCTTTATTATTTTGAGGAATGTTCAATGAATTCCAAGTTTTTCCAGGACTTTCATCATAAAGAAGTGTTGGATCATGTCAAAAGCTTTTTCTGAATCCATTGACCTAATCCTGTGGTTCTTATCTTTTCTCTTGTTGGTGTTATGTATTATATTAATTGATTTGCATATATTGAACCAGCTTTGGATCCCTGAAAGTAATCCTGTTGATAGTGATGTATCATTCTTTGGTGAGTTGTAGAAGTCGATTGGCCAAAAACTTTTTCAGGAGTTTGTCATCGATAGCCATCAAAGTAATGGTTCTATATTTCTCTTTCTTTGATGAGTCCGTGCCTGGTTTGGGGATGAGGTTATGATAGTTTCATACAATTTTCTTCTCAACTTTCACATTCAATGTCATTGAACAGTTGGAGTATTCATGTGAGTTCTATTTTGAAGGCCTTGTAAATTCATCTGGTCCATTGCTTTCCTTGGGTGAGAGGACTGTTATTGCTGTTTCTAATTCAATGCTTTTATGAGTCCATTACTTTGCTTTAAATCAACTTGTTGAGTTGGGGCAGGTCGATATTAGGTACAAATGTGTTCGTTTCTTCCAGATTCTCAAACTTATTAGCATAAAGTTATAAAAAGTATTTCCTTATAAGGTTCTCAATCTTGTTTCCTTCTGTGTTGTTTCCATTTTCATCTCTGAGTTTGTTTATATGACTGTGTTCTCTGCTATTTGTGATAAGATTTGCTAAGGGTCTGTCAATTTTGATAATTTTTTCAAAGAACCAACTCTTTGTTTTCTTGATTCTTTCTAGGCTATTTTTGGACTTAAATTCATTTAATTCTAATTTAATTATAATAATTTCTTTCCATCTAGTGGATTGGGATTTAGCTTGTTGCTCTTTTTCGAAAAGCTGCAAGTGCCTCGTTAAACTGTTGGTTTCAGATCTCTCCAATTTGTTGATGTAGAAACTCACAGGCATAAAATTGCTTCTGACTATTGCCTTAGCTGTATTCCAGAGAACCTTGTGATTTCTGTTTTCATTTTTGTTAAATACACTGAATATTTGAATTTTTTTCTAACCTCTTCCATGACCTACTGGAGGTTCAACAGTGTGTTGTTCTCCTTCCATGTGTTACAGGATTTTCTTTGGAGGCATTTGGTGTGGAATTCTAATTTTGTTCCCTTGTGGTCTGAGAGAATGCAGGGCATAAAATCAATGTTTCTGAATTTGGACAACTTTGTTTCTGACGTAAAATGTGGGTTTTTATTGAGCATGTTCCATGTGCTGCTGAGAAGAATGTGTATTCTGGTGCTGCTGAGTGAAATATTTGGAAGATGTGTATTGTCTATTTGACCTATGCACTTTATAGATATGAGATTTCTCAGTTGAGATTTTGTTGGGATGATCTATCCAGTAGAGATTGTGATGTGTTAAATTCTCCAATTAATATCTTTGGAATTATATGAGACTTGAGGGAAACTAGTGTTTCTCAGATGAATTTGGGTGCTCTGTTATTTGGTGAATAGGCATTAATAATTGTAGTATCCCCCTGAAAAATTGATTCATTAATTAATATGTAGCGACCTTCTTTGTCACTTCTTGCTTATTTTAATTTGAATCTATTTTATCTGCAATTTAGTATTGCAACTCTGCCCTGTTATCCCAGCCTTTTACTTTCTGAGTATGGTTTTTGTGGGAAGGGAATGTCTGTTAAAGGCAACAGATAGAAGCATCTTGCTTTTGATCTAACTAGACAATCTATGTTGCTTACTTGGAGAGTTCAGTCCACTAATATTGAGAATTATAACTGAAAGGTTTTTGGTAGTTCCTGCCATGTTATTCATTGTCATGCAACCTGTCCCAACTGGGTTCTTGTTATGATTCTTAGATTCTCTCTTTCAGGGTTATTTCATTGCCTTTATCAAGTTCTTCCTTGATTTCTAGATGTGGTATATTTCAAATATGTTTTGTAGGACTGGACTGGTAGAGACATAATGTTTGAATTTTTCTTTGTTGTGGAAGATAGTATATTTGACCTTTTCTTTGAAGGAGACTTAGCTGGACACAGTATTCCTGGTTCCTAGTTGTTTGTTTGTAGGACATTGCATATATTAATACAGGCTGTTTTTTTTTTTTTTTGTCGGTCATGGGGTTTGAACTCTGGGCCTGGGCGCTGTCCCTCAGCTCTTCAGCTCAAGGCGAGTGCTCTACCACTTGAGCTACAGCGCCACGTCCAGTTTTCTAGTGGTTTATTGGAGATAAGAGTCTCGCGGTCTTTCCTGCCCCGGCTGGCTTTGAACCACGATTCTCAGATCTCAGCCTCCTGAGTAGCTAGGATTACAGGCATGAGCCACCGGCACCCGGCTGGCTATTCTTGTTTTAATTAACTCTGGCTAGAAACCTGAAGTTATTCTGGTTGTTTTCCCTATATAGTGATTGATCTTTATTCTATAACAGCTTTAAGGATCCTTTCCTGGGTCTCATTTGATCCTGTGCAGATTAAAATGTGATAACGGGATGTCCTGTTCTAGACCAGTCTATTTGTGGTTCTAAAAGCTTCGTTTGTTAAAATAGTCCTACCTTAATCAAATTTGGGAAGTTTACTGCTAGGGTCCTGTTAGATAAACTTCCTATACCTTTAACTTCTGTCTATAATCCTTTGTCTTCACCCATAAGTCATAAACTAGGTTTTGTTATGGTGTCTTCTCAACATGAAATACATCTATCAATTTTCTTGGATTTGTCTTGAAAACTTGTCTGTTCTTAGTAATGTCTAGGCTCTTTCAATCCCAGATAATTGGTCTATTAGCTAACCTACTGTCAAAGCTTTTTTCTTTTTAGTTTTTTTCTTTTTTCTTTTTTAATTCTCTTCCCTTCTAAAGGTTCATATTCTGTCACTTTCAATATTTTACTGGAACTTTGTTTAAGATCTTGAATGGTCTCCTTATTACTTGATTTGCTTTTTAGTGTTCATTCTCCAATTCCTTAGTTCAGTTGTTATAGTTTCATTGGACTCCCTTTCCTTATGTTGGGCTTCATACAGCATTCCCTTTGTGGCCTCTATGGACTTTCTAGCCTCCTGTTTGTGGATTCCACGAATGCCTCTATGAATTTTTGCTTCTTCTCATCCTTCTCATGCAATTCCTGTATTTATCTTTGATTAAAGTCCTCATGTTTATGAAATTCTTTTATTAATATTTAGTTAGCCTCATCATGCTCCCATAATTCCTGTAATAATCTTTGGTTACTCTCATTATGCAAACAGCTTTTGCAAGCTTGCAAACTTTTCATTCAGTGTGTTTTCCAGTAGTGTCTGTAGAGTATTTGGGAAGTCTCATCTGAATTATTCATTTAGAGTTCTGTGGCTGATTATCACGAGGGGAGTTGAGTTTCCTGGACAGCATTTTTCTTGTGTTCCTCTAATTCATTCTTCATCTTTGGGTAGGAAAAGGAAATCAATTTGGTGCTAGAACACTCTATTAATGCAAGTATCAATCACAGACCTGTAGTTGCCCAGAGTAGTTGATATGAGTCAATATGAGTACAGATACAATCCAGTTCAACAGATACAATCTAGTTCAACAAGAAAACAACTATGGATCAATGATCTAGGAAAGTCAAAGGAGTCAGCAGACCAAAAATTAATATATGTAGGGAGAGTTGTGGTAAGAAAGAAAAATTAGAGGAATGTGGAAGGGAAAAGGAGTGAAGGATTTAGAAAGCAGAAAGTATTTAAGGAAAGGAGAAGAGAAAGAAAAAAAGGAAACGAAAAATACCAAATTTAAAAATGAAACAGCTAAAAATTATATAACATCAGTATGTTCTCAATTAAAATAAAATAAAAAAAAGGGAAAAACACACACACACACACAAAAAAATTATATAACAACAAAGTAATAATATTACAAATAAAGAAGTTAGATAAGAGAGTTTGTGAATTGAGGGATTGATATCTGAATTAAGGGTGAACATAATGAAGGATAAGGCTTAATAATATAAGTTGAATATATACCTGTGGATGAATACCAAAGCAACTAAGTGTTGTAAAAAAAAACCCACAAAAGGACCAAAAGAGAAAAGTATAAATATAATTTTAAAAACACACACCTAAATTAAAAATGATTAAAAGGAAAAAGAAAAAGATACGAATTTTTTTTTAATTAGGTAGAAAAGAGTTACTCGAATTTTTTTAGTTGGGTGGTGCAGGTAACATGTGTGTACCCTGTGTTTGTAACCAGTCTCTTGGTGGAGTCTCTGGTTTCTTTTTCTGTTTGAATGTCTCACGGCTTGACTGGTTTCTTAAATCAGTTTGCCTTCTCAGAGACTTTATGACCCTCCATCGAGAGCAGTTCAATGGAAGGTAAATCTGCTTTGATCATCACAAAAGAGGGAGATGCTTGTTTCCTCAAACTTGGAGTTGCTGTGGTGGGGCTAGTTTGTGCATAGGGTTGAGACCTTTCAACAATCAGTAGTTTTTCCCTGAGGGTCTGGCTCCTGAGATACTCATACACCCCAAGTTGGAGCCATTCTCAGGATTTTTGTTTCTTGAGTTTCAATTACCTTTCTTTTATGCCTTCTGCCTCCTGGTCTGCTGCCTATGCTGCAGAGGATTGTGGCAGGCTCTGACTTAGTTTACTAAGTAAAGAAAGTCACTCTTCCATGGGCTGAGCTCTCTCTACCTGGGGCAACAGACCCATGTAGTGGCAGTTACTTTTTTTATATGGTTTATTCTGACGGATCTCCAGGGACAGATAGTAAGATGTTCCAACACAATTTCGAGCAAGTTCCATGGCGCTAGCAAGTTACATAGAATAATGAGACAGTATGGTTTGTTCTGGAGAAAGACTTCAGAAGAGATAAAGTATAACAAAAATTTAGCTCATTTGTATAAGTATAAAGAGCAAGCAAAACATTGTACCTCGATAATAGAATAATAAAAAAATCAGTAGGTATCTTTAGTTAGCTTTGTTTGGTGATACTGGGCTGGGACCCCAGAGCTTCACACATGATAGCAAGTACTCTACCACTTGAATCACACCTCCAAACCTTTTTTGCTCTTGTTAATTTGTTTAAAATTAAATTTATTTTTCTGTAAAGGTGATATACAGAGGAGTTGCAGTTACATAAGGTAATGAGTACATTTCTTGCTGAACATTGTTACCTCCTCCCTCATTTTTTCCCACTTTCCTTCCCCCTGACTCCCTCCCTCCATGCTGTAAAGTTGATTTCCAACATAGTGTCATGTGAGTGTTGCTGTTGCTTACATTGGTTCACTTTGTCCTTAGTCTCATCACTTTGTTTTTTTTGCCAGTTCTAGGGCTTGAACTCAGGGCCTAGAGACTGCCCCTGAGCTTATTTGTTCAAGATCACTTGAGCCACATCTTCAGTTCTTCACTTCTGTTTTTTTGTTTGTTTGTTTGTTTTTTGCTGGTTATTGCAGAAAATGGTCTTAGGGACTGTTCTGCCTGGGGTGAACGTCAATCCTCAGATCTCAGCCTCCAGAGTAGCTAGGATGATAGGAATGAGCCATTAGCACCTGGCCTAAAATTGTTTTCCAAAGCAGTTACACCAGGGAATTCTGTAGAAAGTATAAACATGGACATTCTACTAAACTCTCACAGACTTTGGACATATTCCAGCAACAGCTCCTGCTACAGAGACTTGTATCATGTTAACCACCCTTACTTCATTATGCTACAATTTATCTTGATATTTTTTCATTTTTTTTATTGTGAACATACTGTACAGAGGGGTTACAATTACATGGACAAGATAATGAGTACACTTCTTATAAAGCATTGTAGCCTCCTCCTTTGTCTACCCTTCACATCCCTACCCAGGCTCCCCCCAAACCCATCCAATCCTCTCCCCCACAGCAATGTTGTAAAGTTCGTTTTCGACATGACAACTTGTACTTCTCATTGTTGCAACGGGTACACCTGTGTCCTTATTTAAACGACTTGTTTTTCCCCTTCCCCTCCACACATTATACCAACATCAAATACAGTGAAAGCAGGGTTATACTGTGGGGGAGGGACATACAAAGCAACAATGAAATACTCTTATAAGTGCGTTAGAATCAAATGCATGGAAGAAAAAATAAACATTTAAATACATATCTAAGGGTTCATTTTCCTAACATAACATTATCTGACCTTTTCTGCTTGACTCATACATATACTAGATATTGCAAATAAGGGATAGCATGGCACCTATGTTTCTTTGGGCTTGGCTTACTTCACTTAATATAATTTTTTCCAAGCCTTTCCATTTCCTAACAAATGGGGCAATGTCATTCTTTCTGATGGAGGCATAGAATTCCATTGTGTGTTTATACCAGATTTTCTTGATTCATTCATCTACTGAGGGCCATCTGTGTTGGTTCCATATCTTAGCTATGGTAAACAATGCTGCAATAAACATAGTTGTGCTGGAAGCTTTAGGGTGGTCTTGCTTGTAAATATTTGGGTAAATACCCAAAAGTGGGATTGTTGGGTCATAGGGGAGCTCTATGTGAAGTCTTTTGAGGAAACTCCATACTACTTACCAAAGAGTTTGAACAAGTTTATACTCCTACCAACAATGAAGTAAGGTTCCCTTCTATCCACATCCCCTCCAGCATCTGTTGTTATTAGATTTCTTGATTTTTGCCATTCTAAATGAGGTGATGTTGTATCTTAATGTTGTTTTGATTTGCATTTCTTTTATGGCTAGGGATGTTGAGCATTTCTTCATGGGTCTATTGGCCATCCTTCTTTCTTCTTCAGAGAAGTTTCTCTTTACGTCCTTAGCCCACTTATTATTTGGCAGTTGTTTCTTTGAGGATTTGTTGTTCGGGGATTTAATTTTTTGAGTCCCAAGTATATTTTAGATATGAGACCCTTGTCCGTTGTATGGCTAATGAAGATATTCTCCCAGTCCATGGGCTTTCTATTGATCTTGCTAGTTATGTGCTTTGCCGTGCAGAAGCTCTGCAACTTCATGCAATCCCATTTGTCCAAACTTTCTTTGATTTGTTGTACTTCCAGTCTTTAGTAAGAAAATTTCGGCCTGATCCAAGGAGACCTAGGGTTTCTCCTATTCCATCTTGTAAAGTTTTCACAGTGACTCCGAGGTCTTTGGTCCATTTGGAGTTGATTCCGATGCCGGGTGATATATAAGGATCTAGCTTTAGTTTTCTAAAATTAGTTAACCAATTTTGCCAGCACCATTTACTGAAGGGGCTGTCTTTCTTCCATTCTATGTTTTTAGCTCCCTTATCGAAGATTAGATGGCTATAGGTCTGGAGGTTCATTTCTTGGATTTCAATTCTATTCCATTGGTACTTAGGTCTGTTCTTGTGCCAGTACCAAGCTGTTTTGATTACTATGGCTTTACAGTAGAGTTTGAAATTTGGTTTTGATATTCCTCCAGCAGTGTTCTTTCTGTTGAGGAGCGTTTTTGCTATTCGGGGTCTTTTATTGTTCCATATGAATTTTTGGATTGCTCTTCTATTTCCATGAGGAAAGAGGTTGGAATTTTGATAGATATCGCATTGAATTTGTAGATAGTCTTGGGAAGTATTGCCATTTTCACGATGTTAATCTTTCCAATCCAGGAGCATGGGTTTTTTTTTTTCCATTTTTTAAGTTCTGTATTGATGTCCTTTTTCAAGTTTTTAAAGTTTTCATCATAGAGGTCCTGCATTTCATTGGTTAATTCCTAGGTATTTTATTTTATTTTTTGTGGGGCTATTACAAATGGAGTTACTTTCCTAATTTCAGCCACACTTTTTTCATTGTTGGCATACAAAAAAGCCATTGATTTGGGGGGGTTAATTTTATACCCTGCTACTTTGCCAAATTTTGAATCAGCTTGAGTAATTTCGGAATGGAGTCCATGGGATTCTTTAAATACAAGATCATGTCATCTGCAAATAGGGAGAGTTTAATTTCTTCTTTCCCTATTTGGATCCCTATTTGCTTCTTGTCTTACTGCTGTAGGTAGGCATTCAAATACTAGATTGAAGAGAAGTGGAGAGAGTGGGCATTCTTGTCTTGGTCCTGAGTTAAGAGGAAATGGCTTTAGTTTTTCACCATTAAGTATAAGACTGGCTGTAGGTTTGTCCTATACAGACTTTATTGTATTGAGGAATGTTCCATGGATTCGCGATTTTCCCAAAACCTTCATCATAAAGGGGTGTTGGATCATGTCTAATGCTTTTTCTGCATCTATTGAGATAACCATGTGGTTCTTATCCTTGCTCCTGTTGATGTGATGAATTATATTAATTGATTTGGGTTTAATGAACCAGCTTTGCATTCCTGAAATGAATCCCGTTTGATCGTGGTGTATGATTTTTTGGATGTGTTGTTGAAGTCGATTGGCCAAAATTTTTTGAGAAGTTTTGCATCAATGTTCATCAAAGAAATGGGTCTATAGTTCTTATTGTTTGATGAGTCCCTGCCTGGTTTTTGGATGAGGGATATGGTGGCTTCATTGAAAGTGTTCTGTATTGAACTTTCTCTTTCAATTTAATTGAAGTTTTGGAGGAGTATTGGTGTGAGCTCTGCTTCGAAGGCCTTGTAGAATTCCATTGTAGAACCATCTGGTCCTGGACTTTTCTTAGCTGGGAGGTGTCATATTGCTGTTTCTATTTCAATGCTTGATATGGGCCTGTGAAGATGGTTTAACTCATCTTAGTTTAGTTTTGTCATGTCAATATTTGCTAGGAAAAGGTCCATTTCTGCCAAGTTCTCAAACTTATTAGCCTAAAGTTTTGAGAAGTATTCCCTTATAAAGTTCTGAATCTTGGTTTTTACTGTGGTGATGTTTCCATTCTCATCTCTTAGTTAATTTATTTGGGTGTGTTCTCTGCTTTACCTGATAAGATTTGCTAAGGGTCTATCATTTTTGTTAATTTTTTCGAAGAACCAATTCTTTGTTTTGTTGATTCTTTCTATAGTTTGTTTTTTTTTTAATTCTAATTCATTTAATTCTGATTTAATTTTAATTATGTCTTTCCATCTACTGGATTGGGGTTTATCTTGCTTCTCTTTTTCAAGGAGGTTCAGATGTCTCATTAAATTGTTGGTTTCAGATCTCTCCAATTTGTTGATGTAGGAACTCTGAGCTATAAACTTGCCTCTGAGTAGTGCCTTTGCTGTATTTTTGTTGAATAGCATGAACATTTGAATTTCCTTTATAATCTCTTCCATGACCCACTCGTGATTCAGCAGAGTGTTGTTCAGCCTCCATCTGTTACTGGACTTCTTTGGTTGCTTTTGGTGTTGAGTTCTAATTTTATTCCCTTGTGATCAGAGAGAATGCAAGGTATAACTTCAATGTTTCTGAATTTGGACAAATTTGCTTTGTGGCCTAAAATGTGGTCTATTTTAGAAAATGTTCCATGTGCTGCTGAGAAAAACGTGTATTCTGATGCTGCTGGGTAAAATATTCAGTAGATATCTGTTAAATCTAGTTGATCTATGCAGCTGTTTAGATCTGCGGTTTCTCTCTTGAGTTTTTGCTGAGTTGATCTATCCAGTGGGGAGATTGGTGGGTTAAAATCCCCACCATTTAATGTCTTTGGATCTATTTGGGATTTGAGGGAAAGTAGTGTTTTTTGGATAAATTTGGGTGCTCATTTGTTTGGTGAATAGATATTTAGAATTGTAATATCCTCCTGAAGGAGAGGTCCCTTAACTAGTATGTAGCGACCTTCTTTATCTCTTCTCACGAATTTTCATTTGAAGTCTATTTTATCTGATATTAGGATTGCATCCCCCGCCTGTTTATGGGGGCCGTTTGCTTGGTAGATTTTGTTCCAGCTTTTCACATTGAAAATATGTTTGTTTGTACGGGCAAGATGTGACTCCTGAAGGCATCAGATAGAAGGATCTTGTTTTTTAATCCAACTAGACAATCTATATCGCTTAATTGGAGAGTTAATTCCATTAATGTTAAGAGATAGGACTGAGAGGTATTTGAGTGTTCCTGCCTTGTTATCCACCTTCTTGGGCGTAGGAAGAACTGGGTTCTTCCTACGATTCTTAGATGCTTAATTTGGGTGGAGTTTCTTCGCCTTTATTGTGGTCTTGTTGGTTTTCTTTGTGCAGGATTTCTTTAAGAAACTTTTGTAGGGCTGGTTTGGTGGAGATGTATTGTTTCAATTTTTCTTTGCTATGGAAGGTTTTTATTTGGCCTTCAGTTATGAAGGAGAAGTTATGAAGATTGTGGGTACAGAATTCTTGGTTGATATTTGTTTGTTTTTAGGGCTTGGCATACATCATTCTTCTTACTTTGATTGTCTCTGCTGAGAAATCTGAGGTGATTCTAATTGATTTCCCTTTATAGGAGATTAATGTTTTCTCCTTCACAGGTTTAAGAATCTTTTCCTTGATCTGAGTTAATCATGTGTGGATTAAATTTTGATGGTGGGATGTCCTATTCTGATCTAGTCTATTTGGCGTTCTAAAAGCTTCTTGTATCTGAATAGGCCTATCTTTTTGCATGTTTGGGAAGTTCTCTGATAGGATCCTGTTAAACAAATTTCCTAGACCATTAACTTCTGTTTCTAGGTGCTCCTCTACATCCATTATCCTTAGATTAGGCCTTCTGAAGGTGTCTTCCAAGTGTTGGATAGATCTATCATATTTCTTGGACTTGTCTTGGATGGTTGTATGTTCTTTCTCTATAATATCTAGGCTGTCTTCAATTCCTGAGTTTCGATCTTCTGCATGGTCTAACCTGCTGTCAAGATTTTCTACTTTGTTTTTTATTTCTTTTCTTTCTAGTTGGTCAGATTTGATGCCTTCAAATTCTTTGTTGAAGCTTTGTTTTAGATCTTTTATGAACTTCTTTACTTCCTTAATTTGGTGTTTAGTGTTTATTCTCAAATCACTTAGTTATTTGGTTATGGTTTCCTTGGACTCCCATTCCTTCTGTTGGGTTCCATTCAGCATTCCCTTTGTGGTCTCCCTGACTTCTTTCAGGTCTTTGTTAATGGATCCCATCAATGCCTATAGTGATCTTTGTATATTCTCATCCTGCTCTCTCAATTCCTGTGTTACTGTTTGCTTAGCTTCCTCACATTCATGCCATTCCTGTAGTTCTCTTTGAGTGTTCTCAGCCTAATCACACCATTCCTGCCTTTCTCTCTGAGTATTCTCAAGCTGCCCACAAAAATCTTGTATCAGTTTTTGAGTAGCTTCCTCACGCTCATGATATTCCTGTATAAACCTTTGGATTGCCTCCTGTCTCTTCCTATCACACTCTATGGAGTCCTTTGTATGTTTTCAATCTTTTCATTTATCATGTTTGCCAGCAGATTTTGTAGAGCTATTTGGGAACTCTCCTCTGGATTATTCATTATCTGTTCCGTCCCCTGATTATCATGAGTGGGACTTGAGATACCGGGCTTGCCATTTTTCTTGTGTTTTTGCAGCTTACTCTGCCCATTTGGGATGAAATTCACACCAGTTTTGTGCTAGAACACTAACTTAAGGCAAGCATCAACCAAAGTCTGTATTTGCACAGTCAATAGCCTGCAGATACAATCTAGTTCAACACATACATCTATTCAATATCAAACAACTATATATTAATGGGCTACGAACCGCAAAGAAGAATTTTGGTAAACCAGAAATTATTAGGTTTAGGGAGAGATGTGAGTAAAAATTAGGAATAGAGTTATGTGGGAAGGCACAGGGAGAGTTAAATAAGTCCTAATCTCAAAGCAGGAAATAGGTTGGATAGGATGAAAGTTGAGAGAGAGCAAAAAAGTAGAAAGAGAAAGGGAAAAAAATGAGACCAGAAAAAATAGAAAAGTAGTAATTAATAATATCATGCAGATTTCAAAATAAAATACTCAGAGAAGAACATGGATATAGGGAGAGAAGGGGAGGGATATGGAGGGATGTGAAAAAATTAAAAATAAAAATACTTAAAATATTATATAGGTATAAATAGGTAGTAATGCTATTAAGAAATTTAAGTCAAAGCGGTTTTGAATTGAGTAATAAATTTGTGGATTAAGTGTGTACACAATTGAGGATAAGGCCTAATAATCAACTACCAGGTTTATCTGAGGATGTGCAGAACAACAATTAAGTCACATATAGAAGAATGAAAGAGAAGAAAAAAGTGAAAAGGATAAGAAAGAAAGATAAAAAGATCAGAAGATCAGTAGAGCTAAACAAAAAAACAAAATTTTTTTTGAAAAAGGAAAAAAATGAAAGAAAAACCCCCACACACGTATACCCCTAAAATAAAAAATATAAGAGGAAAAAAATTACTAGAAAACAAGTTTTTTCAAAAAAGGTAAAAATTAAAAATTAAGAAAAGTTTTAGAAAAAGAATTTTGTTGCCGGGTGCTGGTGGCTCACACCTGTAATCCTAGCTACTCAGGAGGCTGAGATCTGAGGATCGAGGTTCAAAGCCAGCCCGGGCAGGAGAGACCGTGAGACTCCTATCTCCAATAAACCACCAGAAAACCGGAAGTGGTGCTGTAGCTCAAGTTGTAGATCACTTGCCTTGAGCTGAAGAGCTGAGGGACAGCGCCCAGGCCCAGAGTTCAAGCCCCACGGCCGACCAAAAAAAAAAAAAAAGAATTTTGTTATAAAAGGTGCAAAATAAAAAGACAAAACAATTTTTTTGATTATTTTTGGGAGGGGTGGGAAAAATCCTGTATCTCCCTTGTGTCTGTAACCAGCCTCTTGTTGGAGTCTCTGGTCTGATGATGGTGTTGATTTTCCTGTGACTTCTTGGTTTCTTAAGTCAGTTAGTTTGAACAGTCAGAAAAATTCTCTGGTTCACCCAGGATTTTGTGATCCTCTTCCCAGGCTAGTTCAATGGGAGGTAGATCTGCTTTGAGTATCACAAAAGAGGGAGATGGATTTTTCCTCAAGTTTGGAGATGCTGTGATGAGGCTAGCATCTGGGTAGAGTTGAGGCCTTTCAGCAAACAGTAGCTTTTCCCGGGGGCTAGTTTGTGAGAAGCATACAGAGCCTAGCCTGGAGCCACTCTCAGAGTTATGTTTACTAAATTTCATTTGATTGTCAAATTTCATTTGATTGTAAAGGGAGGGGCAGTCTTTGGCTCTGATTACCCTGTGAAGAAAGCCATTTTCGGGGCTGGCGCCCGAGCTGGGTAACTTTTCCCTAGGTGGAGCTGAGTCGGGCAGGTCAGGTTAGGTTCTTGTGACCTGCTAAATGACTCTAGTTTTCTTCAAAGGCCTGAGTTGTAGCTAGCAGCTCCACTGACTTTGTCAGTATCCAAGATGGAGATTTCCGGTACTGCGTGGGGGGAGGGGAGGCCTTCCTCCTCTGCTCCTTGAGAAGGAAAGAGGACATTAGTCTTCTAGTCATGCCCAATCTTAGTTCCTGGGTTGTCTCTAGTCTGCAAACTGCAGGATGAAGATGTCCACTCCTTGTAGGTTCTTGGTGTTGTTGAGTAGAATCCGCTCACCCACAGCATCTGGCTCCTTCTTCCCAGACTCTCTGTTTTGCAGATATGGCATTGTGGCCACTGTCGCCACTGCTGCTGACCCAGCTGCAGCTGCTGGCAAGTGCTCAGATCTGTCTCCTTGCATGGATTTTCCCTTTCTGGCCTAACTCTCTGTCCTGTGATGGCACACTTGGTGTGACTCTCTGGCTTAGGTCTGTTCACTGGAACTATAAAACTACTTTCTATGTGAGGCTTGTTTAGCCTCTAGCTTCTCCTCCGCCATCTTCCCGTAACTCTCTAGTTGCTGTTACTTTGACATGTTGAATGGCTCCTATTGTCTTCTTCTAAAGGCTGAGCTTTGCTGGCTGCTCTGGCCAGGACTTTGTCAGTATCAAATATTGAGATCTTCTCCACTGCTTGGTGAAGGCTACTATCCAACTGCTACTATGTGAGCAGTTAGGAAGTTGTGGGGGAACAAACATCTTTCCCTTAGTTCCAGAGTTTTTCTCAATCTGCTACTGTCTGTGGTCAGTAGGACAAAGATTTCCACTCCTTTTTGGTTCGTAATGGTGTTGAGGAGAATCGAATCCGAGACCATTTCTAGCACCTTTTTCTGGCACTCTCTCTCTGTTGATATGGTGGCGGTGGTAGGAGCTACCACCACCACGACACTGCAAGTACTTGAATCTATATATGAGCACTCAGATATTTCATCTCTGGACAAAATCTCTGTACTATAATGGCAGACTTGGTGTAACTCTCTAGACTTGGACTTTTCACTAAAAACTTAAACCTGCTTTCAATGCTAGAGCATGTTAATCCCCAGCTGATCATCCACAATCTTCCTCCAGACCTGCAATTTCATGATTTTTCTCCTCACATTTCAAACCAGAATATATTTGACAGGAATTTTGTTCTGAGGCTAAGAAGTCATTGTAGATATCAATTAACATGAGGTAAAAATTAACATTTTATCTCAGTTTAATTGCTATTCAATTTTCTGCATGAATCAATACAATTCCAGCCTTCACACAAGAAAAAAGGTCATAATTCTTTAACACAGTTTGTTTGATTTAGCATTTAGGAAGTACCACTGGCAAACGTCCAGTGACATAGTCTATATATCAACTCTTACATCCTACTCAAATTTTCAGTATATTCTCATTTAAGTATTTAAGGGAGCAATTAACTAGTAATGGAAAAATTGTTGTATATGATACAACTATCTCTACCATATACAGAATAATCAGACATTTGTACACAATGGTCATTTTTTCTTGTTTGTTTGTTTTTTTTTTTTTTTTTTGGGTGGGGTCTGGTCATGGGTCCTGAACTCTGCACTGGGCGATGTCCCTCTGCTCTTCAACTCAAGACTAGTGCTCTACCACTTGAGCCACAGCACTATTTCCAGCGTTTTCTCTTTTTGCTTTTGTGGTGCTGAAGAATCGAACCCAGGGCCTCATGCATGCAAGGCCAGCACTCTACCACTGAGGCACCTTCCCAGACCCCAATGGTAAGTTTTTATTGATCATTTATTTAAAAGCAACAATTGTATAAACATTAACAGAGGAGACAGTAACTTACTACTTGAGTAACACTTGAAGGGTTAACTCTTGCCTCAAGAAACATGTTCAGTAGATCCTGCTGAGACATAGTTACTGCATATAAATTTACTACCTTCCCAAATACAACCATCATGCAATTTTCTTGATGATTGTAAGGTCACTCTTTTGATATATTTTCATGTATTTTTATATCATTTCTTTCCTGTATGTTGGATGAATAATATTGAAGACATGAAATTTCACTCAAATATGTTTGGTTCGATACCAATTGACTAAAAGGACACAAATATTGTTGGACTGATTGATAGTAGTTTGAGATAATGAAGTGTACAGTGTAAAAACAGGCATGAATTTGAATTGAAAGACATACATAAATAGTTCAAATTCTTTTTTCAAATATTCTTTGCTATGCTTATTTTAAGATGAGAGTTATCATGATCAATACTTTGAGATTTCCACCTATAGTAAGGAATGGATGAAGAAGGAATGGAAATTGCCACGAACAAAATGCATGAAATATGAAGAAGAAAGGGCATAAAGGAAGGCTCTCTAACATTCTATTTCTTCCATACATCAATGGGAACCATAAATATTTGACATCAGTGTAATGATAGGTTTTTACAAATGCTACTTCATGATAATTTTAAAATGATGTTTTTGTACATTCATTTTACCCTGTGTCAAAGACAAATTACAATCTTCTAATATATAATTGGGATAAATGCTAAGAACTCTATTACCTGAACATTTTGAAAGTACTGATGTGTCATAAGCACTTCCCAATCGACTTCCAATTAATCGAATTTACAAATGAGGGAAATGTTTAATATTTGCTTTTTCCCCATAAACTCTTTCATTGCTCATACATAACAGGGTTATGCATATCTTTTTTGGTAAAAATGAAATTCTTTTCAAGCCTGTATTGCACCTGAAGGAATAATATACTGCAAACATTCAGACTTATACTAGATTATGAGTAAAATTTATGAAGATCTAACTTGTGAAAGAAAGTTGGAAACTATAATTGGAATATAAGTTAGACCCGTGAATGCAGAAGGTCATCACCATATATGGTCGTTTTGAAATCAGGTTGTTTATGATGATGTGCATATTAAGACAGTGGTATTTTTCCTGTTAAATTCTATACAATATGGCAACTTTGCAGAAACATGTGAACATGATTACAATTATTGAGATTAAATCAACTCTAATACTTACATGAAATCCTAGACACGAAGAGACTAGGGGTAAACCTAAGCATTTTCTATAACTGCTGGATTATGTAGAGTTTATAGGAGCCTCAAAGAATCAATGTAAGGAGAAACCTATCACATGGCATATTAAAATGGAAATATGTGACAATATAAAGAGACTGATTATTTCTGCCCTTCCAGACAGTGACCAACAAAAATAAAGGAACTTATCTTTGGTATCAATTTCTAGATTTTTCCAGAAGTATTCATGCCTGGAAAATGGAATCTTGTATGTGGTGAGTAGAGCAATTATGGATAACATTTTCTTATTCTGCTAGGCTGTTGTCCTGGAACAAACTAATGGACAAGAAACTGAAAGTGAGTATAATAGCTGAGAAATATATGTACTAATAGATTTTTGAGAGATCCTACATTTTCTAATGCCAACGATGTTTACTTCAGAAAACTGTGATTGTTGAGAATCCATTTTGAGACAGATATTCAGCTAGTTCCCTGTCATTTTGACTCTATCATTTCCACGACAGCAAAAGTTAATCAAATCATTTATCCTGTCACTAAGCCTGTATGGACATTTTGGTCGAATTTTCTTAGCACAAATTCTAAATGTTCATAAATCTTTGTAGGTCACTGTCTAGAGTACAACTTCAGTGATTTTTTCCTATTTCTTTATGACTCACACCCTCTTATCAAGTTCTAATTTCCCAATGCATACAACGTGCACTATTTGTAGTTGTCATTATTATTAAGCAGCAATTATGAAGAAAAGCAAGTATTCTTCTGGACAATGTGCTTAATTCTTTCAAACCTAGTATCAATATTTATCTCTATTAGTTGCATTGAAAAATGTTGTTAACAAAAGTTATTTGTGTGTCATAGCCTACTGGAAAACAATGCAAGAAATAGAAAACTCCAGTGACTTATCAAAAAGGATGAGAATCAGGATGAGGTTGCATGCTGTTCAGTAACAGGGAGAATCTGATCTAGAGATAAAATCTACTGAATTTTAGAACAAATGAAATGAAATGTAGTTCATTTAAATATAAGAAGTTGGATATTACAATGTCATAATAATATTCAGATATCACATATGCATTGTTACATTGTACCTCCAACATGAATGTGTATCATATGAATTCCTTCTATTTCAAATGTGACATGTGTCTTGTTATCAGAAACCCATTGTGGCTGCATCACCATTGTGATATCACTAATCCATTGTGACATCACAAATTTCTGTCCTCATAATTTTAGTAAAATATTACCCTGGTGATATCTTAGGACATTTTGAGCTCATAAGCTGTTTTCGAAACATATGTATGTTTCAAAAACATACATATTTCATGTATGACGTATCAGAATACCACTGTGACAAGATGCCCAGTGTAATATCACACTGCCATACGTCATGAAATTTGTATCACAGAGTGACATCACAAAGCTTTTTAGACTTTAATGCATTTGTGTCGAGACATGCATTTGGAGAAATCACAATCCCTTTGTTAACTCATATATTATTGTGAATAAATGACAATTGAAATCTACCATACCATTTTTACTTCAGCATCCTATTGTGACTTCAAAAACCTGTTGTGCTGTCTTCACAATTTAATATTTATTAAGACAGATTTTTAGAAAGCAAAATAGATCAGATATGAAAGAACAGCATAGAAGAAGATATAATTTGGTTCACAGAGGTTCAGAACTAGCATAAAATTTAGAATTCTAAATGCAATGAGGAATAAGCCTAGGTGAATAAGACTTATTCTTCAATATCCAAAAATGTCTCTATGGAACAGTTTCTGGTATACCTTACTTAGTATCATTTTTTTCCTTCCATCTGGAGTTAAAACTTCTCTTTTGTCATAATTATTAATTAGCCTCTGCATTTTTGGTGCTGTGACTGACCAAAAAGTTTTCCAAATCTCCCTTAGATTAATCTTATCCTTGTAATTAGAAGTGGACACTGAAAATCTTTGAATTTCTAGGATTAATTTTCTCCTGTTGTCTAAGCATATTCCTGGCATTAATTGCCATGAGCTAATGAACAAAACTTTTTTTTTTTTTCAAAACAGTATCCTAATATAGGTAAAGTACATGAATTAGGGACTATTGTCAGGTATCGATAAGGATGGAGCAATTATATATTCCAACTATAGGTTCTTTATTTTGCATTTACTAACTAAATGACCTTTTTTTTTTTTTTTTTTTTAACAATTATTGGTGTTTGAATTCAAGGCTTTTTTTCCCTCAAGGCTAGCAATCTACCACTTGAGCCACAGCACCACGTCCAGTATTTCTTTTCTCTTTATGTGATACTGAGGAATTGAACTCAGGGTTTCATGAATGCTAGGCAATCATTGTACCATGAAGCCATATTTCCAGATCCCTAAATGACTTTCTTAAGATAGTATTACATTTTCATTCCATTACAAAGTATCACAATTTTGGCCAGGTGCTGATAATGAAGTAGAAAACAATACTAAGTTCATTAAGGCTGACATTCCTATCACATCACTAAGGAAGTACAGTTAAGTCCTGCAGCACTCATAGAGCTGTTGCATGTGACATTATTATGTGAAAAAGCATAAACAGTCAGCTCCAATATCCATACCGTTCTGTTTCCCCTCTCAATTCAAGAGCCAAATACCTAAGCCTTTTTTTTTTTTTTTTGATGGGGTGTGTTTCCTAGGAAAGAAGAAGGAGGATGTGGAAGGTCATAGTGGAAAAATTTGTTTATTATTTTACTCTCCAAAATTTCTGCTTTTAAAAAAATTGCTACTGATTAACTATCATTTGTATCTAATTTACTATGCTATCTGCACTAGATGCAGATAAATGTAGACATTTAATCTGGTGGATAGTCATATATAGTTAACAAAAAATATGGAGAAAAAGAACACATACAACATATAAAATATTCTCTGTAAAATGGTTTCTTTTCCCAGTATGGAAAAGATTACTGCAGCTTTCTTTGAGATTTTATGCTGTCTCCGTATGAAAATATTCTCTAATTCCTGTAACATCTAAGGCATAAAAATGATTTGAAATTCTCAGTAGTTTCATAAACAAAGATACATAATAGCTTCCTTCCCGCAGAGACATGTGATGGCAAGTATTATTGATTTACTATAGTTCTCTTCTTTTTTTTTTCTCTTTCTCAAGTGTTGCATCTCTTGCCACATTACTGTATAACCTGCATCAGCTTCCTGTAAGTGAGATTTCCCTCAAATCTACAATGTCAAGATAGGTCATTTGACTTACTTCAGCATACAAAAATGAACCAGAAGTGGTGAAATATTATTTCTTGAAGATTTCTATCCTATTTTCTTGGACCTAACAGGCAGCTGATTTTTTTCCCTTGCCTATAAAAATAGCATATTTCCAGAAGGTATCTTCCTTCAAGTTATATTCTGGAAGAATAAACCATGTGAAATAGAGGTGAAACTCAAATACATCCTCTTACATATAACACAGCAAAAACTAAGCTAATGTTAAAACATGATATTAACATGTTCGTTTCTTACCATCCTTGTATAACTTCATCAGAGTTGACTGTAGCACACCAGAATGCAACAATTACTGTACAAGAAGAAACCATAAGATAATATTTCCTATTTGATGCTATCACATTTTTTTCTATCAATAAGCATTCTCCATGTGATCACTTGCAGGTGGGATTACCTTTTCTATAGATGAGTTTAATCACTCTAGACCATGGTATCTAATATCCACAAACATTAGCCAGAGATTGTGATTGAGTGAGGAGGAACAAAATGTCTAGATTTCTCCTTCATTTTCTTCTTCTCTTTTTTCTAATGTGAATTATCATCCTTCCTCCAAAATCTCCCATTAATAAAGGCAGAATGACAAATTGTCATCCAAGCAAAGACATCCAAAGACCTCCAAACCAGGATTTCCCTCTTTCAAAAATGGCTGAAATAAATCTGAATGACTCATGGAAGAATGAAAACCTTATTTCTTTTCCTTATCTGGTTTCCACCATAGTGTCTGATCCTGACTCTTAATATCTAATAACCATTTGCATTGGCTAAGTTTTTAAAGAAATAAATAGTAATTTTTTGTTTGCTTTTTAGAGGCACGAAATAAGATTGAGTTAATATTGCTTGTTGAGAGGCTAAATTTTATCATAATTTAACCATAATGAAAAATAGATTATTTTAAGATAAATAGGTGTAGGTACACTTTTACCATGACATATACACAAAGACATGTTTTGTTCTTTTTGTCTCTGCACTGATTCAAATTCAATAAGCATTTCATGTAAATCAAATACCTGTGTTCCTTTCAGAAATAGATTAGGCACAGCAAAGGTAGAAAAATAGAACCAGTATTGGGTGATGCATTCTTTAATAATAGCAGTCAAATAAATATTAACCATATTACCAACATTAGCATTAAAACGCTTTGAAAAGAGAAACTTTTTAAACAGAGTGTATAAAAAGTGACATTGCCAGAGATGTTTCAGGAGCTGCTCTCTGGGATTTAAAGTTTCTAGGAGGTGGCAATATTTTAACCAGGATTAATTACTTCAGAGATCAATTACTTCATTTTTTTAGTTAGATTTCATTGAAGAAATCCATTGTTCAAATCTAAGGGAAGGATAACAGGTTATAGTAGAAAGAATGCTACAACTCATTGTGATGGGCAGAAAAATAGCCTCACAAAACATCTATTTTCCCAAAATATGTAATCCCTCAAATGTAGATTTGGATTATCAGTAAAAATAATCACTGTTCATTTTGCAAAGAATGCAAATATGAATAATTATCAGATGTAAGAACTGTACTCGAAAGGGTACTTAAAAGTCCCAGATTTAGTTGGAAAGGGCAATGGTTGGGGAATAACCATCAGAAAGGTGTAAAGATGGTACATTCAAAATTAAAGGAAAAGCCAACAACCAGATTGTGAAATTTTTGGAAAGTAGAACAGAAAGTAAATGCCTTTTCCTCTAGAATCATCTGAAAATATTTCAGCTCTGTTTCTGGCTAGATGTTATTCTAGTGAGACTTCTTTTAGATTTCTGTCTTTTAGAACTATAAAATGATGAATATGAATAATTCAAACCAATAACTTGGAGAAATTTGTTATAGCAGTCTTGTTTTAGTAAACTAAATTCAACTACAGAGATTTCCTGATGCAAGTACAGGGACACAACATGTCCTAGTTTCTGAGAATAAGTAAAAGTTGCCACCAGTTTTGTACACATGTATGATGTACATACTACTAAGAGCCTTGCATTAATGAAGTCTTGAAATTCTAAATAATATCTAAATAAGCAGCTCCCTATCTTTATTTTCACAATTGGGGATCACTAAGTACCAAAGCCTAGAGTAGGAATATGGAAATGAAATGTTTCCTGATATTATGTTATTTTAAGTTACAGTTCCTAAAATAATAAAAAAGAGGTAAAACAGAATCAGAATCTCACTTTTCTATCCTTTTGACATTTCTCCAACAGAAATTAGAGAATCCAGTAAAGATACTGCAATCCCAAGCTGTTATAAGATATTATAGGCTCACCAGATGGAGAAAAGGAAGGTAACATAAATGGGTCCCCTGAAACAATGGGAAGCAAAATTGACACCTAAAGACTGATATTGCTAGAAAATAGTTTCCAGTATGCTGTCTTTTATATTTTAGGGTTCTTTACACCGCAAATATCCTTCCTAAGGCAATGACTCTTTATTAATATGCAAGTGTTTACACCCTATACTCCAGCAACAAATAATATTTCTAGATGTAACAAGCATGATACCAAGAGTAGCCAAGGCTACTTCTGTTGCTATAGCTGATCAATAAAAATAATCTTCAGAAAGAGTCAAAAAATCTTGAAATTGTTCATACCTTTCCTCTTCTCCAACATGAGAAGTCCTAGTCAAGATATGTAAAACATTAATAAAGGATTATTATTTTTTATTGTTTACAGTAAAGCAAATACACTTTTCCTGTTTGTCAGCTTGACTTTGAAAGAGTCAGTTCCTCACAGTTCTTTTATAGACAAAAGTTTACTGCTGTGATTAAGGTGTTCTCCTCCCTTCGGGTGTTGCTCTCTATTATGTTGGCAACTACATAGAAATACGAGATAAATCTATTATGCTTATGTTAAGAATTTCGATGTCATGCTTTCTTCAAAAAGTTTTCTCTTCCCTTCTTCACTGGTAATTAAAGTTTATTTATTGTTCTTTAACTGGTAACAAAAAAGTGGTATTTTACTGTATATTGTCAGTGAAATCAGGAGAGTCTGTGATTGCTTCTTGTTTTCAAATATTTCGTTGACTATTTTCATTATAGCCTTTGTTCCAGTATCTAATCAGGAACACAGGGTTACATAAAAAGATTTTCCCAAGCAATAGGATATTAGTGAGAAAAAAATGCATGTATAACTAAAGAGCTTCATCTCTTAAGAGATTGAAACTCTCAGAAGACATTTTGTTATTACTGGCATGGTTAAGATGACTTAGGTGTTTTAGATTTTAAACTAAGTGAAATGAATGTAAAATGTGTCAGTTGTTCCAAACAATGATTTTGGCTTATACTTTTCTACTCCAATGAGATGAATGACTTTACTGTCAATGAAAACCCTGACAAGTTTGAAGTGTATATTGATTTTAGGTTAGAAGGGTTAATGTTAGAAAGGCAAGGGAGATTCCTAAAACAGCACTGCCTATCACTTAACATTTATACTTATGGCATATTAACATATTAATATGAATTGAGTGAGAATTATTTGATTTACAATTCACTGACAACTAAAACCAGGAAACCCATATTTACACTTATATAAACTAGTATATTTAGTGAGGATTTAAATTTTTTAGATTATATATTTTATAATTCATGTCAAAATATTATTTTATTTTTAATTTTTCAACTTTAATATTTGTTAGTCGTGGGGCTTGAAATCTGGGCCTGGATTCTCTCTCTCAGCTATTCAGCTCAAAGCTAGTGTTCTACCACTTGAGCTACTTCCAGGTTTTTGGTGGTTCCTTGGAAATAAGAGTACCATGGACCTTCTCGCCTGGGCAATCTTGAAACGATGATTTTCAGATTTCAGACTCTACAATTAGCTAGGTTTACAAGCATTAGCAACTGGCCCCTAGCTACATAATTATTTTTAACATATATATGAAGAATTGAGTAGTAGTCCCACACATTTATATGTTTTGTAATGATCAAACTAAATCATATCCATTAGTTGCTTTATGTAACATTACTTTTTAGTAAGACTGCTGAAAAACATCTTTTGGCTGTGTTGAAATATCTATACTTATCTATAATCCCTTTGCTTATTGTGGTATACAATTAATATATTTACTTTTCTTCATGGAGGTCTGCTAATTAAAGATATAAAACATGAATTGTAAAGTGAAACTAATTTGTGGTTTCATTACTTTGTTTTAAGAAAACAAATTTGAGCCAGGCACTGGTGGCTCCCAGTAGCTTCTAGCTACTCAAGAGCCTGAGATGTAAGGATCACGGTTAAAGCCAGCCCTGGGCAGCAAATGCTGTGATGCTCTTATATCCAATAAAACCACTTGAAAACCGGAAGTGGTGTGGTGGCTCAAGCTGCAGAGTGCTTGCCTTGAGCTGAAGATCACAGGGACAGGGCCCAAGCCCAGAGTTCAAGCCCCATGACTGACCAAAAAGCTAAAGAAAACAAATATGCTTTTGTTTTCTGTTATATTTCTGTGGGAATGTGTAATATTCATTGATTTAGCAGTTAAAATTGATTACAATTACATTATAACAAGTTGATTCAAACTTGTCTTTGAGAATTTCATACTTAAAACAAATATAATTCCACTTTCTTCTACATCATAATTTAAATAACTGTAACACAAAGCTTGGGGTTAGTGCCTTCTTGTGTAGATTCCTAGAAAATCAGGATGCTAAGACTTGAAGGTTTTTGTTCAATGTCAGTCTAAACAGACAAAAATGTGAAAACATCTCCAATTATCCCTCAAGAAGAAGAATGTGAGTATATGGCTCAAAGAACAGAGTGTCATATCCATGACCAAAAAATCTAAGGAGACCATGAAATACTGAGTTTAAGCACCACAAATGGTATATACACAAGGCAGCAATAAAAAAGTATATGAACATCAACAATGAAGACAAAATAGTAGAAAAGATCATGAGAAATGTTTTGTAAACATCTGGAAGACAAATCGTTTTGCAGAATTTTCATTCAGGGGAGGGAAAAGTCACAGTCTCATTTGTACAATCTCATTTTACTGCTTTGTGTTGAAACCTGGCTATTGGGTTACACATGAATGAGTAGATTGGATTAGCTGACACAGCAGAGATTGCCTGTGACTATGCACCTTCCCACTCTGCAAAAATCTAAAATCGTGCTTCTTAATTTAAATAAAACATCATGGTAGAGACTGTTAAGTCCACAGGGATCCTTATTTTGAGGCTTCAGACCAGTGCTTTTGTTGATAATCACTCCTGCTTTACTGTCCTTCCCTTGTGTAGCTATTCCTTCCTTAGCTGGCACCTACCAAGGCTTTGAACTTCGCCTCCTGCCTTACTCCCTTATTTCTCCAGATACAAAACATTTTACGATATCTGTGTCTTAGCATCCGCTGTTTTCTTACAAATCCCCACAGAAAACACTTAGATTCATATAAACCCATTATAAATACCCTAGTAATAAAACGTAGTAAAGGTTTAGCATTGGCTGAGGCTTTCATCTGTTGGTTTGCTTCCTACATAATTCTGTGCTACACAATCTCTTTCTTTTCTCCATGGCTTTTGGACTAATAAATGATTGATTTTGTTTGATGTAATCCCATTTATCCAGATTTACTTTGAGTTGTTGTGATTCAGGATTTTTCGAAGTTTTCACGTGTGCGTAGGAACCCTCATGCTTCTACTAACAATTTCTGTAATATTGTCAAGGTATCTCGTCTTAAATTAAGGTCTTTGATCCATTTCGAATGTTCTGGTGCAGGGGGATGTGTAAGTTTCTAACTTCAGTTTTCTGCATAAATCCAATTCTCCCAACATAATTTTTGAAGAGGCTGTGTTTCTTCCATCCTGTGTTTTGGCTCCCTTATCAAAGATTATGTGCCTACAGGAGTGAATTCATTTCTGGGTCTTCAATTTTGTTTTATGAGTAGAATTCTGTGCTTCCATCAGAAAGAATAGCATTACCCCATTCCTGAGGAAATGGAAAGACTTGAAAATAATTAAGGGAATAAACCACAGCCAAAGAAATGTATGCTGCATGGTTTTCCTCATTTGTAATAACAAGATTATGTTCATATATCTACAACTTAATCCAATAGTTAGTCAAAGACAATTAAGTACAATTAGATATGATTAACTAACAGCACTCTAAGCATTCACATGTTGAGAACAAGGGAAACATTTCTGTGTAGCTACTATGGTGTCCTACAGATCCATTGAGCTGTATAATCTTTCCTCTACAAATATGAATGTTTTACACTTACAGTTTTAATATTGGACAGAGAAATATATTCCTTTTTATTTTCCTTTGTCAATGAGTCCAAGAATGCTGTGAAGATGTTTTAAGAAATTGTCATAAACTTATAAATAAAACCCTGAAGCTAGGCGCTGTTGGCTCACACTTGTAATCCTAGCTGCATAGGAGGCTGAGATCTGATGATCATTGTCCAAAGCCATGCTGAACAGCCTAGTCCGTGAGACCCTGATCTCCAATTAACCACTAGAAAACAGGAAACGACACAGTGGCTCAAGGGGAAATGCACTCACTTTGTGCTGAAGAGCTGAGGGATAGCATCCAGTCGCAGAGTTCCAGCCACGTGAATGACCAGAAAAACAAATGGGACAATTAATATGTTTTTTTTAAATAAGTACTTCCAATCCACAAAAATGATATGTCTCCATTTATTATGATTTCTTCTTTCATATTCAGTATCATATGATTTTCATTGACAGTGGGTGAACCACACTGCAATACATTTTGACGAGGTTTGAAGATAGCACAAAGAAATTAACAGAAAATAGTTGAAAAATAAGAGGTTATAGGAATGGAGAAAGAAACGGGTTGATCAGGTCTTTGATCAATATATGTGTGTAAAATATTTCTGTAAGGTTTGTTCATACAATTAATATACACCAATTAATAAATATATTCCAAAGCATTTTTATTCAAGTATGACATAAAGGTTAAAAGCAGGTTCTGTGGTGAAATTAAAGATAGATGAGAAACTACATAACTATTTTAATGGTATTAATAAAGTAAGAAGTGAAAGGCTCATGGCTCATTAAATTAAAAGACTATTGGTACCTAAGAAAATACTAAAATGTTAGACTTGAACCTATCTTTAAAACTGCTTAATGCTATTGCTTTTTGTTTCTGTTGTTGGTGTTGGTGATGGTGGTCATAGGACTTGTAGTTTGGGGCTGGGCATTCTCCCTTAGCTCTTTAGCTCAAAGCTAGGGCTCTACCACTTGAGCCACAGTGGCTCTTCCGGTTTTCTGATGGTTCATTGGACTTAAGAGTCTCACAGACTTTTCCTGCCCTGACTGGCTTGGAACCGTGAACCTCAGATCTCAGCTACCTGCATAGCTAGCATTATAGGAATGAGACACAAGTGCCTGGCTTACATCAGTATTCTTAGTACAAAGAAGAAATACAACTGGTTTGAAACCAAGCTATAGAATATTGCCTTTTTGGCTCCAGAATAGGCTTGGCAGATATATTATGAATAGATATATTTAGGAAAAATATGAACACATAAGTCTACATGGAATTCTACAAAACAATTTAGTAAAGTTCCATAAATGGTAAGGACAAGAATTGCAAGAATTCCTTGGTAATAAAGGACACGTTTGAGTGTTCTCTCTTTATTGTTACTATTTTAAATGTACTCTGTGATTTTATTTATTTTTGTTGTTGCTCTTTCCTTTCCATGTACTTTTTCCTATGGCATAGTGCTCTGTTGTCACTATACTCGATTTTGATATGCTACATCTTATATATTTATTTATGTCTATTCTGAGGAAGGGAAGGAGAATTACAAAATGCTAAAACAAGGACAACAAAGATACCCACAGGACAATATATTGGAAATGAGCTTTACCACATCTTGCTTCAAAGGAGGGGTAGATAGGAGTGTGGGAGCTGGGAGAGAGATGGGATACTGGGACAACAAGAAGGAAGGGAAGGGGTAACAATGATCAATAAGTAATATACTCATTGCCTTACTCATGTAACTGTATTCCTGCTGTACAAAACCTTAACAATAAAAAAGATAAATGACTTACATGTTTGGCAAATAAAGTAAAATGAAAACTTACGGTCAAGTGAAAGCAATAATATACATATATGTCTATATACATATCACTACACACAGGTATATTCAAATTTGTGTACACATATATAGAGGTATTTGTATATATACACAATTAAGTAGGTATATGCGGATATGTACGCACAGAATGTGTTCATATATATTTCTTTGAAGAGACTTGAATCAGATTAATTTATGAAAGAAATCCAAATAACTATTTCCATAGTAATATACCAATAACCAAGGAATGTATGAAAAGTAGATATCATACCTAGAATTTGCATACATGTAGATTAGTGGAAATATATACAACAATAAAGAAGCTTAGGTCTCATGGTTTTCCTTATTTGCAATAATTAGTATATGTCTGAGACAAGCAGAAATGGTTAGATATTTTGATGTTAAGCGAAATGAAAACCAAGTTAAGGTCTCAGTATTTTTTCTTTCTTGATATCATGTGGAACATATTTATTTCTTTGTGTGTAACGTATTTATTTCTTTGTTGCTTTGTATGTCCCCTCCCCCACTGTATAACCCCTGTTTTCACTGTATTTGATGTTGGTATAATTTCTGGAGGGGAAGGGAAAAATCAAATTGTTTCAATAGGGATACAGGTGGACCCATCGCAAAATGAGATGTACAAGATGTTATGGCGAATATGAACTATACATCTTTGACCCCTGAGGGGTGGAGGTGGTTACGGGGTGGGGGGTACAGTTGGGACTGGATGCAAAGGGGAAAAAAAGGAAGAGGCAACAATTGATAAGAAACGCACTCATTTCCTTTCCCATGTAAATGTAACCACTCTGTACAGCATTTTCACAATAAAAATAACACAAACAACTATATAGAAATTGGAATCTTTATACATTAGGACTTGGCACTTAAAGTGATATAGTCAGTTTGTGAAGCATATTGGCAATCTTTAAGATATTTCGTATCTATGATCCAGCATTTTGAGTCATAGCTTTATGATGAGGATTCTGGATAAACTAGGAATCCATGGAATATTCCTCAATACAATCAAAGCTATATATGACAAACCTACAGCCAGCATTAAACTTAATGGCAAAAAGTTACAGCCATTTCCTTTAACTTCAGGAATGAGACAAGGGTGTTCAAGGTCCCCACTTCTCTTCAATCTGGAATTAGAATGCATAGCTACAGCAATAAGACAAGATACAGAAAAAAAGTGATCTAAATAGGAAAGGATAAAATAAAAGTCTCTCTCTTTACAGGTGACATTATCTTGTATTTAAAGAATCCAATGGACTCCACTCCCAAGTTACTTGAGTTGATTGGAAACATTGGCAAAGTAGCAGGGTACAAAATTATCCTTCTGAAATCAATGGCTTCCATGTATGCCAATACTGAAAAGAGGACGGCTGAAATTAGGAATAGCCCAACAAAAAATACATAGGAGATAAATTAACCAAAGAGATGGAACACCTTTATGAGAAAAACTTTAAAAACCTGAAAAAGGAAGTTAAAATAGAACTAAGCAAGTGGAAAAACCTCCCATGTTCCTGGATGGGGAGGATTAACATCGTGAAAGTAGCAATACTGCCAAAGGCTATTTACAAATTCAATGTCAAACTTATCAATAGTCCAACCTCATTCTTCAATAAAATAGAAGAAGGAATCAAAATTTCATATGAAATAAAAGACCCAGAATAGCAAAAATAGAAAATCCTTAATATAAAGAACAATGCTGGAGGAATATCAAGTCAAAATTTCAAACTCTACTAAAAGCCAGAGTAAGCAAAACAGCTTAGTACTGGCACAAGAACAGACAAGAGGACCAATGGAATAGGACTAAAGATCCAGAAATGAACCCACAGACCTATAGCCACTTAATTTTTGACAAAGTGCTAAAAAATAAATGGAAGAAAGAGAGCTTTTTCATTAAATGGTGCGGGCAAAATTGGTCAAACTCTTCAAGATAACTAAAACTAGATTCATATATATCACCCTGCACCAGAATCAAATCCAAATAGATCAAAGACCTCAGACTCCATGAAAACATTACAAGAAAGAATAAGAGAAAGTCAAGGGCTACTTGGCACAGGCTGAAATTTTCTTAATAGAGACACAGAAACACAACAAATCAAAGAAAAGTTTGACAAATGTGACTGCATGAAACTGCAGAGCTTCTGCAAGGCAAAGGACATAGCTAGCAAGATCAACGGAAAGCCCATGGACTGGGTGAAAATCTTCACTAGCCATAAAATGGGCATGGGTTTCATATCTAAAATATACATAGAAATAAAAAAAACTAAATCCCAACAACAAATCCTCAAAGAAACACTCAAATGGGCAAAAGAGTTAAAAAGAAAAGTCTCTGAAGAGGAAATAAGAATGGCCAATAGATACATGAAGTAATGCTCAACCTCTCTAGCCATAAAAGAAATGCAAATCGAGACACTCCTGAGATTCCATCACAACCCAGCTTGAATGGCTATAATCAAGAAATACATCTAATAACAGCAGATGTAGCAAGGGGTGTGGCCAAATGGGAACCCTACTGCATTGTTGGTGGGAGTGTAAACTCGTTCAACCACTCTGGAAAGCAGCATGGCAGTTCCTCAAATGACTCCACATAGAATTCCCTTATGACCCAGCAATCCCACTTTTGGGCATTTATCCAAAGGATCACAAACAAGGTCATACAAAAGCAACCAGCACCACTATGTTTATTGCAGCATTATTTACCATAGCTAAGATATGGAACCAACCCAGATTCCCCTCCGTAGATGAATGATCAAGAAAATGTGATATATACATATATATATGTATAAGTGTGTACATATATATGTATATTTGTGTGTGTGTGTGTGTGTGTGTGTGTGTGTGTGTGTATGACTCCATCAGAAAAAAATATCATTGCCTCTTTTGTTAGGAAACTGAAAGACTTGGAAAAAAATCATATTAAGTGAGGTAAGTCAGGCCCAAAGAAACATAGGTTCCACAGTTTCCCTTGTTTGAAATGACATGTCTAGGCTAACACAGTATGTCAAAGTCTATGATCATACGAGTATAAGAGAAAATGTTAATCAAAATGTATCCCAATAAAGGCACAGAAGTGTATTTTTTCCATTCTTTCTTGCTAGTATTTTAATGTACTTGCAATACACTATATGATTCTTTTCTTTCTATTGTATGCTCTTCCCCTTTGTTATAGCCCCTGTTTCACTAGATTTGATGCTGTTACTCTGCACCTTGTAAATATAATTTTGTAATTTTGGCAGGGTTAAGATTATTGCAGAATGCTTAAATGAGGATTCAGACTGAACCATTTTGACGATGAGATGTACAGGACAAGTATATTGAAAACGAACTTTACAATGTCAAGGTGGGAGGGGGGGAGGAGTTTGGGAGTTGGAGAGGGAAGGGATTGTAGGGGTAAAATAAAGGAGGAGGTAACAATGCTCACTATGAAATGAACTCATTACCCTACTCATATAACTCTAACCACTCTGTCAACATTTTTACAATTAAAACATTAATTAAAAAGTAAAAAAAAAATTAAGAAATTTGATGGTAATCAAAAAAGAAAGAAAGAATGAAACTGTCATCCCTCTGTTAGGAGGTCCAATATCACATTAGGTAACCATTAAGCATAGATTTTTAATAAAAAAAAGGAAAATAACTATTACAAATGAGAGTTTCATTTGTTTTGATATACCAGTTCTTAGCGAGGTGCTAGTGATTACCTTACAATTGATCTATTTCAAAGTTGACATGATATTTACCATAGTATTCTCACATGAAGGAAAAAGGAAAATTTGCAAATGTCGGATGAAGTGAATTGAGGGGGAAGTGCTATCTGAGGTTTAGACACAGGTGGAGATATGGATTGTTTTTTTATTTTTTTAATAAAAATCTCTCACTTTTGTCCGGGCAATGGTGGCTCACATCTGTAATCTTAGCTACTCAGGAGGTGGCGATCTGGGGATTGTACTTCAAAGCCATCCTGGGCAGAAAAGGCCATGAGACTCTTATCTCCATTTAACCACCAGAACACCAGAAGCGGCACCATGGCTCAAGTGGTAGAGCACTCACCGTGAGTTGAAGAGCTCAGCGACTGTGCTCAAGCCCCATAACCAGCAACAATAAAAAATCCCGCTTTACTTAGACTGGTACATCTTTACTTAATACTCAACAAATAAACCTTTTTATCACCCACTACATTTAAATCCTATCCTAGCCACTGCAAATATAATGATTTATTATTTTCTGTCAAAAGTTTAATATTTGAGGAAACAAATAGCAGCAGTGGTATTTTTTTTTTTTGCCAGTCCTTGAATTCTGGACCTGGGCCCTGAACATGGTTATGCTGGTAGCTTTAGTGTGAGCTTGTTTATTATTTATTGGATTACTTCCCAGGAGGGTAATTACTGGTCACAGGGGAGCTCTATGTTTATTTTTTGGAGGAATCTCCATACTGCATTCCAGAGTGGTTGAACAAGTTTACTTTGCCACCACTGTAATAAGTTCTCAATAGCTACACCTATGACAGCATTTGCTATAGTTAGTTTTCTTGATAATGGCTATTCTAACTAGGGTGAGGTAGAATCTGTATTGTTTACTTGTAGACTCATAGGCACCTTCGAGCTATCATAAATGAATTAATCCATAAAAATTATTTCTCTGAGTCTGCATACCTTTTCCCAACCTTTTCATTTTCCACAAGACTGGGGCAATATCATTTTTTCTGATGGGTGAATAGAATTCCAGTGTGTGTGTGTGTGTGTGTGTGTGTGTGTGTGTGTGGATGTGTGTGTGTGTGTGTGTAAGATGACAAAAGGCCCCTGAGTTCATTTCTAAGCATTCTGTTCAAGTACATTCTTGTTTAAATAACGAGTTGATTTTATTACTTTGGCTTACTGATCGTGTTTGAAATTTGATATCGATATTCCATCATTTCCTGCTGAGGATTTCTTTTTCTTTTCAGCTTCTTTTGTAATTCCATATTAAATTGGGATTGCTGCTTTACTTCATTGAAGAATATTGTTGGGATTTTGCTGGCTATTGTATCGTCAGTAGTTAATGGGCAGTACTGCAGTTTTCACAATGTTAATTCTTCCAACAAGGAGCATGGAAAGACTTACCATTAGCTTGAATCTCCTTCAATTTCCCTTTTTAGATTTTTAAAGTTTTCACAGTAGGGGTCCTTTACATTGTTAACTAAAATAAATAATCCCTAGCTTTTTGTTGTCACTTTGTTTTGTTTTGTTTTGAATTGATTTGATTTGATTTTGACTCTAATACATATGAGGTTGTTTTTGGATTTCAGCCTGGATCTTCTCATTGTTGGTAGTACAGTAAAACTACTTATTCTTATGGGTTTTATACCCTGCTACATTGCTGAAGGTCAGCATCACCTTTACTAACTTGAGGGAGAAAGCTTTGATGTCCTTGAAATACAGGATCATTTCCTCTGCAAAAAGGAATAGGTTTACTTTTCCCTATTTGGTTCCCCTTTATGTTTGTCTCTTGCCTATTGCCCTTGCTAGAAAGTCCACTACTGTATTGAAGAGAGTAGTAGAGAGAGTAGACAGCCTTGTCTCATTCCTGATTTTAGACATTGTTTCCATGGCTCCACCATTAGGTACATGTTTAATCTATCTTCGTTGTATACATACTCTGTATTATACTGAGGAATGTTCCATGCAGGCTTAATTTGTAAGACCTTTTAATCACAAATGGGTATTGGAGATTGTCTAAAGCTATTTCCACATCTTATGTAGATGATCATGTGTTTTTGTCCCTGCTTCTATTGATGGTTTGCATTATGTTTATAGACAAATATAGTGGATCAATTTGTTTCATAAGATGAATCCTGTTTGATCTTAGTATATGACTTTTTTCTTAGTTGTTGAAATTGGTTCATGAGAATTTTATTGAGAAGTTGTTCATCAGTGCTTATCATAGAGATGGGTTTATAGTTCTCTTTCTTTGATGGTCCCTATTTGATTTGGGGAAGAATCTGATTCTGGCTTCATAGAATGTGTTTGATTATTCTGTTTCCCTTATTCCAATGAAGAGTTAGATGAATATTATAAGTTCTCCTTTGAAGACCTTAATTTCAATGTAAATTCATTGACTCCTAGATTTTTCTTATATGGGAAGTGGTTGTCATTTCATTTTTATTACTTCTTATGTGTCACTTGTTGGTTGAGTTGGAGTATAGAAAACATCAATTTCTCCAGGATTCTCCAAGTGATTAACATAAGGTTTTCAAAGTGCTTACATATCACTCTCATTATTGCTTATTTCTGTTGAGATATCTCGTTTGTCTCTAATTTTAACGTTTATCAAAACGTTAAAGCATTCTCTTTTTTATTATAAAGGTGAAATACAAAGGAGTGGGTTACACTTACACAAGTAATTAGTTTTTTGAACAGGGTTAGCTCTCCCACATTTTTCCTACTTCCCATCACTCAGATATCCCACCCACCCAATGTAAAATTCATTCCTAACATAATGTCTAGTGTGTATCAGTGTTGTTTTGGTTTTCTTTCTCCCACCATTTTGGTGATTTCCATTAGCTTTCCCAAATCAGATAACCATATATAAAACAAAGGGTATACAAATCAAAAAGTGACTACAGGAAATAAAAGAAAGAGGGGAAAAGTAACTAGAAATAACTACAAACAGTTCACTATGCAATCATCTTATATCCTTTATATGGTGATATGCAAATAGTTATTGAGATACTGTGGTTTTTTTGTGAAGAATATCCACAAATATTCTAGTTTTTCCAAATGAGGGAAAACATGCAGCCTATGATTCTGTAATTCTGGCGTGTTTACTTAATAGGTTTTCCAAGTATTTCCATTTTCTTAAAAATAGGGCAATGTCTTTTTTTCTGACAAAAGCATATAATTTCATTTTATATATATATATATATATATATATATATATATATATATATATGTCATTTTCTTGATCCATGCATCTACTGAGGGGCTTCTGTGTTGGTTCCATATCTTAGTTATGGTAAATAATGCTGAAATGGTCATAGTGGTGGTGGTAGCTTAAGTGTGTTCTTATTTGTGGTCCTTTGTGTAAATGCCCAAAGATGTGGATGCTGGGTCTTAGGGTAGCTCTTTAGAGTAACCAGTATATATCTTTCTTTTTTTTTCCCTTTTTTTATAGGTCATGGGGCTTGAACTCTGGGCCTGGGCGTTGTCCCTCAGCTCTTCATCTCAAGGCTAGCACTCTACCACTTGGGCCACAGTCCCACTTCTGGTTTTCTGGTAGTTAATTCGACATAAGAGTTTCACGGACTTTCCTGCCTGGGCTGGCTTTGACCTGCGATCCTCAGATCTCATTCTCCTGAATAGCTAAGATTACAGGCATTTCTTTTATGTATAGAAATGTTGCACGTTTCTTAATGTATCTATTGGCCATTCATATTTCTTCTTCAGAGGATTCTCTCTTTAAATCTTTAGCCCACTTATTAAGAGATTTGTTGTTTCTTTGAGGATTTGTTGTGGGAACGTAATTTTTTGGGTTGTGACTATAGTTGAGATATGAGGCCCTTGTCTGTTGTGTTGCGAGTAAAGAGCTTCTGCCAATCTGTGGGCTTTCTATTTATGGTTCTATCTTTATAAGTTCTCTTCTTAGTCAGATTTGGCAAGGGTCTATCAATCCTGTTGCACCAACTCTGTTTTTATGATTCTTCACTTGTTTTATTTTGTCTTTATTTAGTTATTTCTGATTTAATTTTATTTCTCTTCTCTACTGCGTTGTGGCATTGTGTTTCGGCTTCTTCCTGTTTTCAAAGAGTTTGAGTTGCATCATTAAAATATTGATTTGGGAATTCCCCAATTTCTTGATGTATACACTCAGAGCTATAAATTTTTCTCTAAGTACTGCATTTAGTATGTCCCATTTACTATGTGTTCATTTTGTAAAATTCCAGAAAATTTCAGACTTACATTCTAATCTCTTCAGTGCTCCACTGGTCATTCAGCAACGTGTTATTCAGTATTCATGGGTTTGAGTTTTTTTTTTTTTTTTTTGCTTTTGCTGTTGAATTCTAAGTTTATTCTGTTGTGGTCTGAGAAGATATGGGACGTCATATTATTTTTCTTTCAATTTGGACAGAATTTCTGTGTGACATAGGATATGTTCTCTTTTGGAGAATCTTCCATGAACAGATACAAACAATATATATACTGAGGCTAAATGTGTATTCTGTAGATGTCTATTAGGGCTAGGTGATCAATGAAGTTATTTAGGTCTGCAGTTTCTTGGTTGGATTTTCCTGGATGACCTATCCATGGATGACAATATGTTGAGGTTTGTTTTAGGTTAGGTAGTATTTAGTTGATAAAGTGGATGCTCCAAGATTCAAAGCATTGGTATTTAGGCTTGTTTTACACTACTAATGGAGATTTGCCTTTATTAATATGGAATGTCTCTTCTTATTAATTTTAACATGAAATCTATTTTATCTCTTATTCATTATTGTACTGTGGCCTGTTTATCGTGTCCATTTACTTGAGAAATTTTCCTTCCAGTCTTTCACTTTGAGTATGTTTTTGTCAAGAATATGTCTCTTGTAGATACTAGATGGATGGTTCAGATTTTTTGATACTACTATGTAATCTATAACTTCTAATTGGAAAGTTAATTCCAATAATATTGAGAGTTAAGACTGTGAAATATCTGATAAATCCTGTTATGTTATACACCTTCTCTTAAGAGCTGTGTCTCATCTATTCTTAATATATTTACATGCTCTCTGGTAGGGAGCATTTTATATAACAAGTTCCTGTCATAAAATATTTTTACATATCCTTCACATCTAAAGAAGAATTTGACCTGGGAATGTATTCACAGTTGGTTAGTTGTATGCCTTTAATGTTTGGCATATATCATCCCAGGCTCCCCTTTTTACCATACCAGCTAAAAGTCTATACTTATTCTCACTGTATATCCTTTATAAATAATCAATTTTTTCTTTATGATGCTTTAAGAAAATACTCCTTGATATCTAATGATCTCCTAATGAATAATGATGTGGTGGTGAGTTGTTCTCTTCTGGTACTCTGTGTTTTGTGTTCTAAAGGCTTCTGTTAAATGAGCCAATCTCTTTGGATGTTTGTAATGTTCTCTGCTAGAATTCTGTAATATGTTTCCCATCCATTTAGTTTCCTGCTGTTCTTCATGTTGATAGCTATGTGTCCCAAAATTGATCTAACTAAGTCTTGAAGTTCCTGCAAGGGCATTTTTTAATTACTTGCATTAAGTAATTATCTCCTCTTTCCTATTAGAGCTATTCTGTCTTTGACTCCTGAGATTATCTACTATGTGATCTTTTCAGTGTGGAATATTCTAATTTGTTTAGATTTCCCTGTCTTCTAATTGGTCATGTTCAGGGTTTCCATTTCTTTACTAAAGCTTTGTTTTAGGTCTTGTGTGGACCTTCTTTACATTTTTTTCTGTGAGAGGGGTTAAGGAAGTTCAGTAGGCTGGTTTTCTAGCTGTGTCTTCTCTCATATCTTTTAACTAGGAATCTATTTTTTCCTTGCACTACCTTGACTTCTCAGAATTTGTTTATCTTTCTGTTTGCAGTCTCCATGAATTATTTTGCTAATATTTGTGTGTTCTCAACTTGTTTATAAACTGGCTTGTTTAGGTTTTATATCTTCTCATTAATCACATTTTTCAGCAGTATTTGTAATGTATATTGAAAACTATCTTCTAGGCTCTTGATTTTCTGTTCTAGGGCCTAGTTATATAGTGTGGGAATTATACTACCTTCGCTTATCACTTTTCTTGTATTTTGTAATTTGTTCTGCTCATTTGGGTGACTTCTTAGATTTAATATGAGGGATCTCGGATCTGAATAATAGGTGTCTCTCTAAGTTCTTGGTTGATGAGCGAATTATTGGTTTGATCTTCTGTTGTGATTTGTTTTTCTTTAGTTAGATTTTTGTCTAGACCATTAAGTGTAGGAGTAGATATAACTTGTGGTAAGATGTTGTTATTTGAATACTTGTGATTCCAGTGACAGTTCGGGCTGTCCTGTCATATAGTGGACTTTCCCTGTGTCTGAATGTTACTGTCTCTGATGTACACCTCTGTTGCTGTTTTTTCTTTTCTTTTCCCCCAATGTGGCCCTTTTATTTCCCCATTACATCTGTGCATTTGTATATGTTGGCCAATACAGTCACAGAAGTCTCCTGCATGGCTTTGCCTTTTTCACAAATTTCTGTTTTCTTGTGAAGACAGTACAAAATCTTCCTTTGAGTGGTATATCTTTGTATAATTACAGCTGACTTTGTGTGACCCACTAGAATTGGAGTAGCTCCTAGGACTATAAATCTCTGTTTCATTAGAAAGTGTTAGGGTATTTTTCTGTTGTTATTCTGACATTGCTTTTCCTTTTCCTCAGATTTATTTTGTAAATTCATATTTTTAACATAATTTAGGATTGTCTGTTTTTATCAGGTTGTTTTTGTGTTTCCTTTTGTGGTACTTTGAAATAGTGATCTCAGGCTTGTATGAAGAAACAGTAATTATATGACATCTATGCTACTACTTTGAAAGAAAGAGCAGACATTTTAATCTATTTGCTACAAGTAAATTAGTATTAAGCAAAACTAATTAAAATAGTGAGTTGTTTACTCTTCAGAGATATATATCTTGGAGGAAAAAAAAACTTTGGACTCAATTACAACTGATGACTTACATTGAAATACTTTCAGAAAACGCAAAAGCTCCAGTCCTTAATATTTGCATTATACAATCACAATACCTAGATATTGAATTGTTTTCCTCTGCTATTTTCAATTCCATTCTTCATCCATTAGGTATCTGGGTCTTTGAATTACCAATTCCTTAAAATCCCTATGTTGCCTATATTGTGAGGCAAATCTTAGTAATATTAATAAGGGTATCTGTCTGAGTCTTATCTTGAGCTGAGTGCATATGGAATTTATGCAGTCCTAAACAAAAAAACTGACAATTTACTCTTTTCTATGTTTTAATCAATAAACCCATTCTCATTAGAAATATGTTCTCATCTTTTATATTTCTCCAGTAAACATCGTGTATTTCTAGAACTTTTATTGAAATAAATAGAGAAAATGGAACATGAAAACAACTCCCCCACAATATCACTTTAAAGTAAATCTAAAGTCACTATTTCATATATATATAAACGTGCAATGCATATGTGTATACATGAATAATCTAATGTTTAAGTCAATTAGACACAAAAACTACCACATCGTGTCAATCACTTCAAGGCAATAAAATATTACTCATTATGAATATCACTCATTTTTAGAAAAGGAGTAGCCAGAACAAAGTTTATATTTTCAATTTAACAAATGTAAATTACACCCATATTTTCTGTCAATATCCTTTTTCCAGGAATACTATTATTAAGCAAACAGACCTCCTTAAGGTGACAACTATGTGCAAATAGTGTGATTTATTCAAAGATACTGTATAAGTTGATGAGGATTTGTGATTAGAAGTGAAAGGTAAGCAAAATTACTGGAAAACTGTATGTAAATTGAGATTGCAATATAGAATTACAAGTTTTCAAAATGAGCCTATAGAAGATGATTTTGTATGTTTAACACACATCCAATATTTTACATTTTTACACATACTCCGATTCTCTTATCTCAGTTCCTGGTCAATGTTCTTCTACTTTCATAATATCAATTACTACTGAAGTAAAGGGTGAGTGTTTTTTTTTTTTCGTTTCTAGATGCAATAAATTTCACTATTTTGGCATAGTAGTATAAATTCATGGAGTTTGCCTTGAATGTCAAGTTTGAGGATACTGTACCTAGGGTACTGTTAATTGGCCTCAGCCAAAAAAGCCAGGAAAATGCTATAATTATACAGACACAATAGTATACTAGGGAATTGGGATTTGATCCCTGGGAGAGTTACAAGTCAAGGCAAGATCAAAAAGCAAAGAAAAAGAAACGGAGCAAACATCAATCAGTTTTCATTACAAAGAACTAGCAATGATCTCGGTTATGTCTGGGTGGAAGCTCTGTGTGTGTGTGTGTGTGTGTGTGTGTGTGTGTGTGTGTGTGTTTGTGTGTGTGTATGTGTGTGTGTGTAAGTCTGTAGAGAATTTTAGTGGAGCTTCCATTTGTGCACTCTATAGGACACTACTTGTTACAAGAAGGTGCTCATATCAGAGGTGTGATAACATGTCATTATGTTTACTGTGAAAACCACTTGCTTAAACTTTAATTTAAAAGGGGGAAAAACCTAAAAGCTTTCTGTATTGTTTTGAAAATTAATTGGTATACTGAAGGCCAAAGGGAATATTTGGAGGTTAATATAATCTTTTTTCTCTCTTCTAATTACTACATAGCAATAGTTGTAATTATCAGGAGTTTCTTGCAATGTACTCACAGCTGAATTACTCATATGCTTAATAATATGAAACATGTTATAGAGAAATAGATCAGCCAGTAACACAAAGTTAAGATTGAGCATGTTAGCAGGATGACCACATCTTTTAATAATGCAATTTTTTCATATGAGCTTCAAATTTTGTGGCTTTCTCTGTGTGGTTAAATGGTAAGAAAGTACTTCAGAAATGAGAATTCCTGTTCATCCAAGTAGAAAGTGCTCATGATCACATCCACACCTTCCGAGTTTCCATTTCATAAAGACTCTCTTTTATAGTGCTTTCATTTTGTATACTTGAGCACCTCATTCTTTCTTGTTGGAGACAGGAAAGTAGATAATTTGGTTTGAATATTACCTTATGAAAATTAGTCTGTACAGACATGATTTTTATAATTACAGAAGGTAGTACTTACTGCAAGTAGAATTCATGTCACATCTAAAACATATAATTAAAATCACACCACAAGACTAGAAGCCACAGCATTTTGTGCATGAAAATTTAGATTAGTTGCAGAATTCCTATTTTGAAATACCTTCATATTGATGTATGATGCACTGTACCTAAGTATTAAAATATTTTATTAAAAATATTATTTCTTAGACATATTTTTGCTTCACAATTTTAAGAAGAAAAATGGTCCCAAAGTTATTATTATTTTTATTATTTTCCTGTTTCCATGTGATTAACCTCTAAATTAGAAATGCATATATATGATTTAATTTAAGTTAGCCAAAAATATTGTTGGGTTTAAGGGCCTTATGGTGTCTTCATTCTTCAAACTAATAGCACAAAGATTGATGTTTGAAATAATGAGTCTCTAAGTGAATTATGTTAATATTTATTTACAATGTGAGAGAAATGTTTAAATAGTAGTATTCATTTTTGATTAATTTCTCTAAACAGACATTAAATGATATAACCTAAGGCTAAAAAATATTAGATTTAAAATTTAGAATTCAGGAAATATTCTTGAACATATAGGCTACTGGAGCCTTCACAACAACCTCATGAGTTTATTTATATTGTTGAAACAAAAATCGCAGAGTTTAGACATTTATGAACAGGAAAATCATGTCATTCTGAATATGTAGAGCTACATACTAAACTTTGAAAATTTAGCTTTTAATACACGAATATAATAATACATTTAATTCCAGGACAACTACTTGGTCTGAAACAGATAAAATTGAATATATTTTAAAAAATAAAACTAAGTATTCTTTTCAGTAAAAGTCAATGTTTAAAATACCACTCAATCAAGAAAAAAAATGTACATTTAGTTGTTTTCATGCCAAGTATGTTCTCTAAACTTACCTCAAATACTAGATTGTAAACTTAAATCATTGCTTTGTAGGGAAATTTAGTTACCTAACAGTCATGACTGGAACTTTTTTCTCAAAATATTGCTAAGTATCTGTTTTATATTTTTTCTCATGGAATCTTATTTGATATATTTTGATTTATTAAGTAAAATAATTGGCCAATAACAGTATAAATTATATATGAAAAAAACTTTTAGAACACAAGTATATTTTTCACAAGACATATCATGTCTCTCTTAAATGACACTGGAAGGGAATGTGTTATTTATTTATTATTTTTAATTATTTTATTAGCAATTATTAATTGTTGGAAGTGTCACTTCCTTCATGCTCTTTCAATAATATATAAAGTATTTGATTACAGGCCCTCTATTCCTAATTGCTCCTTCCTCCAAAGATCTTCTGTTTTTCACATAAAATTACATCTTTATATATGCACATATAATCTAATTTGGAAGACTTAAGTTAAACTGCAACTTGATTCAAGATGTACATTGGATTATGAGGATGAATAAAACTTCAATATTTTTGTTGACTTCCGAACTGAGAGTTAATTAGAATTAATTGTAGAGAAATAGATAATTTAAGTTCAAAACCGAATGACCCATTGCAACAATGGTACTCACAACCCATTATGTTGAAAATGAACTTTGCAACACGGTGGTGCGGGAGGAGAGAAGAATGAGGGAGGTAGAGAAGGGGAGGGATAGTTGGAGAACAACCAAGAATGGGGTATCAATGCTCAACAAGTAATGTCCTCATTACTTTACACATGTAACTATAATCCTTCTGTAAAGCTTTACATTAAAATAAAATTTAAAAAATAATTTAAAAAACTCACAGCAAATAGAGAAATCCTTAAAAATTGGGTTCAAAATGCAATAAAAAATTAGAACTACAAGCCAAGTAAGAGTTAGGATAAATGTGAAATAAAGCCTTTCTATTAATATTGTGATTCGGTTATATGTAGGCTTAATATTAGTTGTTCCAGTTGCAATTGGGGTTAGGATGAGAAAAATATGTAAGTTATTGTGAAAAGCTGCAACATATTTTAAGAAGAATGAATACCATCAAAGTTAGAATGTCAGAAAACCAGTGACCGTATTACTTAAACATTCATATATAATTCATTTTAAAGTGTGAGCTAAGTTTTTAGTTCTGGTTATGGTTAGGGAAGGGTAAGTGTTAGGGTAAAATTCAATTTTCCACTAAGAAATAGAAGCAAAAAATGTGATTGAATAGAATCTAGAGAACTTTCCTTACATTAAATATTGTTGCTAACTCAAATAGTGATTAGGATGACTTTTCTGGTTAAAGGCTATTGTGGATAGAATTAAGAAATAGGTTAAACTAGTGGCTCACACTTATTATCCTAGCTACTCAGAGGCTGAGATCTGAGGATAGCAGTTCAAAGTCCCCCCAGGCAGGAAAGTCCATCAGACTCATTTCCAGTTAACTACCAGAAAATCCAAAGTGGTATTTTTGCCCAAGTGATAATGCACCCACCTTGAGCTAAAGAGCTCAGGGAAAGTGCCGATGCCCATTTCTAGAGATCAAGGATTTTGCCTAAGCCCAGAGTTCAAGTTCATGATGGACAAAAAAAAAAAGAAAAAGAAAAAGAAATGGGTCAAATGTTACATAAATCTGGAGCTTATTTTAGTTTCTGGGAATTCAGGAAAGGTTATGATCATTGAAGTAAATATTTTTTTATATCAGGATTTGAGAGCAATGAGTATAATCATTCATTGTATGGAACAAGCTAGATTCAGAAATTATGAGTGAGGATTTAGGACAACCTGCAATTTATTTCAAGAATTACACGTACAATTTCATTTAGGATGACAGAAAACTCGAGAATTTTTCATAAATTTTAGAATTGGGATAACATTAGTGTCAAAATTGTGGTTAGGATACCAGGGATGGTTAGGGTTAGAATTAAGGAGAAAAAATTTAGGGTCAAATTGGAGGTAAATTTTAGAATAAGCCCAGTAAAAATTACAATGAATGTGACCTAGAGTATTGCTGCTAATATTAGGATGTGCTTGCAATTAGACTCATGGTTAGTCTCTATGTTCCAGTTAAGATTAAGTTGAGGGCCAGTGGATCACGTCAATAATCCTACCTACTCAGGAGGCTGAGATCCAAGAATCTCAGGTGAAAGCTAGTCCAGGCTGACTTTCCTCCAATTAACCACTCAGAAAACTGAAGTGGATCAAGTGATAGAGTTCTAGCTATGAGATGAAGAGCTGAGGGACTGGGTCCAGGCACAGAGTTCAAGCCCCATGACCAACGGAGGAAAAGAGACTTAGTTTAAGGTTAGAAAATGACTAAGATATTGGGAAAAAATTGAAACTTATTTTTGGAATGCTTATTAGAATTTAGACAGGATGAACTAAATCTAGCATATTGTGTTAATCTTAGTATACATATATAATTTGGATTAATATTAGCTTTAGTTTTTTTTGTTCTGATTATGATTATTGTTAAGAATAGGAAAGTTTCACTAACAAATATAAACAAAAATGTGAGATTGAATAGTAACTGGAGTATTATTATTCTATTTATTTCTCAGTGATAGTTCCTATAATGATTAGTGATAGTTTTCTAGCCAGGTTTAGGTTGAGAGTTGGTTTAAGTAATGGACTAGATGCTAAGTAAATCTGAAACTGTCTTAGGATACAGGAGTTCAAGAAAAGGTAGCATCAATGGAAACTACAGTATTTTTCCTGATATGAGAATTTGAGGACAGGTAATATAATGGTTCATATTAGGAAACAAGATAATTTCAGAGGTAGGATTTAGGCAAATTGAAATCCATGTCAAAATTAACCTGGAGTATTATTTAGAAGAATACAAATTAGGGTATTTTTCTTAAACTTCAGAATAGGGTGAAAGATAAGTTTCAGTTCCAGCCCAGGTTAGGGTTAGCATTAGGGAAATGGAAAATTTAGGGTCAAACTAAAAGTAAATATTAGAATAACAAGTCGAGTTAGAATTAGGATGCAAGAGTTTCTAAATGAAAGAATATAATTCTTATATAGAATATAATTCCTCATCACTTCAGTAGGTCCAATATGTAAGCACTTAAGAGAAAAAACAGGATTTTCACATCAGCAGTTTTTCTCAACTAGAACCAGGTAAACCACACTTACTGACTGTGTTCTATTATTGGCAAACTATTTTATCATTGCATTTGTGGTAAACTCAGTTTCACTAAGCACTATTGAAAATTAAATATATTTTTATTGTAATGATAATGTATAAAGAGGTTACAGTTTCATTAGTAAGGTAATGAGTACATTTCCTATCAAACATGTTACATCCTCCTTTGTTTTTTTTTCCTACCACCGATTTCCTCCCCACCTCCTCAATTCCCCAGACATGAAGTTGCAAAGTTCATTTTAAACATAGTGTCTTGTACATCTCATTGTTACAATGGGTTATCCTGTGTCCTTTGTTCAGCATTTTGTTATTTCCCTTCCCCTCCCCAAATTATGAAATTTTAGATATAAGATACAGGGCACATGAATGAACTAAGTGAAAATAGGTATTATATCATGGGGGAAGAATCTACAAAGAAGCAAATAATCACATAGTACATTATAAGAAAATTAAAAACAACAGCAAGAAAGATAAAACCTCTAAAGGCTCTATCTTGAGGTTCCTTTCTCGTTGCATCATCTTATACAGTCATATGTATATAGCCTTTTAACAATTTCAGCTTGTCAGCGGACATACACTAATTATCCTCAATAAGGAAAACCATGGGACCTATGGGACCTTTGAGCATGATTTATTTCACTTAATATAATTTTTTCCAAGTCTTTCCATTTCCTAACAAATTGAGTGATGCCATTCTTTCTGATGAAGGCATAGAATTACATTATATATGTATAGGGTAATTATATATAATTATATACATGAATATATGTGCGTATGTATTTGTATACATATATACATATATATGATATATATGTTCGTATATAGCATTTATATCATATAGTATCATATATATGATATATGTATCTCTCTATATATAGATAGATAGATATAGATATAGATCACATATATGATCCATGCATGTACTGAGGGGCATCTGGATTGGGTCCGTACGTAGTTGTGGTGAATAATGCTGTGATAAACATAGTTGTACTGATAGCTTCAGTATGGCGTTGTTTGTGAACTTTTAAGTAAAAAACCAAACGTGGGATTGCTGGGTCATAGGGCATCTCTATGTGTTGTCTTTTGAGGAACCTCCATATTACTTTCAGAACTGGTTGAAGAAGTGTACACTCCCACCAAAAATTCAGTATGGTTCTCTTTTGGCCACATCTGTTACTATTAGATATCTTGATTATAGCCATTCTGACTGGTATGAGGAGAAATCTCAAAGTTGTTTTGATTTGAATTTTTTTTATTTCAAAAATACCGTACAGAGGGGTTACAATTACATGGGCAATGTAATGAGGACATTTCTTATCAAGCATTGTTGCCTCCTTTGTTTCCCCTTACCCTCCCTTCCCATCTCCCCTCCACCTCCGCCCTCCACCTCCACACCTCCTACTCCCCCCCATCAACCATGCCCCAGACAAAGTTGTAAAGTTCCTTTTTCGACATTACGTCTAGTACATGTCATTGTTGCATTTCTTTTAAGGCTAGAGAAGTTGAGCATTTCTTTATGTGTCTATTGGCCATTCTTATTTCCTCTTCAGATAAGTCTCTCCGTAGCCCATTTATTCTTTTTGTGGTTGTTTGTTTGGGGATTTGTTGTGGGGATTTATTTTTTTTTTTAATTCTTTGTATATTTTAGATATGAGGCCCTTGTCTCTTGTATGGCTAGTGAAGATCTTCTCACATTCCATGGGCTTTCTATTGAAATTGCTAGCTATGTCCTTTGTGATGCAGAAGCTCTGAAGTTTCATGCAATCCCATTCATCCAACCCTTTTTTATTTTTTGTGCTTTTGGGTTTTTTTTTTTTTTTAAATCAGGCTCTTCCAAAGAGTTCTAGATTTTCTCCTGTTCCTTCCTGTAATATTTTCAGGTTATCTGCTAAGACTTCCAGGTCTTTGATCCATTTGGAATTGATTCTGGTGCAGGGTGATATAGAAGGATCCATATTTAATTTTCTAAAGATGTATGACCAATTTTGACAGCACCATCTACTGAAGAGGCTGTCTTTCTTTCATTCTATTTTTTAGCTCCCTGATGACAATAGGTCTGTGGTTTAATTTCTGGGTATTCAGTTCTATTCCATTGGCCCTCAAGTAAGTTCTTGATGTTCTAGGTATGTTCCAATACTAAGCTGTTTTGTTTACTAGGGCTGTGTAGTGTTTGAAATTTGGTGTTGATATTCCTCCACCACTGTTCTTTCTGCTAAGGATTGTTTTTGCTATTCTAGTCTTTAATGTTTCCATATGAATTTTTGCATCGTTTGATCTATTTCATTGAAAATGATGTTGGGATATTGATCTGTATTGCATTGAATTTGTAGATAGACTTTGGCAGTATTGCCATTTTCACGATGTTTATCCTCCCTATCCAGGAGCACGGGAGATTTTCCTACTTATATTGTTCTGCTTTAATTTCCCTTTTTAAGTTCTTAAAGGTTTCATTAGAGAGGTTTTTCGCTTCTTTAGTTCACTGACCTCCTAGGTATTATTTGGAGGGGTGGGACTATTACAAAAGAAATTGCTTTCCTGATTTTGGCCATGCTCTTCTCATTGTGGGTATACAGAAAAGCCATTGATTCTTGAGGTTTAATTTTATATCTTGCGCCTTTGCCAAAATTTCAGATCAGCTTGAGTAACTTGGGAGTGGAGTCCATGGCATTCTTTAAATTCAAGATCTTTTCATCTGCAGAGAGCTAGGGTTTTACTTCATCTTTCTCTATTTGGATCCACTTTTTATTCATATCTTGTCTTATTGCTCTTACTAGGTATTTTAATACTAAATTGAAGAAAAGTAGAGACAGTGGACATGCTTATCTCATTCCTGAGTTTAGAAGAAATGGCTTTAGATTTTCTCCATTATGTATAATATTGGTTGCAGGGTTTGCTTTTGTTTTCTTAACTTTGTCCTTTGCACTTTTTTTTTGTAGTTTGTCATAGGCAGCCTTTATTATATTGAGAAATAGTCCATGTATTCCTAATTTTTCCAGACCTTTCATCCTAAAGGGTTGTTGCATTTCACTGAATGCCTCCTCTACATCTATGAGATAATCATATGGTTCTTATCATTATTCTTGTTGATGTGAAGAATTATATTAATAGATTTGTGCTGATGGAACTAGCTTTGCATACCTGAAATGAATCCTTTTTGATCGAGATGTATGATTTTGTTGATGAGTTGTTGGATTTGATTGCAAAATTTGTTGAGAAGTTTTACATCAATGTTTATCAAAGAAAGTTGTACAGTTCTTTTTCTGTGACGAGTCCCTACCTGGTTTGGGGATGAGAGTTATGGTAGTTTGTTACAAAGAGTTTGGTAGTTAACTTTCACTTTTGCTTTCATTTAAGGGTTGGGGAAGTATTTGTTTGACTTCTACTTTGAAGGTCTTGTAGAATTCAGCTGTAAATCCATCCCATCCTGGGCTTTTCTTAGATGGGAAGTCTCTTATTGCTGTTTGTACTTCCGTGCTTGATGTGGGTCTGTTAAGTTGATTTAAATCAGCAACACCAAGCATGTTTATGTCATATAATATAAACTTATATGCTAACAATAACATTAGTCAGGGTATATAATCGATATCTTTACCTGAAAAACTAATTTCTAAATGTAAAACATGACATTAGATTAACTTCTCAGGTTGAATTTGGACAAACCTCAAAATTTTCATTTTTCATTTCCATTGCCTTCATAAGTAACTGTTCTCTTCTCAGTGTTGTTTTTAGAAATCAATCATTATTAATTTCCCTATTACAAATTAAGAATACAAGAAACCTAATAATGTTAATCTTGATCATATCTTTTCATTTCTTCATGAGTATATTGACATGCATATTGTACAAAATCAATTGTGATACTGAATTTTTCATACTCAGGATATGTTTGAATACTCCTGTGTATCCCTAAGTACAGAAATTCATCTATATTTTTGTGTTCTATATGGTATTCAAATGTATGAAGATACATATTATTCTATCAGGCCCAGCTTTATTATTCTCATGGAAAAGCTTTGCTTCACAGACAGTATATTTGTATTAATTCAATATTTTTATACTTTAACATTCTGATTTAATTCCAGCAATGCATATTTAAAAGTTCGGTAAATTTTGTCTTTTTTTTTCTCCCAAGAACAGTGTATCATCTTATAAAATCAGCCATGACAATGCATAAATGCTCATCTTAACATCCCCATGAACAGATGGGAAAAAACCATCTTGATTTTAGATATGTATAAAATCCATTATCTCACATGTCCCTTTTCCACACCTGACTCTGTTCAAATATTCATATCCATCTTCATGTAAGGTCTTAGAAACCAAATATATTTCCATCTGCTAATCTTGTATTTTCTTCCTTCTGCCTACCCCAGTCATGAGGATTCTGACAATTACTTTTTTTTTTTTTTTTTTGCCGGTCATGGGGACTGAACTTTGTACCTGGATATTGTCCATCAGCTCTTCAGCTCACGGCAACAGGTCTACCACTTGAGCTACAGTGACACTTCCAGCTTTTTCTGCTTATGTGGTGCTAAGAAATCAAACCCAGGGCCTCATACATGCAAGTCAAGCACTCTAGCAATGAACTACCTTCCCAGTCCGTAACAATTTCTTATTAATAATTTTCATAGTCATAGTTTTAACATGAACATTGCTTTTCTTATGGGAGAAAGTAGCTTGGGAGTTTACATAAATATTTTCTTGCCAGAAAATGTTTAGTTTTTGTAAAGACTCACACGATGCTAAAAATGAGCAATATAGATAAGATAAAATTTGAATAAGATATCTTTTATTTCACTGGGTAGAAACTTATTTTGTTAGATAGTTCGTGGAAATGGCATTATCTCAAAGTAAGAATCATTATTATTGCTAAACCACCATATTTTCCTCATACATTGAAGATTACAGAAGTATCTCACTATATAGCACTTTCTTATTTAATAGGTTTTTGGCCAGGTGGCCAAAATTAGGAATAGTGATTCAGTTAATTGAGGGATGTTAATCATTGTGTTTACACATTATTTATCTTAACATAGAGATGTTTTATAAACAAAGATTGAATTGAAAAAGATTTGATGTCATGATACTTTCCCTTCATCACTTATTCAGATTGACAATTGTTATCCTCAGTACAAATATAGAGGAACACTTATTGTATAATGCAAGCTACCTAAAGAATGTTTTTTCATTGTTTTCTGTAAGTTTTATGACCTATATGCAAGCTGAAAGGTAGGATTGTAAAACTAGACTGGAATTTTTAAGGTTTGAAATATTAATATAATTATTAAATCATGAAGATATATTTGTTACTTGAAACTGGTGAAAAGACGAATGCTTCCTAATATTTTATTTGGAACTGCTACATAAAATACATACATGTGATATGAACATGAGTACATGAGATCTGTGTGCATATATATAGTGTGTGTGTTTGTTTGATATTATTTGCAGTCATATAAACAGAAACATAGGAATGAGAATATTTGTTGGGCACCGGGTGTTCATGGCTATAATCCTAGCTACTCAAAAGATCTGAGGATCGTGATTCAAAGCAGGCCAGGCAGGAAATTCCGTGAAACACTTATCTCTAATTAACAACCCGAAAACTGGAAATAGTGCTGTGATTCAAGTGGTAAAGCGCTCTCCTGGAGCTGAAGAATTAATGGAAAATGACCCATAAATAAATAGGAGAAAAAGAAAAAATATTTGAATATGTATTCAACAGCAATGAATGATTAGGATATTAATAAAGTCTAATCAAGCAACTGGTTTTTGAAAGCTCTCCTATCTGAAGTAAAAAGCAAATATTCTGCATAGACCATGTAAATATTAAGAACTCGCTTACACAGTAAGCTAATGACACACTGGCATTTTTTTTCCTTTGTCTTAGATGAGCTCATGATTTTACTCTGTATTTTATCTATAATAAGATGATTTTTACATAGGAATCCTCCATCTCTATAATGCTGTCTGTCCCTATAAAGAAAATTGAAACGTTGTACATGTTACATATTAAAATCTGATTGAATAGAGAATTAATTTTAGAAAATTTGTATTTCATTCAGTCCTTGATTGCTTGTCCATTGTTCCTTTCATATGCTTGATGTCAATTAAGATGATTATCAGGAAGGTCACTTTTACTGTGGTGAATGAAGTATTTCAAAAACAATTCAGAGAACATTTCAGTGTACTCTCATATCTTTGTAGTTTGTAGTGGTCCCACTCTGCTATGACCATCTCTTATCTTGACTAAATTTTGTCGTGAAAAAATGTAGATCAAGATACTGTGATATTTTCATAAAGATCAGAAAGCTTAAAGTCTATTACTGCAAATATAATGACAGCTGTCCAGCTAAATAGAAAGCCCAGACAATAGAAGATTTTTTTACCAGCTACACATCAGACAAAGGCCCAACATCCAAAATCTAGTTATAGCTTAAAGCCATAACCTGTCAAAAGTAAACCTGCAAAGAAACAATAACCTGATTCATAACTGGGCTAAAGAATTTTAAAAAAATGATTTTTCAGAAGATGTAAGTACAACTAATAAACAAATGAAGAAATCTTCAATTTCTCATGCCTTAAAGGAAATGTAAATCAAAACAATATTGAGAATCTAATTCACCCCACATAGAATGGACAATATCATGAAAAATAATAAGGAACGTTGACATTGATGTGGCCGAAACTAAAATCTAGTACATTATTGATAGGAGTATAAGCTCATTCAATAACTCTGGAAATCAGTACACAGGTTCCTCCAAAAACTGAACCTAGAGCTTCCAAATGACCAAGCAATTCTACTTATGGTTATTTATACAATATTAGCACAAATAAGGCTACATTAAAGCTACCAACACAATCGTATTCATTACAGTATTATTTACCATAGCCTGTAAATCAAATTACATTAAATGCCCCCAAATGAACAAATTGATCAAGAAAATATAGTCAATGCTTATCCATCAGATAATTATATTGTACCATTCCTCGTAAAACAAAGACTTGAAAAATATTATTTTAAATGAAGTAAACCAGACCCAGATAAATATAGGTTGCATGGTTTCCCTCATTTGTGGTACCCTGAATGTGCCCATAAATATACAGGTAAACACACTTCATGGTAAGCAAGGAGTTATGAAGAGAAATAGACACAAGGAGAGCACAAATATTAAAATTCTTCAAAAAAAACAATGCCCAAGCCTAACGAATTACGTATTAGAAAATGTGTTCTTGCAAGAAGGGAGGGTGGTGCTAAGGAGAGAGTGGCAGTAGATTGAAGGCTGATGGGGTGAGGATGCAGGCAAGAATTAATTGGATACACCAGAGAATTGAGCAATATAAAGGAGGGATGAATTGAAGGGGTGTGAAGATGTTAATGTAATGATACAAATCAAGATGCATTGTACACATAAACTGTATTGTTAAATGGCATAAGAATCAATATATAATCTAAAATTAAGATAAGTACGGGAAAGTGTAAGTTAGGTGAGCAGGGTGAGAATGTTGAAAGGGTGACATAAATTACATTGCACTGTCTTCTTAAACTCTTTTAGTGAATAGCAATATTTTGCACAACTATTAACGATAATGAAATATTCATAAAAAAGAAAAAGATAGATAACACACACAGAGAAAAATATACTATATTGTTTTATCTATGTATCTATCTCTGAACCTATTCATGTATCGATCTCTCTGTATCTATGTGTCTATGCATCTCTCTCTCTCTCCTCTCTCTCTCTCTCTCTTTCTCTCTGTTTGTGTGCATGTGTGTATCTATGACTTGATGCCTATATACCTATACTCCTAGTATTTCAGAGCATTGACAGGAAAATTGTGAGTTCAACCCTTACCTGGGTTATAAAGTGATACCTCACCTTATAGACAAATTAATTATCTAATAACAACATATTAAAATATTCTTAAAGTATTTTAAAGGATTGTGTTATCTGGGTCAAGTCCTGTATCATTTGAATGAGTTGTTTCATATTTAGTATCTGACCTTTCATTTGAAAAAAAGAATTTTCTTTCTTTTTTTTCCTTCCTTCCTTAATTCCTTCCTCAACTTCTTTCCTCTTTCTTTCTTCATTTATTTCTTCCTTCCTTTTTTTATGTCAGTACTGAGATGTGATTTAAGGCCTACCCAACGTTCCTATGTATTTTTTCATCAAGATGGCCCCCTACCATTTGGGCTACAGCTCCATTTCTAACTTTATCATGGGTAAATGGAGATATGATTCAGAAGACTTTGGTGTCCTTTGATTCTCAGGTCTCAGACCATTGAGTAACTAGAATTATAAGACTGAGCCACTGATGCCTGGGAAGAGATAAATTATTTTAATAATGAATACCCTTTTAGTTTCCTTTTTGAAGTAACAAAAAAAATTGAAAGTCATTTATCAAATATATGCAGTTAAAATTCAACCAAATTTTAAGATATTTAGAGACTATTGATTGGAATAATCATTTTCAACAAATTATTCACACATTTTGCTAGTAAAATTTTTCAGCTATATAAAATATTTTACTCAATAGATATTTTCACATCTTATATATTACAGTTAGTTCATTCTCTTAAAACAAAAACAATGTACCTACTTTTTACTAGTCTCTTGTACATATTGTGATAGACTGAGAACTTGGTATTAATTATTTGAGGATGATTCAACCTAAATCATGAGGCTTTCCTTCATCAACCCTAATGTCAAATCATTGAACTTCACATTACAGAAAGAACTATGAATAATTTTCTATAATATAATCACTATATGACAAACAAATTTTATATGCATTATAGATAGAAATGACATCAGCCTTGGACTGGCATCAAGTGTAAAATTTATGTAATATTATATGTATATATAATATATGATGGATAATAACATGTCTACCTGTATCTTTTGAACAAAATATTCTGCAAATGATCAAAAATTATCTACATTCACTATTATTTAGTGTTTAACATTCAAGAGACGAGTAAACAAGTGTTCATCCTTTTTTTCTTTTGAGGAGTATACGCAAAATGGTCCTAGATTTTTATAGTTGCTGAAACTGCAAAAGAAGGCTAAGTCAAGAGTAGTTGTTTTCAAGTCAGTTCTTTTGAATAGAAATGTGGATATTTAAGCAGTCCTGACAAACTTTACAAAATATTAACAATGACTTCTTGGGGGTGTAGCTCACTGGTAGAGTGTTTGCCCATAATATATGAGGCAATATAATGTACATCAATATAATACAGTTCAATTCCCAGTACAGCAAAAACAGACAAAAATTAGACCAAAAGAATAAACTAAGAAAAAATTTGTGTGCACACACATGTCCACGAATGTTTATCTTAGTGCCTGTTCAGCTACAGAAAAAGGGTTAAAATGCAGTGGAAGATCTGGAATGGGGCACCATGAAAATATGAAACAATAGCAATATACCACCCACACTGACATTAGATTACACAGGGTAAGTATTGGATATTTGGCCTTTGCTTGTGTGTGTGTGTGTGTGTGTGTGTGTGTGTGTGTGTGTGTGTGTGTGTGAACACTGTAAGAAAGCATTTTTGTTTCAGTAGCTTAGCACAAGAAAGAATTGTTTCGTTGTTCAGACTCTGGCAATTACTAACTCTACCATTGAAACTATAAATTAACTCAAGTTGCTTCAATTTTTCTTTCTGAAAGTTGGGAATGTACAAGAAAGCATACTTGCAATGCCTGAAAATAAATGTACACCTAATATTTACCAGATCTATTTCTACAAGAGGACAGAAAAATAAACTTCTACAAATGCTGCCTCCTTTTGTGAGAAGAATTCAGAGAGAGTACATATGAATTCTGCTAGGATATGGGGAATCATTATGCTAATGGAAATTGATTAACACTATAATAGAGATAAAACTCAGTTCTGTGAACTGCTGATTTACCCTTTCTTACAAAGCTCAGCATATTCTGGGTAACTAATATTCCAAATAATTTATGGTCGTATAAAATATATTCTGTTTTTTTTTGTTTATATTTTTTTAATTCGGAAATTTGGAATACAGCAACAATTAGATCTCATTTCAAAGTTGAAAATTTAGAAATAATGTATTTTAAGAGACATAGGTGGGGCTGGGAAGGCAGTTTAGTGGTCAAGTGCTTGCCTTGTATGCATGAGTCTCGGTTTCGATTACTGAGAGCCACATAAACAAAAAAAACCGAAAGTGTTGCTGTGGTCAGTTAGTAGAGTGTTAGCTTTGACTAATGACAAAAGACAGAGAGAGAGAAAGAGAGAGGGAAAGAAAAGAGAGGTTTGATACATGATCTATTATATGAACAATATTATTATTTTCAGAAAGTCATCAGTATAATCCTACAGTAAAGAACAAATTGAGTTGCTCTGTACACCTACTAAACAATTGAGCAAGCAAAAGACAGAATTCAATTTTTTATTGATTACATATATAAAATTAATCATATCTAAAATATAGATGAACAATGAGTAAAATTGATAGTTGAAAAGGGAAAATTTATACCACAAACTGGTAAAACTAAATAAATTGCTTTATGCAAACACATAATTTTATGACAAATTACCTTTAAAAAGCAATCTTGATAATAAAAAGTAATATTTTTTTAGTTGTACTAGAATTTGAATTCAATGCTAAGCACCCTACTACTTGAGTCAAATTTCCAGTCTCTATGGCTATGAAATTTGTTTTCAACCAGTGTCTCTTAGTTGTGGAAGAACTGGCTTAGTCCAATATTCTCCTTCCTCCACCTTCCACATAGCCAGCTATATTTATAGGCTTGCATCACTAAACTCAACCACGAGGAATGAAGTATTTTAAATGAGAAAATTGAAATTCAACCTCATATCCAATTTATAAGATATGATAGAAATAGAAGCTATTTAAATGTAGACATTTAAAACAGAAAGCACATTAGGAATGGTTGAGTATGAGGATTGTCTATTCCTACTTACTCTTTCACAGGCTCTTCACATTTTTATAACTTTTTCCCTTGGTAATAGTGTAATATAAAAATGCATATTTGAATTACAGAATGCCAATTACCTTGAAAACTAAAATGCATATTTGTATGTACATAGTTTCAAAGAAGAAATTTTATTTAAAGAAAACTTACCACATTTTTATGTGTGTCTATCTAGATGTACAACAAGCTATTTATCTATCAATAGTGAAAGTGAGGCTAAATGACTGCCTTTAGAAAACTAGGCCCAATGCAAATGCTCTCAGATGTTTTTAAATTTAGAGCAGGTATGGATATGAGCATGCGTCTTTATGCCCACAGAAGTAAACTGTGTCAGGCCTGAAAGATATTTTATAAACTATTTTCAGTTAATTTTGACTGTGGCCCTGATTCTTTAGTATCACCATCTGTTTCAGTGTTCCTGGTTATCTTTGCAAGCCTTAGATTAAAAGAGGAAATAGAAATGAAGAGAAATAAAGTAAGAATCCATTAATACTTTTGCAGCTTTCTCATTAATTTTTTGATATCTTATCTTTTTTTTCTTTTAACGGTACAGAAAGGTAAAGTAACAAGTACATTTCCTATCGAGCATTGGGTATTCATGCTTTTAAGCATGTACTATGCTTAAAAAATGGGTTATCTTACACAAAATAGTTTAAAGTGCACAGATACACGTTTACAAAGGAAAATGGTCCAAATAAATATTTTCTCAATCTCAGCTATTTTTCGGATTCCTACTGGTTTCACAGCTCTGTGTTCCATCTAAGGTGTTTGTAAAGACATGTCCAGCTGCTGAAATAGATGGTTGTACTGAATTATGTGACGTTGTTGGTTGCATAAGGATTATGGAATTAGCCAGTATAATTTTAGACTAGGCTATGCAGACAAATGATTACTTTTCTTTTTTTTTTTTTTATTGTGAAGATACTGTACAGAGGGGTTACAATTACATGCGCAAGATAATGAGTACATTTCTTATCAAGCATTGTAGCCCCTCCTTTGTTTATCCTTCCCATCCCTTCCCGCCTCCCCCTACGCCCTCCAACGAATCCTCCCCCCACACACCAAAGTTGTAAAGTTTGTTTTCGACATGATAACTTGTAATTCTCATTGCTGCAACGGGTCCACCTGTATCCTTATTTAAAGGACTTGTTTTTTCCCTTCCCCTCCACAAATTATACCGACATCAAATACAGTGAAAGCAGGGGTTATACTGTGGGGGAAGGACTTACAAAGCAACAAGGAAATGATCTTATAAATGTGTTAGAAACAAATGAATGAAAAAAAAACATTTAAATACATGTCTTGGGGTTCATTTTCCTAACATCACCTTCTCTGACCTTTCCTGCTTGACTCAGATATATACTAGATATTGCAAATAAGGGAAACCATGGGACCTATGTTTCTTTGGGCTTGGCTTACTTCACTTAATATAATTTTTTCCAAGTCTTTCCATTTCCTAACAAATGGAGGAATGTCATTCTTTCTGATGGAGGCATAGAATTCCATTGTGTATATATACCACATTTTCTTGATCTATTCATCTACTGAGGGGCATCTGGGCGAATTCCATATCTTAGCTATGGTAAATAATGCTGCAATAAACATAGTTGTGCTCGTAGCTTTAGTGTGGTCTTGCTTGTAAATGCCCAAAAGTGGGATTGCTGGGTCATATGGGAGCTCTATGTGGACTATTTGGAGGAAACTCCATACTGGTTTCCACAGTGATTGAACAAGTTTACACTCCCATCAACAATGAAGTAAGGTTTCCTTCTGTCCACATCCCCTCCAGCATCTGTTGTTATTAGAGTTCTTGATTTTTGCCATTCTAACTGGGATGAGTTGGTATCTCATTATTGTGGGAAGGCACAGGGAGAGTTAACTAAGTCCTAATCTCAAAGCAGGAAATAGGTTGGATAGGATGAAAGTAAAGACAGAGAAAAAAGAAGAAAGAGAGAGGGAAAAAAACATACCAGAAAAATAGTAAAGTAAAAATTAAATATATTTTGCAGAAACGAAAATAAACTATTCAGAGGAGAACGTGAATACAATGTGAGAAGGGGAGGATATAAAGGAGATGTGAAAAAAATTAAAAATAAAAAATACTTAAAATATTATATATGTATAAAAAGATATTACTGCTATTAAGGAATTGAAGTCTCAGAGGTTTTGAATTGAGTAACAAATTTGTGGATTAATTGTCTACACAATGGGGGATAGAGTCTAATAGTCAACTATGGGTTTATCTGAGGATGTGTAGAACAAGAATTAAGTCACATAAAGAAGAACCAAAGAGAAGAAAAGGTGAAAAGAATAAGAAAGATAGAAAAATGGTCAGAAGTTCAGTAGAGCTAAACAAAAAACAAAAAGAATTTTTTAAAAAAAGAAAGAGAAAAAAAAAAGAAAGAAAAATGCACACACTCACGCACCCCTAAAATAAAAATTATATGAGGGAAAAAAAGTTACTAGAAAACAATTTTTTAAAATAAAGGTAAAAGTTAAAAATTTAAAAAAAATGTAGAAAAGAAAAAAAATATGAAAAGTACAAAAAAAGAAGAAAAAAAAGTTCTTTGATTTTTTGGGGAGTTTTGAGAAAAATCCTGTAGCTCCCTTGTGTCCCTAACCAGCCACTTGTTGGAGCCTCTGGTCTGCTTGTCCTATGGCTTGGTTGGTTTCTTAAGTCAATTTGTTTGAACAGGCAGAAAAATGCTCTGCTTTATCCAGGTTTTTGCGATCCTCCTCCCCGGTTAGTTCAATGGGAGGGATATCTGCTTTGAGTATCACACAAGTTTGGAGATGCTGTGATGAGGCTAGGTTCTAGGTAGAATTGAGGCCTTTCACCAAACCGTAGATTTTCCCAGGGGCTAGTTTGTGAGAAGGTCCCAGAGCCCAACCTGGAGCCATTCTCAGGGTTTCTGTTTACTGAATTTCATTTGATTATCAAGGCTGCTAAAGAGAAGGGCAGCCTCTGGCTCTGATACTTCTCAAACCTATATGATAACAAGTTTAAGAATCTGTAATATATGGATGCATTTCTATATTGCCATACCCCAACTAAAAGAAGTTAACTTAAACAATCCTAAAAGACACATATCAAGAAGCAAAATAGAAGCATTAATAAAAGGCCTCCCACCCAGGAAAAGCCCAGAACTGGATGGATTCATAGCTGAATTCTACAAGGCCTTCAAAGCAGAACTCACATCAATACTCCTACAACCTCTTCAGTGAAATTGAAAGCAAAAATAAAGAATCAGACTCATTCTTTTTAATTGTGAAAATACTGTACAGAGGGGTTAAAATTACATGGGCAAGATAATGAGTACATTTCTTATCAAGCATTGTAGCCTCCTCCTTTGTTTCCCCTTCCCATCCATTCCCATCCTCCACCCACCCTCCTAAAGACTCCAAGGTCTTTGATCCATTTGGAGTTGATTCTAATGCAGGGTGATATATAAGAATCTAGCTTTAGTTTTCTATAAGTAGTTAACCAATTTGCCAGCACCATTTACTGAAGAGGCTGTCTTTCTTCCATTCTATTTTTTAGCTCCCTTACCGAAAATTAGATAGCTATAGGTCTGTGGGTTCATTTCTGGGTTTTCAATTCTATTCTATTGATCCTGAGGTCTGTTCTTGTGCCAGTTCCAAGCTGTTTTGATTACTATGGCTTTGTAGTAGAGTTTGACATTTGGTATTGATATTCAACACTGTTCTTTCTGTTGAGGGTCGTTTTTGGTTTCGAGGTCTTATATTGTTCCATATGAATTTTTGGATTGCCTCTTCTATTTCCTTGAAGAATGAGGTTGGAATTTTGATAGGTATCACATTGAATTTGTACATAGCCTTGGGAAGTATTGCTATTTTCATGAGGTTGATCTTTCCAATACAGGAGCATGGGAGGTTTTGCCACTTTCTAAGTTCTGTTTTGATTTCCTTGTTCAAGTTCTTAATGTTTCATCATAGAGGTCCTTCACTTCTTTGGTTAAGTTAATTCCTAGAAATACTATTTTATTTGGGGCTATTACGAATGCAGTTGCTTTCCTAATTTCAGCCACACTTTTCCCAGTGTTGGCATACAGTAAAGCCACTGATTTTTGAAGGTTAATTTTATACCCTGCTACTTTGCCAAAATTTTGAATCAGCTTGAGTAATTTGGGAGTGTTGTCTATGGGATTCGTTAAATACAAGATCATGTCATCTGCAAAGAGGGAGAGTTTTACTTCTTTTTTCCCTATTTGAATCCCCATTAAGTTTGCATCTTGTCATTGCTATAGCTAGGCATTCTAATACTACATTGAAGAGCAGTGGAGACATAGGACAACCTTATCTCTTTCCTGAGTTAGGAGGAAATGGCTTTAATTTTTAACCATTAAGTACAATGCTGGATGTAGATTAGTCATATACAGCCTTTATTTCATTGAGGAATATTCACTGGATTCCTAATTTTTCCAGAACCTTCATCATGAAGAAGTGTTGGATCTTGTCAAATATTTTTTCTTCATCTATTGAGATAACTATGTGGTTCTGATCTTTGCTCTTGTTGATGTGATGAATTATATTAATCGATTTGCATATATTGAACCAGTTTTGCATCCCTGAAATGAATCCTGTTTGATCGTGGTGTATGATTTTTTGGTGAATTGTTGAAGTCGATTGGCCAAAATTTTGTTGCGAAATTTTGCATCAATGTTCATCAAAGAAATGGGTCTATAGTTCCCTTTCTTTGATGAGTCCCTGCCTGGTTTGGAGATGAGGGTTATGCTGGCTACATAGAATGAGTTCAGTAGTGCTATTTCTATTTCAAATTCATTGAAGAGTTGGAGGAATATCGCTGTGAGTTCTGCTTTGAATGCCTTGTAGAATTCCACTATAAAACATCTGGTCCTGGGCTTTTCCTGGATGGGAGGTCCCTTATTGCTGTTTGTATTTCAGTACTTGATATGGACCATTTAAGATGGTTCAACTCATCTTGGTTTAGTTTCGGCATGTCAATATTTGCTAGGAAAAGGTCCATTTCTGCCAAGTTCTCAAACTTGTTAGCATATAGTTTTGAGAAGTATTCTCTTCTCCTGAAAGAGAGATCCCTTAATTAGTTTGTAGCAACCTTTTTTTAACTCTTCTTACTAATTTTAATTTCAAGTCTATTTTATCTGATATTAGGATTGCAACTCCTGCCTATTTATTGGGGCCGTTTGCTGGTTAGATTTTGTTCCAGCCTTTCACATTGAAAATGCGTTTTCTTTCATGGGGAAGATGGATTCCTTAAGGCAGCAGATAGAAGGACCTTGCATTTTAAACCAACTAGACAGTCTATGTTGCTTAATTGGAGAGTTAAGTTCGTTAATATACCGAGATAGGAGTTGAGGTACTTAGGAGTTCCTGCCATTTTATCCACCTTCTTGGTGGCTGCCGCAACTGGGTTCTTCCTATGGTTCTTGGATTCTCCATTTGGGAATGGTCTTTTGGCCTTTATTGTGGTCTTGTTGGTTTTCTATGTGTAGGACATATTTAAGAATCTTTTGTAGGGGTAGATTGGTGGAGATATATTGTTCCAATTTTTCTTTACTATGACCTTCGGTTATGAAGGACAATTTAGCTGGGTACAGTATGCTTGGTTGATAGTTGTTTGTCTTTAGGGCATGGCATCCATCATTCCAGGCTCTTCTTGCTTTGATTGTCTCTGCTGAGAAATCTGAGGTGATTCTAATTGGTTTCACTTTGTAGGTGATTGATCTTTTCTCCTTGACAGCTTTAAGGATGTTTTCTTTGTTCTGAATTGATCTTGTGTGGATTATCATGTGATGATAGGATGTCCTGTTTTGGTCTGGTCTATTTGTAATTCTAAAATCTTCTTGTATCTGATTAGCCCTATCTTTTTGCATATTTGGGAAGTTCTCTGCTAGGATCCTGTTAAACAAATTTCCTAGACGAGTAAATTCTTCCTCTAAGTGCTCCTCTACACACATTATCTTCATATTAGGCATTCTGATGGTGTCTTCCAAGTGTTGAATTGTTGAATAGATCTATTATATTTCTTGGATTTGTGTTGGATGATTGTATGTTCTTTCTCTATAATATCTAGGTTGTCTTCAATTCCGGAGATTGATCTTCTGCATGGTCTAACCTTTGTTAGACTTTCCACTTTGTTTTGTATTTCTTTCTAGTTGGTCGGCTTTGATGGCTTCATGTTCTTTGTTGGAGCTTTCTTTTAGATCTTGTATGAACTTCTTTACTTCCTTTATTTGGTGTTCAGTGTTTATTCACAAATCACTTAGTTGATTGGTTATGGTTTCCTTGGACTCCCATTCCTTATGTTGAGTTCCATTCAGCATTCCCTTTGTGGACTCTCTGAGTTCCTTCAGCTTTCTGTTTATGTATTCCATGAATGCCTTTGGTGGTCTTGTATATTCTCCTCCTGCTCTCTCAATTCCTGTATTACTCTCTCTTTGATTTGCTTCCTTACATTCACCCGATTCCTGTAGCTCTCTTTGAATGTTTTCAGCCTTATCATGCCATTCCTGACTTTTTCTTTGCGTGTTTTTGGCCAGCTCCTGCAATTGCTGTCTCTCTCTTTGACTGATCTCATCCTGCTCATGCCATTCGTTTATTTGTCTTTGAGTATTTTCAAGCTGCTCACACAATTCCTGTATCAATCTTGAGTAGCTTCCTCACACACATGATATGACTGTATAGATCTTTGGTTTGCCTCTCTCTTTCCCTATCACTCTCATACAGAATCCTTTGCTCTTTTGGAATTTTTCATTTACCATGGTTACCAGTAGTGTTTGTAGAGTTTTTTGGGAACTCTCCTCTAGATTATTCATCATCTCTTCTGTCCCCTGATTATCATGAGTGGGAGTGGCGAAACTCAGACTTGTGTTTTTCTGGCTTTCCTTGCCCATTTGGGATGAAAGAAATACCAGTTTTGTGCTAGAACACTATATTAAGGTAAGCATCAACCAATATCTGTAATTTGCACAGTCAAAAGTATACAAATACACTCTAGTTCAACAGATATATCTATTCAACATCAAACAACTATGTATTAATGGGCTACAAAACGCAAAGTATTTGGCAAGCCAGAAATTATTAGATTTAGGGATATATGTGGGTAAAATAGGAATAGAGGGATGTGGAAAGAGAGAGGTTGAGTTAATTGACTAAGTCCTAATCACAAACTGGCAATAGAGAGAGAAAAAATGAAGAAGAGAAAGAGAAAAAAGACAAGCAAAAAGAGAAAAACAAATATTAAAAATTAAAATGTGAAACACTTGAAATTATGCAAACTTAATTACGTAATATTCAGAGAAGGATGTGGATAGGATTAGGTAAGGGTAGGGATAGAAAGGAGACATGAAAAACTTTAAAATGAAAAATACTTAAAATACTATTTAGATATAAAGAGAAAGTACTCCTGTTAAGGAATTTAAGTCTAAAGGTTTCGAATTGAGTAATAAATTTCTGGATTAAGTGTGTACACTATGGGGGATAAGGTCTAATAATTGACTATGGGTATATCAGAGAATGAGTTGAACAGCAATTAAGTCATGCAAAGAAGAACAAAACAGAAAAAATGTCAAAAGAATAAGAAGGAAAGAAAAAGAAAGGATTAAAATGTCAGTAGAGCTAAACAAAAAAAAAAGAAAAAAAGAAAAATAGGAAAAGGAAAGAAAGAAAAAAAGCGCACTTATACCCCTAAAAACTTATACTTATACCCCTAAAACACTTATTCCCCTAAAATAAAAATTATAAGAGGAAGAAAAAAATAACAAAGTTAAAAATAAATTTAAAATTAAAAAAAAGTTTTAGACAAAAACTTTTATAAAAGGTACAAAAAAACAGTTCTTTGATTTTTTTGGGGGGGATGGGAAGATCCTGTATCTCCCTGTGTCCATAACCAGTCTCTTCTTAGAGTGTCTGGTATGCTTGTTGTGTTTGATTTTCTTTTGGCTTGGATGGTTTCTTAAGTCAGTTTGTTTGAGCAAGCAGAAAAAGGCCCTGCTTTAACCAGGAATTTGTGAACTTCCTCCCAGCCTAGATCAATGGGAGGGAGATCTGCTTTGAGTATCACAAAAGAGGGAGATGGCTGTTTCCTCAAATTTGGAGATGCTGTGATGAGGCTCCGTTCTGGGTAGAGTTGAGGCCTGTCAGCAAACAGTAGCTTTTCCCTGAGGGGCTAGCTTCTGAGACACTCACAGAGCCCAGCCTGGAGCCATTCTCAGTGTTTACATTTACTGTATTTCAAGTGATTTTGAAGGTTGCTGTAGAGAGGAGCAGCCTCTGTCTCTGTTTACCCAGTGCAGAAAGCCCCTCATAGGGCTGGTGGCCTGGACTGGGTGACTTTCCTGGGGGAAGCTGAGCCTAGCAGGTCAGGTCATGTTCCTGTGATCTGCTAACTGACTCTAGTTTTCTTCCAAGACCTGAGTTGAAGCTAGCTGCTCAGCCAAGCCTTTGTCAGTATCAAAGATGGAGATCTCTATTAGTGGGGCTCAGGGGTTGCCTTCCCTCCTCTGCTCCCTGAGAAGGAGTGAGTATGTAAGACTTCTACTCCCCCCGGAGTCTTGGTTCCTGGGTCTTCTCTGGTCTGCGAACTGGAGGATGAAGATGACTGCTCCTTGTCAGTTCTTGCTGGTGTTGAGTAGAATCTGCTCACCCACCATGTCTGGTACCTTCTTCCCAGACTCTCTATGTTGCAGGGATGTCGGCTATGGCCCCCACTGCAACCGCCCCTGCCGCCGCAACAGTTTCTGCTGGCAAGTACTCACATATGTCTCATTGCCTGGATTTTCCCTCTCTGCCCTAAATCTCTGTCCTATGATAGCACACTTGGTGTGCTTCTGTGGCTTAGGATTGTTCACTGGAAGACTAAAACTGCTTTCTATGTGAGAGCTTGTTTAGCCTCCAGCTTCTCCTCTGCCATCTTCCTGGATCTTCATACTCTTTTTTTGAGACAGCATAATCTTCATTCCACCAGAAAGGAACTCATCAAGAAAGAGAAGTACAGATCTCTTTCTTTGATTAACATTGATGCAAAAGTGTTCAATGAAATCTTAGCCAATCGACTTCAGCAACTCATTAAAAACTTGTACGCCACGATCAAACAAGATTCATTTCAGGCATGCAAAGCTAGTTCAATATACATATACATTTTTATAATTCATCACATCAACAAGGATACGAACCACATGATTGTCTCAATAGTTGCAGAAATAGGATTTGACAATATCCAACACCCCCTTTTGTTGAAAGTTCTGGGAAAACTAGGAATCCATGGACCACTCCTCAATATAATAAAAGCTGAATATGACAAAACTACAGCCAGCATTATGCCTAATGGCGAAAATTTAAAGCCATTTCCTGTAAATTCAGGAACAAGAGAAGGATGTCCACTAACTCCTCTTCTCTTCAACCTTGTATTTGAATGCCTATCTAGCGAAATGAGAAAAGATGCAAACATTAAGGGGAGAAAAATTTGGAAAGATTAAGTAAAACTCTCCCACTTTGCAGATAACATGATTTTCTATTTCGAGAACTCCATGGACTCCACTCCCAAATTACTTAAGTTGATCTGAAATTTTGGGAAAGAAGAAGGGTACAAAATTAACTCTCAGAAATGAATGGCTTTAGTGTATACTAATAATCAGTAGAGTGTGGCTGAAATTATAAAAGCAACCCCTTTTGTAAAAGACCCACAAAAAACTAAAACAGGAGTTAACAAAAGAGGTGAAAGACCTCTTTCATAAAAAATTTAAAAACCTGAAAAAGAAAATTAATGAAAGACTGAGGAAGTGGCAAAAATTCTCATTGCCCTGGATTGGGAGGATTTTGCTTGGGAAAATGACAATACTGCCAAAGGCTATCTACAAATTCAATGCGATACCTATCAATATTCCAACCTCATCCTTCAATGCAAAGAAGAAGCAATCCAAAAATTCATATGGAACAATGAAAGAACCCGAATACCAAAAACTCTCCTTAGAGGAAAGATCAGTGCTGCAGGAATATCGATTCCAAATTTCAAACACTATTTCAAAGCCATACTAATCAAAACAGTTGATACCGTTACAAGAATAGACCTTAGGACCAATGGAATAAAACTGAAGACCTAGAAATGAATCGACAGACCTCTAACAACCTAATCTTTAACAAGAGAGCTAAAGAATTGTAATGGAAGAAAAACAGACTTTTCCGTAAATGGTGCAGGCAAAATCGATTAAACACTTGTAGAAATCAAAAGGTAGATACTTATATATCACTCTGGGCCAGAATCAACACCAAATTGATCAAAGACCTTGCAATTAAAGCAGACTCCATGAAAACATTACAAGTGGTAATAGGAGAAACTCTAGGGCTCCTTGGCACAGGCTAACATTTTTTAATAGAGACTCAAAAATAGAGGAAATAAAAGAGAGGTTGGACAAATGGGATTGCATGAAACTGCAGAGATTCCGCAAGGCAAAGGACATATCTAGCAAGATCAATAGAAAGTCCAAGGACTGGGAAAGATCTTCACTAGCCATAAAACAGACAAGGTATTCAAGTCTAAAATATATTTAAAGCTCAAAAAACTAAATCCTCCAACAACAAATCCTCAAAGTAACAACTGCCTGCTTAATAAGTAGGCTAAGACAAAGAAAGACTTCTCTGAAGAGGATAAAAATAAAGGTTAATAGATTCATGAAGAAATGTTCATCTTCATTAGCTATAAAAGAAACACAAATCAAGAAATGGTTGCGAGTCTACCTCCCTAAGGTTAGAATGGCTATAAACAAGAAATCTAATAACAAGAGATGCTAGAGGGGATGTGGCCACAAGGGAAACCTACTGCATTGTCGGTGGGAGTGGATAGATAGATAGATAGATAGATAGATAGATAGATAGATAGATAGATAGATAGATAGATAGATAGATAGATAGATATAAATAATGGAATTCTATGTTTCCATCAGGAAGAATGACATACCTCCATTTCTTAAGAAATGGAAAGACTTGGAAAAAATATACGAATTGATGTAAGCCAGGCCCAAAAACTTAGGACCCATGGTTTCCCTTTTTCCAATGACCAGTACCTGTCTAAGACAATAAGAGAAAGTCAAAGGGCATGTACATATGACCATATGACATAATGCAAAATGAAATGTATCCCAAGACAGGAGAAAAAGCAATTTCTTTCTTGCTATTGTTTTTCATGTAGTTATTATGCACTGTGTGATAATTATTTTGACTTTTTATGTTCTTCTCCAACGGTTTAACCCCTGGTCTCATTGTATTTGTTGCCGGTGCCTTGCATCTTTTATATATCCTTCTCTAACTTGGGAGGGGAAGGGATATAGCAGAATGCTTATATGGGGATACAGAATGACGATGAGATATACAAAACACTATGTTGAAAACGAACTTTATAACGTTGAGGGGAGGCAGGAGGATTTGGGGATGTGGGGAAGGAAATGATGGTAGGGGAAAAACAAAACATAACATAACAATGTCCCATAGGAAATGTACACATTACACTACTCTTGTAACTCTAAACCCTCTGTACAGCATTTTTACAAAAGTATATACTAAAATATTAATATGATGTGAAATATACTATTCATGTTCGAAATATATTTAACAGATTTTAAAATTTTAGGGTACATTGTAGATCTGCTAGGGAGTTTATTCATGTTTCCAGAATGAAAAGGCTGTAATCATTTACACAGTACTATATGGAGAACCTGTTCCATACCAAGTCCTATGGTCTTAAATTCTTTCTTTTCTGCATAATTGAATGATAAAGTAGTCTAGAAAGATATTTTCATTTGAAAATTACAATGCAGAATTTTTGAAAGACTAAAAAGGCTAATTATAAAAAACTTCTCTGTAGTGAACAACTGTGCATCTGTAAATTATTTCTTCCTTGTGGAAGAAGATGGAAATGTAGAGCTGCTCAAAATAGATCTTTAGCTGAATATAAAATGGAGCAAGATTTTAAATTCTCTTTTTGTTTTTCTAGACACAGTGATTTTCAGGTGGCCTTTCATTCCTGCCTAAGTCTTATGGGAAACAAGTGTACAAGCCTTGGTCAGACAATAATTGTTAATGGACATATTGACAAATAAATTGAAAGTATACATTTTCTCACTCTTTGCTTTGTTATTATGTATAGTGTTGACATAGAAAATTAAACTTTAATTTTTGTCTGAATTTATTTAGATAAATCTTGCTGTCCTAAGAAAATTTTAATTTCTAATTGATAACATGTGTCAGCCTTAAAGTTTCCATTTATCATATCATTATATATTAGGGGCGAAAATCATTTAATCATTTCCATCATTCCTTAGGAAATCTAAGCATAATGTTTAAAGAGTGGGCTTGAATATTTTTATAGGCAAAAGTAACACAGGCTGTGGTTTTGTTAATTATATAGAGTTAAGGTAAGTTTTCCAGGATTCTTGAAATATTGCTCACTTTTAATGTGTGCATTACTTAATAAAAATGTAGATATTATAAGTACATGACCTTTATCTTGAATGTCTTTTAGTCGATTGATGTGCTGTGTTGTTTTTTTTTTACATCAGTTTTTAGAAGGCTTCTCTAAGGAATACCATTTCCGGTAAAAAATTTTGTTATCATAAATAAGTGAACAGCAGAGAGAATTCAAGAAAAGCATTTCAAGTCATTTTAAGATCATATAGAGACAAAAATCATCATTAACTTATATTTCCCAAATTGGCCTCTCCATTTTTGGAGAAGCTTTGCAAATATCAACCTTTAGAATATCTTGATATAATCATATCAATTTTTATCTACTATCCCCTTGAAGCATCTCAATCTATAGAGAAATTCTCAAAAATCCTTAATATATCATTTGATAGACAGAACAATAAAATTAAGGATAAAAGTTTCATAGGAGAATTTCTGTCTTTCTGTAAGGAAAAAATAAGTTTTTCTATCTCTGCACGAATTATTATAAAAGAAGATGTCACTTGACTACAACTTTTCATAGGCAGAGGTTGTAAAAGCTGTTCTGAATTCAGTACATATAGCTTAGAGAAGTCTTTCCAGGATCATGAAAGACATATTGACCAATTTTTACTGGGACTACTATTTTTATTGTGCTTCTATTTATCCTAGGACAGAATAAATAGAATAATAATAATAATATAAATAAAAATAAATAATATTCTGCTCAGAACATTTAGAAAAGCAATAATTTAGTTATGGAGATGGGAGGGATGGGATGGGGGAGACTGGGGAGGAGGCGCAATGCTCAATAGGGAGGTTATGAATTGCCTTGTTCGTGTACTTGGGGCCTCTCAGTACATCACATTTCCATTAAAATGTACTGCTACTGCTACTATTACTACTAATAGTAATAATGAAAGAAATAATTTTTCAACTTTCAGTCTTAATTAGCTCAGCCTTCACCAATGAACACAAATACTTTAGAGTTTGTTATTATTATTCTTTGAAGAATTATAACAAGAACCCAAAAAATGAAAAATTTCGAAACGAAAACTAAAACTACAGTATTAATCAAGTATCTAGGTTAGTAAGTTAATGTCTGAAAGCATTGCAAACAGTAAGTTCATAACTCAGCACCAGATTGTATCTGCTAAATGCAAGAAGTAAAGATATACTCTAATTCAATCACATTTCATTTTATCCTGTTAATATATGCTTGGGAGGGAAAGAAATACTGTACACATTTCATTATCTTCACATTAACAATTGAATGGATCTCAGTATCTCAAAATGAAAACCTGTGGAATACAATAGAATTAGTTTTTTTAATAGTGATTGAATGGTGAGTTTCTTGTAAAGTTTGCAGACTAAAAATCTGTACGATCTTCCTTATCTGTGTCCTGAAGTGCTATCATTTGTTCACAAATTTTAAGTCAAGAAAGTTCTTTAACATAGTGAGAAAAGTTTCCCTAGCCAACAGCCTTCCTATAGCAATTGAACATTTATTACCTTTTATTACATTTTTTTCAGCAGACTGTAGGCTTCTCATTAAGTGATGTCACTAATAAATGTACAATGCAAAACCTAGTTATCAATTATTGCAAATGTTTTTGAGAGGTGTGTGACCCAGTTATCAGTGGTTTTATATAGATCAATCTCATATCCATTTTCAGCATGTACTTAAATGCTAAAGATTTCAATCCCATATTTAGTAGTAGTTAGTACAGAAATATTTAAAATTTGTGTTTCCAGTTATGCTGTAGACAAAACCAACACTAACGCTACACTTTATACATATGTCAACAAGCTAGGCATGTTTAAAACTCAACAATTCATTTGCTAGCAAGCTCAGGAATATGAAAATGAGCAATAGTTGGAAGAAACCAGGGTATCTACCACCTGTACACGAAAACATTCAAGAATATAAAATGGGAATCTGTATATTCATGAATAAAACTGAACAGGACAAATAAATGATCTTTTCTTCTCCAATGACTCACTTAGGGAAATTGAGACTTTGATTAAGAAAAAAATCACTGAAACTTCTACACTACTCTTTTCCTAAGCATGAGAACACAAAAGTTGTTACTTCTTTAAAGTCATATCTTCAGGAGAATATGGGCAGAATCTGCTCTCTGCACTACAGTGTAGGTCCATGTCTCCTGTATTTCCCCTTTGAGCAGCAGAAGTTGAGGTATCCTACTTTCTTTTTCCAGATTGGGAATTTTGAAATAGAATTTAAGAATTTAGTTTTTTTCACTCTTCTAAGCTATGTTGTCAACCTAGGGCTTCCACCTCAGAATCCAAATTTTTTCTCTCCCTGATAAACTTATTATCATGCTACTTTTCACTATCTCTTCAGTGCTTCTTTACCTGTTATATGTCTACAGCTGTGCCTCTGTCTTTATTTTATTCTAAATCAGACATCAAAACAGCACAAAGTTCATGGAGTTCTGTCTTTGTAGCTCATCTCCCAGCACTCCCTGGAGAATGTGGCAAAGGGTGTTGTCCCTATGATGGATAAGCTCCAAAATCTGGACTTTTCATAGAAAGAGCAACATGGAAGAGAATAAAAATATAGCACCCTTTTATTTTTTACATTCCAGGAATTTATTATTCAACATATCATTGGGCCCTTCATCCTGAGTATTTCTAACTTAGATGCTCTCAACAATAATAAAGAAAAAAGGAAAAACTAAAGATCTGGTGGAAGATCGAAGAGGAGAAGTTGGAGATTAAACAAGCTGTCCCAGAGAAAGTAGTTTTAGTGTGGCAGTGAGCAGTCTAGGCTAGAGATTCATACCAAGTATGCCATCAAAGTGCAGAGTTTGGCCAGAGAGGGAAAATTCAGGCAGGTTGGTTAAGGAAACAGATCTGAGCACTTGCACCTATCAGCAGCTGTGGTGATGATTGTTGAAGACAGAACTGGGCCACCAGGACAAAGGCACCACAGGCTATGTGTGAGGAGATACTACTCACTGCCACCTAGAACTGACAATGAGCAGAAATATTCATCTTGCTGATCTCAGACCATGGACGGCTCAGAAACCAGGAGATCACTGTGAGTAACCCCAAGACATTCTCCTATTCCTAGAGCAGTGGTGAGAAGTAGCCCAACCATCTTTGATACTGACAAAGACCTTCTCCAAGCATCGATCTCCAACTCGGGCCTTGGAAGAAAACAATGGGGGCAATTAAACAGGTCACAGGTACCTGCCCTGCCCTGCTCAATAACACCCAGGGGAAAGTTGCCCTTCCCAGGCAGAAAAGGCTCCACCACCAGAAGAGTAACTTTCTTTACTATGTAAACAGCCAGAGGCTGCCCCTCCCCACTGCAGCCTTGGCTCAGCAGAGGAGGAGTAAAAGCAATCAATTCAAACTCAGGAAATTTAATCCTGAGAAGAACTCTAAGCTGGGCTCGGACAGTGTCTCTGGAGCTAGCCCCTAAAGGAAAAGCTACTGATTGCAGATATGCTTCAACCCTACCCACAACATAGCTTCATCACAGCAGCACCAAGCTAGAAGAAACAGCCATCTCATTTTTTTTGTCTTAATCAAAACAGATCTCCGCCCCACTGAACTAGCCTGGGAGGAGGATCAAAAAGTCCTGGGTAAGGCAGCACAGGAATAAAATTAGAACTCAACACCTAAAGGCACCAAAGACAATCTTGTAACACATGGATGCCGAACAACACACTGTTGAACCAACAGTGGGTCATGGAAGAGATTAGAAAGGAAATTCATGTGTTCATAATATTCAACAAAAATGAACACACAAATTACCAGCTCCTCTGGTAAAGCAAAAGCATTACTCAGAGGCAAGGTTCTAGCTCTGATGTCCTACATCAACAAATTGGAGAGAGCTGAAGCCAACAATTTCACAAGACATCTGAAGCTCCTTGATAAATAGAAGCAAGCTAAACCAAAATCCAATACATGGAAACAAGTAATTAAAGTTAAAATTGAATGAATTAGAAACTCCTCCTCCAAAAAAATCGAGAAAATCACAAAACAGATTTGGTTGTTTGATAAAATTAATTAAATTGACAGACCTTAGCAAATCTTATCTGAGAAAGAAGAGAACACACCCAAATAAACAAACTCAGAGATGAGAATAGAAACATCACCAGAGAAACAAACAAGGTTCAGAACCTTACGAGGGAATACTTTTCCAACTTTTATTCTAATAAGTTTGAGAATCTGGAAGAAATGGATGATTTCCATGGAAATATCGACATGCCAGAACTAAACCAAGTTGAATTAAACCAATTTAACAGACCCATAGCAAGCATCAAAATCAAAACAGCAACCAAGAGACCTCCCATCTTAGAAAAGTCCAAGGGCGGATGGATTTAAAGTGGAATGCTAAAAGGTCTTCAAAGCAGAACATACTCCAAATCTTCAATGAAATTGAAAGAGCAAGTTCTCTATGTTGCTCTTTCTATGAAGCCATCTTAACCTTCATTCCAAAACCAGGAAGGAACTCATCAAAGAAAGAGAATTACAGACCCATTACTTTGATGAATATCAATGCAAAACTTCTCAATGAAATCTTGGCCAATCAACTTCATACACCACAATCAAACAGGATTTATTGCAGGGATGAAAAGGTGGTTCCATATATGCAAATAAATTAAAATAATTCATCATATAAACAAGAGCAAGGATAAGAACCACTTGATTATCTCAATAGATGCAGAAAAAGACATTCATAAGATCCGACACTCTGTTGTATGGCTAGTGAAGGGTCTCATATCTAAAATATACTTGGAACTCAAAAAATTAAATCCCCCAACAACAAATCCCCAAAGAAACAACTGCCCAATAAATAAGTGGGCTAAAGGCTTGAAGAGAAACTTCTCTGAAGAAGAAAGAAGGAGGGCCAATAGACACATGAAGAAATGCTCAACCTCCCTAGCCATAAAAGAAATGCAAATCAAAACAACATTGAGATACCACCTCACCTTAGTTAGAATGGCTATAATCAAGAACTCTAACAACAACAGATGCTGGAGGGGATGTGGACAGAAGGGAACCTTACTTCATTGTTGGTTGGAGTGTAAACTTGTTCAACCACTTTGGAAAGCAGTATGGAGGTTCCTGAAAAGACTTCACATAGAGCTCCCCTATGACCCAGCAATCCCACTTTTGGCCATTTACCCAAATGTTTACAAAAAAGATCACAATAAAGCTACCAGCACAACTATGTTTATTGCAGCATTATTTACCATAGCTAAGATATGGAATTCGCCCAGATGCCCCTCAGTAGATGAATAGATCAAGAAAATGTGGTATATATACACAATGGAATTCTATGCCTCCATCAGAAAGAATGATATTGCCCCATTTGTTAGGAAATGGAAAAACTTGGAAAAAATTGTATTAAGTGAAGTAAGCCAGGCCCAAAGAAACATAGGTCCCATGGTTTCCCTTACTTGCAATATCTAGTATATGTATGAGTCAAGCGGAAAAGGTCAGATAATGTGATGTTAGGAAAATGAACCCTTAGATATGTATTTTAATGATTTTTCATTTCATGCATTTGTTTCTAACTCATTTATAAGATTATCTCTTTCTTGCTTTGTATGTCTCTCCCCCACCATATAATCCCTGCTTTCACTATATTTGATGTCAGTATAACTTGTGGAGGAAATGAGGGAAAACAAGTCGTTTAAGGATACAGGTGGACCTGTTGCAACAATGAGAAGTACAAATTGTCATGTCGAAAACGAGCTTTACAACGTTGGTATGTTGGTGGGGGGGGGGGAATAGTGGATGATTGGGTGGGAAGGTAGGGTGGAGGCTGGGAAGGGATGTGAAGGGTAAACAAAGTAGGAGGCTGCAATGCTTGATAAGAAATGTACGCATTATCCTGCCCATGTAATTGTAACCCCTCTGTACAGTATGTTCACAAAAAAAAATTAAATTAAATTAAAAAAAAAGATTTGACACCCCTTTATGTTGTAGAGTCTGGAAAAACTAGGAATTTGTCGTCCATTCCTTAATATAATAAAGGCTGTTTATGACAAATTGACAGCCAGCATTTTAGTTAATGGTGAATAACTAAAGCCATTTCCCCTAAACTCAGGAACAAGACAAGGATGTCCACTCCCTCTGATTCTTTTCAATTTACTAGGAGAATGCTTAGCTACAGCAAAAAGGCAAGACGTAAATATAAAGGGCATTCCAATAGGGAAAGATGAAGTAAAACTCTCCTTTTTGCAGATGACATGAACTTGTATTTTAAGAATCCCACAGACTGCACTTCCAAGTTACTTAAGCTGATCTGAACCTTTGGTAAAGGAACAAGGTATAAAATTATCCCTTAAAAATCAATGGGTTTTCTGTATATAAACAATGAGAAGAGTGCAGTTGAAACACCAAAAAAACCTACCTTTTTAATAGCCCCACAAAAAAATAAAATACCTTGGAGTTAACTAAATAAGTGAAGGAGCTCTTCAATGAAAACTTAAATTACCTGAAAAAGGAAATCAATGCAGAATTTAGGAAGTGGAATAGCACCCCATACTCCTGGATTGGAAGCCTCTTAGGAAATGGAAAAAATCTCCCTTGCCCTTGGGTTAGAAGGATCAACATTGTGAAAATAACAATACTTCCAAAGGATATCTACAAATTCAATGTGATACCTATGAATATGCCAATCTCATTCTTCAATGAAAACAAAGACATGAAAAAATCCATATGGAACAAGAAAAGACCCCAATAGCAAAAAAATCCTTAACAGAAAGAATAGTACTGGAAGAATATCAATGCCAAATTTCAAACTCTACTGAAAACCCATGGTAATAAAAACAGTTTGGACATGCACAAGAACTGGCCTATGGACCAATGGAATAGAATTGAAAGCCCAGAAATGAACCCACAGGCCTATAGCCACCTAATCTTAGATAAGAGAGTTAAAAAATAGAATGGAATAAAGACAGCCTCTTCAGTAAATGGTGCTGGCAAAATTTCTTAATCACTTGTAGAAAACTAAAGCACGATCCTTATATATCACCCTGCAACAGAATCAGTGCCAAATAGATCAAAAACCTCGGAGTCAAAGCAGACACCCTGAAAACATTATAGGAAGAAATAGGAGAAACGTTAGGTCCCCATGGGACAGACCGAGATTTTCTTAATACAGACCCAGATACAACAAAACAAAGAAACCTTGCACAATTGGGATTGGATGAAGCTACAGAGCTTCTGCATGTCAAAGAACATAGCTAGCAAGATCAATAGAAAGCCCAAGGATTGGGAGAATATCTTCACTAGCCATACAAAGAACAAGGGTCTCATATCTAAAGTATATTTGAAAATTAAAAAAATTAAATCCCCCAACAACAAATCATCAAAGAAACAATTGTCTGATAAACACAGCATCCAAAGACTTAAAGAGAAACTACTCTGAAGAGGAAGTAAGAATGGTCAATAGACACATGAAGAAATGCCCAAACTCTTTAGCCATAAAAGCAATACAAATCCAAACAAACATTGAAGCTGGGCACTGGTGGCTCACCCCTACACAGGAGGCTGAGATCTGAGGATTGTGGCTCAAAACCAGCGGGGCTGGAAAATCCGTGAGACTCTTATCTCCAATAAACCACTAGAATACCGGAAGTAGTGCTGTGGCTCAAGAGGTAGAGTGCTCGCCTTGAGCTGAAGAGTCAGTGTAATCGCTCAACCCCAGAGTCGAAGCCCCATGACCAGCGAAAATAATGCAAAAGAACAAAAAAAATTGAGATTCCATCTCATCCCATTTAGAATGGCTATAATGAAGAACATATGACCATATAAGATGATGGTAAGCAAAATAAATCCTGATAGGGACACAAATATCTTTTTTCTTTCTTTCTATTGTTTCTAATGTATTCATAATGTACCATATGATTATTTATTTCTTTGTAAGTTCTTCCTCCGAGATATACCCCTTATTTTCACTTTATTTCATGCTGGTTACCTGCATCTTGTAAATACACTACTCTAATTTGGGAAGAGGAAGGGAAAAAAATACTTAAATAAGGATACCGCTGGACCCATTTGAACAATGAGATTTGGTAAACACTATATTGAATACTAACGTTTCAACTTTGGCGGCGGCAGGAGGGAGGGGAAAGGGAGGAAAGTAGGTAGTTTGTGGAGACGGGACAAAAGGGATGAAAGGGGAAAACAAAGGAGGAGGCAACAATTTTCAATACGTTAAGGATTTATTACCTTGCTCATGTAAGTGTAACCCCTCAGAACAACATTTTTACAATAAAAAAGTACAAAAATCATATAAGGCCTCTAAAGCTGAACACATTAGACACTTTACAAGTTTTCCTGATATTCTGTAGAAATTAATTTTTTAAAAATATTCAACTCTTACCTTTCATATTTATTGTGGTTTTAAATAAAGCTCTCCCTTTCTCTCTTTCTTTATAATATATATATGTGTGTGTTTGTGTGTGTGTGCATATGAAAAAGTCTGAAGCCGATCAACATTATCGATTATTTTTCTATGTTATAGTCCCTCAGAAGCTTATAATTTATATCGAATTAATAAACAGTTTCAAGTGAAAATTAAGCCTATTTTAACTTCTTTGCTCCATTTGTATTGCAGAAGGTACAATACAGGCATAAATTGCATAGGGAATCATTATTTTCTTTATACTAGGAAAATATAACTAAATTTATTACTTAGTGAATTAAATATATTTGAATTAGATCAAAAAGACGTTCTGAGTGGATGAGCAAGACAATTGGATATGTATAATTTTTTTATGCAAGTTCAATAACTAACTCAAGAAAGCAGCAATTGCAATTTTAATTATTATTTTTGTAATTAAAAGATGTTCAGTGCTTAAAATATGTCACAAATTTTACTTTATGATAGTACTCTGAGAAATATGTTAATTGTAATATTTCTCTAGAACATGACAGTTAAATTATTGCCTCATGCCATATATTCGAGTGGATACCACTCTACTCTGGGATAGAATATTAAAAATTGTACCATCAAAATACTATTTTGACTCTATAAATACATACAGTATTTGGAAGGAAATATTCAAAAAAGGAAAGAAAAATGTTATTTTTCACTATTGCCATTTTATAGATTTTGCCTCTGACCCTTATATAAAGTTAACTTTTGAAATGTTAATAGCTAATATGTCTTTTATTAAAATGTCCATGAAATACTTAATCTTCTCTTAGCCACTGGTCATACGAAAAGTTTCTGAGCAGTGAAAAAAATTCAAAAATTTTAGGCACTTACAAATCTGTAGAGTTGTGGTTCTTAAAACAGGAAGTTTCAATTAGCAAGAGAAGGCCATGATGGTGCTCCTGGAAGAAACAGCAATCATGTGAAAATTAACTTGGTAAAAGTAGGGTCTATACATTGTATTGTAAAAGTTAAAAGTAATTTAAATGGAATAACTGAGAAAGTTAGTAATCACTTGAATGCAAAATCTTTGAATTATAATAAGGGAATGGGAAGAAACAAAACCCATAAATATCTCGTTCTTAAGAAAGATAAAAAAATGCAAATAAAAACAACATTGATATTGCATCTTACCAGTGTTAGATTGGCTATAATCAGGAACTCTAATAACAACAGATGCTGAATGGGAATGTGGCAAGAAGGGAATCTTGCTTCATTGTTGGTGGGAGTGTAGCTTGTTCAAAATCTTTGGAAAGCAGTATGGAGGTTCCTTAAAAGACTCCACATAGAGCTCTCTATGACCCAGCAATCCCAATTTTGGGCATTTGCCTTAATGATCACAAAAGGACTGTACAAGAGCGACCAGGACAACTATGTTTATTGTACATTATTTACTATATTCATTTATATGTGAAATGTATATATATATATATATATGCACATATATATATATGTATATATATATATATATATACATCCGAAAGAATGACATCGCCCCATTTGTTAGGAAATGTCAAGACTTGGAAAACATTATATTTAGAGAAGTAAGCCAGGCCCAAAGAAACATAGGTCCCATGGTTTCCCTTATTTGCAAAAACTGCTTTATGTGGGACTGGGAAGGTGGCTCAGTGCCAGAGCAATTTCCTTGCATACATGAGGCCTGTGTTCGATTCCTCAGCACCACATAAACAAAAAGAAAAAAAAAGCTGGAAATTGCTCTGTACCTCAAGTGGTAGAGCACTAGCCTTGAGCTGAAGAACTGAGGGACAGCGCCCAGGCCCAGAGTTCAGGCCCCACAACCGGATCCCTTTTCCCCCCCGCGCCCCCCAAAATGCTATATGTTTGGGAGAACCAGAAAAGGTCAAAAGCTATGTATATATGGCCGTATAATTTAATGTCAAGTGAAATAAACCCCAAGATAGAAACACGAGTGTTTTTTTTTTTCTTTCTTGTTATTTCCCATGTCCCAAGTACTTATAATGTAACGTGTTTTTTTTTTGTTTCTTTTTATGTCCCTGCGACCTCCCCTCCCTCCCTGACCCCCTTCCCCCCCCCCCCCCCCCCCCCCCCCCCCCGCCACTGTAAAACCCCTGTTCTCACTGTATTTGATGTTGGTGCCTTCTCTAATTCTGGGTGAGAAGACAAAAAACAAAATACTTAAAATGGGATACAAGTTGACCCTTTGTAACAATGAGTTGTTGAAGACACTCTGTAGGAAAACGAAATTTACAATTTAGTCCGGGGGTAGTGAGTGTAGTTGTGGATGTCGGAGGAAGTGATGGTAGGGGAAAAACAAAGCAGACAACAATGCTTGATAAGAAATGTACTCATTAGTATGTTCATGTAAGATAAGCGCTCTACAAAGTATTTTTACAATGAAAAAGTGTATTTTTTTTTTAAAGGAAGATACAATAACTTTCACAAGAAAGTCAAGATTCCTCATTCCAACCAACATTTTAAAGCCCTCTGTGGAAATTTAAAATTTACAAATGAGTGTGGTCACCATTGAGGAATACTGAGATCAGCTTCTCTGATTTCTTTCAAGGTGTACTGATTTTGTTCGCAAGACCAGATTTGAAAACTAGCTGCTAGGAAAATTGTTTACAGGACCCATTTTTGTCAGGGCAGTTCCCTATGTGGTATCATAACCTCAAGAGAGCAGACCTTGAGGAGGGGATGGATTTGTTCTATAAGTGCATTAATTTGGCATTAATATGTTGATAACTATTTTTTAAATTTTTCTTGGCTTAAGGCTGGCCTAAATTACATCACTTAAGAGTATGAAGGCATGACATTTTGCCCAGTTTAAATAAATGTTAAATGAGTTGAAGAGATGTTAGATGTGAGCTGCCAGTTATTATCTGTCATTATTTCACCAATATTGTTGCTAGTTACACAAATAATTCATTGTTCCCATAGTTTCAAAAGTGTGATGAATTTTAAACAGAAATTTATATCAGATACTTATTCAAAAAAATTTAAAAGCTACCATTTCCCACTGCTACTTTGTTGCCAGCTCTGTCATATGGTATATTCCCTAGCATCTTGATGGGTAGCCATTGTGAATATTATGACTAACATTATGTATCTACTCATGTCAGATATCTGACTGAAAATCTTGTTCAAACTTTTCAATGTGAACACTGAAGATTTAGGACTTGAGCTAAAAATTAGTATGTTATGATAATTGAAAAATGCAAAATCAATCACCTAAATAGTAAAAATGCAAATCATATATAATACATGTGCAATCTAAGGTGAGTATTACTCAAAAATCTTAGTACTTCCAAATATTAGCAGGGGATACTAAAAAGGAGGCCTAACTTAAAGAAGATTTTTCAATAAAATATGTAAAATAGTGTCATATCTAGAGGCTACAATACTAGTAAAAGTATACAAAATTTGTACTTTATTCAGGACCTTAACTTTTGCAGTTTCTATTACTTACAGTTAACTACATTTCAAAATAACTACATTGAAAATACTAAAAATAAAAAAAGTTAGAAATCACGTAGCATTCCAACTAAAACAATAAACTTTGTCCCATCTCTCTCCATCCTGACCTAGATATGAACCATTCCATTGCCCAGCATTTGAATGCTATATATACTACAACCTGTTAGTCACATAGTAGCAATCTTTTCAGTGCAGTAATCTGCAATGTCTGTGTTCACATCACTGTTACTATACCTAATCGTGATCCAAAAATGAGTATGATGCTGGTAATGAAATCAGAGAAAATGGTATTTCTATAAAGGAAAAAGTGAAACATCTTGACATAATAAAAAAAGTAAAATAAACATATTCTATAGTTGCTAAGTTCCATGACAAGAAGGAATCTTCTGCATGTGTTCATTTGAAGAAAGAAAAATAATTTTCTTGTAATAGTTTTACGTAGAACTATACTATATGCATAGTGGAAATGTGGTTATTTAAAAGAAAAAAAATACATCAAATTTTGGGAAGACATAATCGTAGCTGATTGAAAGCAATGGATTAATGCATTAAACCAAAAAAAAAAAAAAATCAGTCATCCTCACTGCATCACTTCAAAGACATCTTTGTATACTAATAAATTCACTCCAACATTGAACCCAGCTATTCAGAATGTACAAATAAATAGGAACCATTTTCAGGCTAACTTAAGCTTAATCTTAACAAGATGCTTTTTGAAACATGTTTTTCTAGCGTTTAATGTCAGTTATTTGGGAAGTATAACATGGAGAACGATAATTCCTGACAGCCCAAGCAAATAGTGTGAACCTTTGTAAAGTTAACCTAAATTAATGTGGCTGAAGTTACGGAGAGTACAAGGCCACAAATTCAAAAACTTAACCATGAAATTATGTAAATGACCCACATACGCACCCACATATGCAGATATATATTATGCACACTATACATTTGAATTATAAATATTATATATTTATATATGTGTATGTATATACTTATAAAAATAAAAGAATCATTGGTAAAGAATAATAGTAATAAAGAAGAGAGATCAAATTCATGCAACTTTTATTACAAAATTTATTTCTTCTTTTTGTTGTCACTCACTATTGCTAATCACTTACAGCATTGAGTTTTATTGTGTGTATGAACGGAAAACAAAACATTCTAATTTTCTTCTCTTAGGTAAGAACCAAATGTTCCATCGGTACTATTGGATTCAGTAATTGAAGAGTGATTGGATCAAGAAGTTCTGGCCTAATCAGTGTATTAATCCACAAATTGATTCATAATCTTATGGAATGTTTGGGAGATGAAGGAAAGAAATAAAGAAAATAGGCCATAGGATTTTTTTTCTAAGGGAGCTTCTCTCTCTTTCCTTCTGCCTTCTCACTCTTCCTTTCCTTCTCCTTCACCCTTTCCCTCTTTCTCTTCCTCTTTCTACTCCTCTTTCTAGTTCCTCTCTGTTCTACATGTGCATAGTTCTGCACTCCCAAACCTTCTGCCATGTTTTCCTGCATCACTGCACATAGATCCTGGAGAGACATGCACTTACTGACTGTAAAACAATAACTCTGAAGCTATGAGCCAAAATAAATCTTTTCTCCTTTTAAACTGTTTCTCATAAGTATTTCTCACAGTAATTAATCTCTGAAGAACACAGTTGAATTTGGGTACCTGTGCTAAAAGATGCCTTGGAAAGTTTCTTCCTCAGATAAATTATGCATATAAGAAATTATTGGTAGACAATCATAGCTAGAGAAAATGTGTGTTTGTATGTAGCATAAGCAAGTAAAGAGACTCATAAAAACATTGACTTTACAGTACTCATGGTTTTTTACAGCCAGGTGCCACTGGTTCAAACCTGCAATTTTTGCTACTCACTAGGCTGAAGCGCTGTTTCCGTAGTGTAGTGGTTATCAGGTTGCCTCACGAGGCTGAGATCTAAGAATTGCTGTTAGAATGCAGCCAGGCAAGGAAAATTTGTGATAGTCTCATTTGCAATAAATCACAGTAAGAGCCAGACGTGGTGCTATAGCTCAAATGGTAGAGCACTAGCCTTGAGCAGAAAAGCTCAAGTACAGTGCCCAGGACCAGCGTGTAAGCACTAGAACAATTCATCAAACCATCAGTCAATCAATGAATAAAAGTTTAATCCATAAGGCAGCAGTGTGAAATTATCTAATATCAATAGCTTTGTAGATATATTAACTAATAGCTTTTTAGAAGCAGAATTGAGAAAGCAGTGCATATATATGATGAAATTTTTAGAATTTAATTGGCAAGGTAGCAAAAATACTCTGAGTGTAGAACTGACACACTACATATAGGACGAACAGGAATTAGTGACAACCTAAGAAACTGACTGCATATTTCAGGCTTGTATCTGAAAGCATTATAGAGTGAAATTTCAAGTCAACACACTTAGCAAGCCACTTGCCTGTAAACCTACCTCTTCAGGAGGCAGAGGGAAGGAGGTTCTTGGTTCAAAGCTAGTTGGAACAAAACAATTCGGTGAAATGTTCTTTCAACTTAACTAAAAAAAAGTCAGGTTGGAGGTATAGTTCAAGGGGTAGAATTCCAGCTGTAAGACAGAGGGGCCCTGGCACACTACAAAGAGAGAAGAAAAAAATACACCACAAATCACACACTGATAAAATATCGGGGTTTTGGAACAAAATGACTTTGTCTTTATAGAAATTACATTTGAGGAACATGTAGCATATCTGGATCAAATTATAAATGAGTGTTTGAAACTATGTATCTGAAACTCATGTGAAAGAAGCCCACACACATAGTAACTTTTAGGTACTAGAAACACCTAAACTTGATAACATGGATTTAACACGGAGAATTATTGTAGAGCACACTGTTCCAATATGTATACTTATTATTGTTCAATGTTGTACCTTTCATTAATTTTAGTCATATTTTACATTCCTTTTTGTTGTAGTTCTTTTAGGTGACTATACTGAGGTTTGAACTTAGGGACTCATGTTTGCTTAGCTTCTTATTGCTCACGGTTGTCATTCTTCCACCTGAAACACATTTACCTACATCTTCCTTCCTTCCTTCCTTCCTTCCTTCCTTCCTTCCTTCCTTCCTTCCTTCCTTCCATCCTTCCTTCCTTCCTTTCTTCCTTCTTTTCCACCTGCCTGCCTCCCTTCCCTTCCTCCCTCCCTCCCCTTTCTCTCTCTTTGTTCTTCTCTTTGACACATCTTTCTTTATTTCTTTCTTCCTTCCTTTCGTCCTTCCTTCCTTCCTTTTTCTGTACCTCTCATTTGTTGGTTAAAACTGGATTTAAAACATGGTGCTCAGTATTCACCCTCAAAATAGCTAGAACTAGAGGTGTAAGCCATTCGTACCTATCTTATATTCCTTAATAGTGAGAAGCTATTCAATGTCTCCCAAACAAATGTTTCTTCTCAGTGAACATGATGTGTGGAGATAGACCTACTTGTTCCAGTTCTTAGGAGAAGGGAGCAACAATGATTAGCTTATGTTATACTAAATCAACGGGGCTCAAGTAAATTAGCTGCTTGGATGAAGGCCAATATTCTACACAATCTTTTCTTTGATCAAAACAGGAACTAAGTGAAAATATGTGGAATGATAAGGAAAAGATTCTAAGAATTATAATGTGAATTATTCGTGAAGTTTCACACCTAAAAGGAATAATGGATACCTAGATTTCTGAATTATATTGTTCATAAATATAACAACTGTAATTACTAAAAAAATTGAAAGTAGAATTTTAAAAAATATTGTAAGGTGATGAACAAGGGATTTAGAGTTACATAAGAAAGTTAATAAGTCCATTTCTTTTATGAATTTATCCTTTTTACTCCTCCCCATTCACATCACTGCCAAATTTTAAAGTTCATTCCAATATAGTGTCCAGTGGATATCATTGTTGCATTAGGACATTCTTTGTCCAGCTGTTTCTGTGTTTACCTTTCCTATGAAAGTAGGATTCAAACATCTTATATTTAAGGAAGAATTTGAGAAGGGAGCACTGGAAGAAATATGGGACAAGAATTTATATAAGCTAAAAAGATACACATTGCTTTGCAATACATGCTAAAGAAAATGGAGTAGGAAGCATTAGTAGCTCTCTCGAGATTTAAATAAGAAATCTTGATGAAGGTTGTGGATATAGGAATAGGAAACTCATGATATATTACACAGTTAATAGGAATACTATTGATAGGAGATAAGGGTTAGAATGTCTAATTGAAGACATAAATGGGTGAGCTAGCAATGGTTTCATAACTTGGAAAAAGGGTAGTATAGCAGTGGGCTCCTAAGTATGGATTTATTTTTTAATTTTGGATGGATGATTTATTCGTTTCATAGAACTTTCAAAAGAGTAAGCTGTAAGCTGGATGTCTTAAGTCCCAACATCAATATTATAAGCAGGTATGATTAAGACATAATATGTAGCTGAAACAACAGAACTGTATTTTCTCATAGTTCTGAAGCCTATACTTCTTAGATCACAAGACTGACAGAGCCATGTTGTCCTCTAAAGGTGACAGAAAGAATCAGTTATCATCTACTCCCAGCTTTTTGGCCCATGGCTTAAAGCAGGATGAATTCAATCTTTGTAGGACATACTTGTGTGTACACTTCTTTGACTGCAGTTTTACTGCTACTTGCTGTTGTTATTTACTGTTTTTAGAAAGACTACTTATTACCTTTAAGTACTACCTAACTAGTATAACCTGATATCAACTAATTTTTAATCGCAGTTGAAATCATGATCAGGAATTTTAGTTTTTAGGATTTATTGTGTGAATACTGGGGCTTCACCCCAAACAAGTGCTGATTATTGGATGTGAGAAGCATACAAAAGATAGGGAAAATAGAATAAGAAATTCACGTCTTTTTTGTTTTTCTTTGTTTGCTTTTCAAAGTCAGTACATTAAATAAATCCTAAGTATGAAAAACCCAGCAGGTTTTTTTTCTATCTTCCTGGCTGGATATATCCAGTGTGGTAATAACATGAGATCTCAAATTATTCCACGACCTGAATGGTGCGCATCTGTATCTATCACATTCACATGTACATCTTTAAATACACTCAAATGAGTACAGTTACTACACTAAAATTAGTACAGTTAACAGACAAATGGACAAATATAGACCAGTGAAAAGCATGCACATAACGTGTGTTATGTGTGAAGTAAAAATATGTAGTGATATGAGCAATGACAAGAAAGTTCTTGAAAATATATGGCAACTTTAAAACTGTCTTCAGGCATACAGGAACAAAATAGCGAAATCAGCTGAGATAAAATAGGTGTGAGTTGTACTGAGGAGCATTTGGATTTTAAATATCAAATTACCAGTGGCTAGGAAAAGCTTAAATAATAAAAGTAACACTGTTTGTACTAAATATTTAGAAAAAAGTCCCTATCTCCAGATAACTTGCATTTCAAGTGCTGCTTTTATCCAGCAAGAGGGACAGTTTTTCTAGGCCATGAGTCCCAAGCACCTCATTTCTAATAAGAATCTTTCACAGACAACGTTCTTACACTTGACTTATATATAATCCATCCCCAGCACAAATCTACAATGGGTCTTTATTAGTTGGACCCTGACTTCAATATACCATATGAAATTTGACTTCAGTAATGTGGCATTTAAATTGTCTTTTGTTGGGGAAGTTTATGTTCCTTTCTAAAATATTCTTTTATAACTTCTTAGCTCTCAGATCAGCTACTCATTTTCTCACTATCAACTGTGTGAATATTCAAGAGTTATTTATCATTTAAAATTTTATATAATGAGCACATGATGAACATATTTACTAACTATAATCTTCCAACAGTCTAGTCTACACATTTATTTAAATCTTAAACATCAATATGTTTAGCATTGATGGTGTAAGTTTTACATGGGAAGTAAAATTTGACTACTTTTTAATAATTATCCCATGATAATGATTACCAACATGTCTTAGATGAGAAATATAATCTTATGTGAGATGCCTTTAAAGTGCAGCAGCTCATGGCCCTGTAAATCACTACCTTTTAGCAGATTTACTTTTAAGAAATTTACTTATTAGCTTGATGCTAATTTCTTATGCCTGCAATCTGAGCTGTTAAGGAAGCTAAGCTATGGAGGATTTTTGACTCAAAGCGAGCTCAAGCAGAAAAGTTTTCCAAATTCTAATTAACCAGCAAAAAAAAAAAAAAAAAAGAAACTAAAACAAAAAATGACTACCCAAAATACAACAGGCTAGAGTATTTATTAAATGGTAAAACATCAGCCTTTATCAAGTAAGCTGAACATGTGCAAGACATTTAGGCAAAAATAAATAACTGGGATTAGTGCATGGTCAGTTTGGGTAAGGTATAAAGACAATATCTTTACTTCAAGATCTAAAGTCCTCAACTTCTGTCATCTTGCTATCTCAACTGAAATCTTACAAACTAGATTTGAAAGCAGGTAAGAGAAAAAAAAAAAAAAACCGTACCAGTCTCCAGAAACCATGATAAATTTAGAATAGTTTGGGTTAGAATTTTATAAAAACAATTCTGTGGGAGGGGCAGAGCATTGATGGAAATATATGCATTATCTTAAAATTCAAATATGTTAGAAATAAGTTATGGAATGAGGGCTTTGAAAATTACATTTTCCAAGGTTGCAGGAAGATGTCAGAGGAGAAGCTGGAGGCTAAACAAGCTTCACATAGAAAGCAGTTTTAGAGTTACAGTGAACAGACCTAAGCCAGATAATCACACCAAGTGTACCATCACAGTACAGAGATTTAGGCCAGAGAGGGAAAATCCAGGAAAGGAGACAGATTTGAGCACTTCCAGCTGCTGCCCCTGAGACAGCAGCAGTGGCGGCGGCAGCCATAGCCACCATACCTGCAACACAGAGAGTCCAGGATGTAGGAGCCAGATGCGGTGGGTGAGTGATTCTACTTAACACCAGCATGAACCAACAAGGAGCAGACATCTTCATCCTGCAATTCACAGACCAGAGACAATCCAGGAACCAAGACTCGGCATGAGTAGAAGCCTAAGGTCCTCACTCTTTCTCAGCAAGCAGAGGAGGGAAGGCTACCCCTCCCCCCCACAACCAGAGATTTCCATCTTTGATACTGACAAAGCTCAGCTGAGCTACCTCCAACTCAGGCCTTAGAAGAAAACTAGAGTCATTTATCAGGTCACAAGAACCTAACCTGACCTGCCGGACTCAGCTCCACCCAGTGAAAAGTCACCCAGCTCTGGCGCCAACCTCAGGAGTGGCTTTCTTCACTGGGTAATCAGAGCCAGAGGCTGCCTCTCCCTTTAGCAGCATTGACAATCAATTGAAATTCAGGAAACAGAAACCCTGAGAGTGGCTCCAGGCTGGGCTCTGTGAGTTTCTCACAAGCTAGAGCCCGTGAAAAGTTATTGTTTCCTGAAAGGCCTCAATGCTACCGAGAACTTAGCCTCATCACAGCATCTCCAAACTTGAGGAAACAGCCATCTCCCTCTTTTGTGATACTCAAAGCAGATCTTCCTGCCATTGAACTAACCAGGGAGGAGGATCACAAAATACTGGGTAAACCAGAGCCTTTTTCCTCCTTCTCAAACAAACTGACTTAAGAAACCAACCAAGCCACAGGAAAAGCAAACACTACAAGCAGACCAGAGAATCCAACAAGAGGCTGGTTACTGACACAAGGGAGATACAGGATTTTCCCACCACTCCCAAAAAAATCAAATAACTTTTTTTTTCTTCTTCTTTTTCTTTTTTTGGTATCTTTTATAAAAAATCTTTTTCTAAAACGTTTCTTTTTAATTTTTACCTTTTTTGAAAAAAAATGTTTTCTACTAACTTTTTTCTTCCTCATATTTTTATTTTAGGGATATATGTGTGTGCGTTTTTCTTTCTTTTTTTCTCTTATTTAAAAAAATATTTTATTTTTATTTTTCTATTTTTTTTGTTTTTTGTTTAGCTCTACTGAACTTCTGATCTTTTTTCTTTCTTTCTCATTCTTTTCACTTATTCTTCTCTTTCTTTCTTCTTTATGTGACTTAATTGCTGTTCTGCACATCCTCAGATATACCCATATTCGATTAATAGACCTTATCCCCAATTGTGTACTAACTTAATCCAGAAATTTATTACCCAATTCAAAACCTCTTAGACTTAATTTCCTTAGTAGAAGTAATACCTCTTTATACCTATATACTATTTTAAGTATTTTTATTTTAAATTTTTCACATCTTCTTTATATCCCTCCCATTTTCTAATTATATCCAGGTTTTTCTCTGAATATTTCATTTTCGAATCTGTATAATTTTCAAGCATTGATATGTTTAATTTTTACTTTTCAATTTTTTTGGGTCTCTTTTGTTCCCTTTCTCTTTCTTCTTTTTTTTTCTCTCTCAAAACCTTCCATAGCAATGAAAAATAGGAACAATATATCTCCACCAAACCAGCCCTACAAAAGATTCTTAAAGATGTCCTACACATAGAAAACCAACAAGACCACAATAAAGGCCAAGAAACTGCACCCAAATTGAGAATCCAAGAACCATAGGAGGAACCCAGTAGTTGCAGCCCCCAATAAGGTGGAGTATATGGAAGGAACTCCCAAATACATTTCAGTCCTATCTCTCAACATTAATGGACTTAACTCTCCAATTAAGTGACATAGGCTGTCTAGTTTGAATAAAAAACATGATCCTTCTATCTGCTACCTTCAGGAGTCACAACTTGCCCAGAAAAATAAACACATTTTCAATGTTAAAGACTGGAATAAAATCTACCAAGCAAACGGCCCCCATAAACAGGCAGGAGAGTCAATCCTAATTAGATAAAATAGACTTCAAATTAAAATTCGTGAGAAGAGATATCGAAGGTGGCTGCATACTAATTAAAGGATCTCTCCTTCAGGAGGATATGACAATTTTAAATATCTATTCACCAAAAAACGAAGCACTCAAATTTATCCAAGAAACACTACTTTCCCTTAAATCCCACATAGATCCGAAGACATTAATTGTTGGGGATTTTAACACACCACTCTCCCCACTAGATAGATCAACTCAGCCAAAACAACAGAGAAACAGCAGATCTAAACAACTGCATAGATCAACTAGTTTTAACAGACATCTAACAAATATTTCACCCAGCAGCATCAGAATACACGTTTTTCCAGTACATGGAACATTTTCTAAAATAGGCCACATTTTGGGCCACAAAGCAAACTTGTCCACATTCAGAAACATTGAAATTACACCTTGCATCCTCTCTGACCACAAGAGAATAAAATTAGAATTCAACAGAAAAAGGCACCAAAGAAAGTCCTGTGTCACATGGAGGCTGAACAACACACTGTAAAATCACAACAGACAAGGATGTCCACTCACTCGATTTCTCTTCAATCTAGTATTAGAATGCCTAGGTACAGAAATAAGACAAGATGCAAACATAAAGGGGATCCAAATAGGGAAAGAAGAAGTAAAACCTTCCCTCTTTACAGATGACATGATCTTGTATTTAAGGAATTCCGTAGACTCCACTCCTAAATTACTCAAGCTGATTCAAAACTTTGGCAAAGTAGCAGGGTATAAAATTAAACCCCCAAAATCAATGGCTTTTTAATGCCAACAATGAGAAAAGAGTGGCTGAAATTAGGAAAGCAACTCCATTCGTAATAGCCCCACAAAATATAAAATACCTAGGAATTAACTTAACCAAAGAAGTGAAGGACCTGTATGATGAAAAGTTTAAAGACTTGAAAAAGGATATGAAAACAGAACCTAGAAAATGGGAAAACCTCCCATGTTCCTGGATTGGAAAGATTAACATTGTGAAAATGGCAATATTTCCCAAAGCTATCTACAAATTCAATGCGATACTTATCAAAATTCCAACCTCATTCTTCAAGGAAATAGAAGAGGCAATCCAAAAATTCATATGGAACAATTAAAGACCTCGAATAGCAAAAACGCTCCTCAACGGAAAGAACATTCCTGCAGGAATATCAATACCGAATTTCAAACTCTACTATAAAGCCAAAGTAATCAAATCAGCTTGGTACTGGAACAAGAACAGACCTCAGGACCAATGGAACAGAACTGAAAACCCAGAAATGAACCTATAGACTTATAGCCATCTAATCTTAGATAAGGGAGCTACAAAAATAGAATGGAAGTAAGACAGCCTCCTCAGTAAATGGTGCTGGCAAAATTGGTTAACAACATGTAGAACTAAAGCTAGACCCTTATATATCAGTCTACACCAGAATCAACTCTAAATGGATGAAAGACCTCAGAGTCAAAGCAGACACTTTTAAAACATTAAAAGATGGAATAAGAGAAACCCTAGGTTTCCTTGGCGCAGGCAGAAATTTTCTTACTAGAGACCCAGAAGCACAACAAATCAAAGAAAGTTTGGACAAATGGGATAGCATGATGTTGCAGAGCTTCTGCATGACAAAAGACATAGCTAGAAAGTTCAATAGAACACTCAAATTTTGGGAGAAGATCTCCACTAGCCTTCCAACTGACAAGGGTCTCATATCTAAAATATACTTGGAACTCTAAAAATTAAATCCCCCAACAACAAATCCTCAAAGAAACAGCTGTCCAATAAATAAGTGGCTAAAGACTTGAAGAGAAACTTCTCTGAATAGGAAAGAAGGATGGCCAATAGACACATGAAGAAATGTTCCACCTCCTTAACCATACAAGAAATGCAAACAAAAAAAATTGAGAAACCACCTCACCCCAGTTAGAATGGGTATAATCAAAAACTCTAATAACAACAGATTTTTGAGGGGAGATGGACAGAAGGGAAACACTGCATTGTTGGTGGGAATGTTCAACCATTTTGCAAAGTATTATGGAGGTTCCTCAAAAGACTCCACATAGAGCTCCCCTATGACCCAGCAGTCCCACATTTGGGCATTTACCCAAATGTTTACAAACAAGACCACACTAAAGCTACCAGCACAACTGTGTTTATTGCAGCGTTATTTACTATAGCTAATATATGGAACCAACCTAGATGCCCCTCAGTAGATGAATGGATCAAGAAAATGTGGTATATATACACAATGGAATTCTATGCCTCCATCAGAAAGAATGACATTGCTCCATTTATTAGGAAATGGAAAAGCTTGGAAAAAGTTACATTAAGTGAAGTAAGCCAAGCCCAAAGAAACAGGTGCCTGATTTCCCTTTTTTGCAATATCTAGTATATGTCTGAGTCAAGCAGAATACGTCAGATAAGGTAATATTAGGGAAATGATCCCTAAGATCTGTATTCAAATGTTTTTTTTTTTTCATGTGATTGTTTCTAACGAATTTATAAGATTATTTCTTGGTTGCCTTATATGTCCCTCTCTCACAGTATAACCCGTGCTTTCACTGTATTTGATGTCGGTATAATTTGTGGAAGGGAAGGGGAAAATCAAGTCGTTTAAATAGGGATACAGTTGCACCCATTGTAACAATGAGAAGTACAAGTCGTTATGTCAAAAACAAACTTTACAACTTTGGTGTGGGGACAGGCAGAGTTGGGTAGGAGGGTTGGGGCAGATGGGAAGATATGGGAAGGGGACACAAAGGAGGAGGCTACAATGCTTAAGATATTTAATTGTTATCTTGCCCATATAATTTTAACCCCTCTTTACGGTATTTTCACAATTAAAAAAAAAAAGAAAATGACATTTTCCAAATAACATTGATAATTAAAAGTTATCAGTAAATTCTGAGACACATAAAAACTCCAGAGTATTAGTTCTTTTATTTTTGTTTTTGTGCCAATGCTGGGTTTAAACTCAGGGTTTGGGCAGCATCCTTGAGCTTTATCTATTCAAAGGCATTGTTCTTCCACTTGAACCATATATTCACTTCAGGCATTATTGTTTATTAGATAAGTGACTCAGAATTTATCTAGGCCTTGCTGGCTTTGAACTTTAATCTCTCAGATCACCTCCTCCTGAATAGCTAAGATTACAGTCATGAGCCACAGGTCATTGACTCTAAGGCCTATTGTTATTCATGCTTTTCAACTTCTGAAATTCTCCAGTATTTAATATTGTTATTATTTTCTATAGATTAATGTTTTAGGAAGACTAAGGATTGCTGTGTTTCACTATGCTCCTTATTTCTGTCTAGAAAAATACTTAAGTTTCTGGGCCCTACCTTTTTAGGATTCTGATTGTGTAATGCCTTGGTGTGACCTAGTACCAAGAAGTTTGTCCTCTACTCTATTTAGTTCTAGTGAATGATCAAGTGCAAGGACAGAAGGAGAGCTAGTCAATAATTTCTACATTCTCAGCGATGACTACGGTAGTTAAAAATGGGTCATTAAACAATTTAAAAATATAATAATAATAGCAAAGATTTGTATATTCATCAAATAGTTCTATGATTTTATGAAATGAGCATCATTATTTTTATGTATTCATTGGATAATTTCAAATTAAGATGAGGGATTTTGTTATTAACTCATTAAAATATTTGGGAGAAATGATTCATTCTCATTGCTGTCTAAGATATGAAAAATATCTCTACTATTGTTAGTAGGACTGCAATATGTTGTATAACATGCACTTGGCTAGTACGCTCTTTTTAATAAAATTAAAAGTACCCTATCCAGGACAACAAAAGAGGGGGTAGCAATGCTTGACAAGACATGCATTCATTACCTTACTCCTATAACTGTAAACCCTCTGCACAGCATGTTTACAATAACATTTTTAAAATTCTCCTGAAATCTAATTTATAACAATGATATAAGAAAAATATTCTTTGAAATGACAAATTTGTGACTGTTTAGAACAATCTTAATATTTGCTAAAAACAAAAATGTCCTTTAGCCAATGTTCAGGATGAAAACTCTGATACTTTGGAATGTTACTGACTGAGCAACAGAACACGGTGGACAGTCGTTGCACAAAGGAAATTACAAATTCATTAATCTGTGTATGAAACCACAATTACATACTTGTATAAATAATTTTATACATGCAACAAACATATTGAATTTACACATAGCTATTTTCATAGGGCATTTAGAAAAGGGAATACGGTAGAGATGGAGATGAGATCAGAATTGTAGATCTTGGAGGCATTGACAATCATGATAGTGATAAATAAAAAACAGAAAAACTTGTGATTCCTGTGGCAAAGTAATTTCGATATATACTAATGGCCTTTGATGTGTTCTTCAAACCCAAAGAACTTTAAACAAAAATGGGGAATTATATATGCTACTTATTTTTAAATGATGTCCAAACAAATATCCCATCTACACTTTTTAAGGTCAAAATTTGTTTTCTGTTGATGGACTAGGACTAACACTTATAGGTGATTTTAGTAAGTAGTTATTACTGAATGCATGAATGATTAAATGAATTTAAAAAACTGATATGAATTTATAATTTCTTAATTTCTATGCTATAATTAATAATAAGTTGAGATACAATCCACTCGATTAAAATTCAACACGGTAGAATAATGAATCAAAATACAGAAATAAGTGTCAGTGAGTGAAATCTATTTAAACTAGAACTTGTTAAAAAGATGTCTATACTAAATGAGTAAAAGGATAGATTTTACTTGATAATAATATTATCACTTTTGTTATGTATTTCAAATCTCCTAGAATATTATACATCTGTTAAACTGCAAAATATGATATTTATATAGACAACTCTATAACTTTTTACAGCATTCCTTAACCTAACTGCTTTTATTTTATTAATGTAACAAATGGAAATTATTATATTCTGCTTCTCTGTTAATAGGTAATGATTCTACTACTAAGTAGTAAATGGATGTGAATAATTCAGTTGAGGGCCGTGTGTGTGTGCATGTGTGTGCACACACGTGCGTGTGCGCACGCGCGTATGCGCACTCGCACATGCATACACGTTTGTATGTTTATTTGTGTGTGATTGAATAAATATAGAAAGTAAAATAATAAACATAAAATTTAGCACTGAAAGCTTTCCACTTCATTACCCTGCACCGTTGTGAAAATGTGAAATCTCAGAATATCTTAATGAAATTTAGAAATTGAAAGGATGAATTGTACAGTTCTCAGGGTCATTTTTGATATAGAATTCGCATTTGTGCCCCAGAAATGGATATATGAGCTCTGACCACTCCTCTATAGGAAAATGTGATCACATGGTCACATATATGTAATTCATACTGTGCTCAGAATGTATATGCAATTTCCTGTCATTTGTTTAATCTGAGGAAAGGTGACCTTTTGCTATATGGTTAAATTACAAAATCTTATCTTGCTGGTAGAAGTGAATATATCATTTGCTTGTAGGACCCATCAAAGTCATACTTGCTGTCAACTTGAGAAATTTGGGCTTGATACTCATGTTTCTCTTCCATGTCATAGAAGAAAGGCAACTCTTCTCATAAGAGGGCCAAGATTGATTCATGAGAAACTATGAAATATAACCCTCTCCGGTCCTTAACAGATCCAGAAACTACATACTATAAAGCAAAATCATACTTTTTCTTAGTATAATTAGTCAAGATATATACTTTAATTTTCCTTGAAAAATCATGGGTTAAAGAAAAAGTGAATGATACTCTTCAAACAATTTCCAGAAAACGAGAATTTAAGTTTAGAGGGTTTAGATTAAAACTGAAGTGCAACATAGGACACTCTCTAATTCCTACCAAAACACAATATTTGCTACAAAAGAGATTCTTAATTTTTTTTAGCTATAAAATAAATACTAACTTTACTATTTGAGAATAATATTTTGCTAGCATCAAGCCAAATTTACTAAATAGCATTACTATTATTTAGTAATTAGAAATCTGCAGCAATAATATTATGCACATATAAATTATATAAATTATTACACAGTTACCTATATAATTATGTATTCATATGTGGTAGCAACTACACTTTTATATATGTATGTATATTCATATGCATATATAGCAAATCACAATTTGGAAATCTGCAAGCTGTCATTTATCAAATAAATTCACTGTTTAAAGTATGAATACTGGGAGGTGGTAAGTTTGTTTCTAAGATCCATCCTTTACAAATGAAGGGGTCGCCTCGCTTTTTGTTCATAGCTGTCTTAACTATGTTATGTAATAGGCCCGGAAGGGAATATGGATGAAATTTGATGGAAGCACATGTAAAAACTCATCTTAACAGATGGGTTCTTTACATTTAAAAGGGGAATAAAATTTGAATCAACCCCTTCAAGAGTATATACTGCCTTGTGGTACAAATGTGGTAGACTTGGCAAATCCGAGGAGTAGATAAATTAAAAAAATGTGTAAATGCTTTTGCTGAAAGGGTTTTCAAATATATAGCTTTGTATTTTAATGTTTTGTTTGGACCAATTATCCTTTTGGTATTTGTTTGGACTAAGTGTATTCAGGCAGCAGATTTTGGAAATTTTTTTAAAAATTCCAGGTGGTTGATGAAATCTATTTGTTCTGGCAATTATTGTACTTCCATACCCACTTTACTCTGTCAGTAAAACCCATGGACATAGTCTTCATGAAGCTAGTGAAAGATTTTGCTATCTAAGTACTAATGACAATCGAGTAATTTAATCATCGATTAACTTTCATCTACCCTGTGGACAGTATCTCAGAAACATACAAGGAAAAGGTCTTTTTTGTGTTTAAGAAACTTTAAACCTGAGGTACACACAAATTACTAGATAACACATGACCACCCCAATGGACTCTCCTTAATAAACGTATTTGAATCTCTTACAGAGTTAATACCATTTATTTTGCTGTTCTAAGGGTGTCACTCTTTTTTCTCAAAATTTTGTTTTTAATGTCTTAAAATAGTTGTATGTAATGGCATCAATTTAATATGTCATCTTGATCAGTGTTACTCCTTTTGTCAATCTCTCTCCATCTATCTCAACCCCACATGTCTCTTCCATTTACTTCGTCCAATTTTCACATAGGTACATTGAACATTATGGCTGGTTTCACCTTCTTTTAACACAATAGTTATAATAATGACATAGTAATATTAAAATATCGGTTTCTAGACTCATTAACTAGATTCAAATTTCTATTTTTAGTAAAATATTTTATTTCCCTTTTTGTTGACTGGGAGTAATAATATCACAAAGGCTAAATATTTATGTGCAAATCCTCATATAAAATGATGTTTAAAAAATGAGACAAAAGACAGACTTGATTTGAGATATCACAATGTTATTTTGATGCCACAACTGCATTGGAATCTTACAATGGGTTTGTCATGTCCCACGGCTATTGAGGTCCGAATATGTTAGTATTGTCACAATAGGTAGTGTTATAATGGCTTGGTTGATAGCAATTTTCATTAACTCAAAATTATTATATCAGTTAACAAAGGGATTGGGATGTCTGCTATGGCATGTGTTTTCAGAAATCTTATGAAGTTCTAACAGGTTTATGATGTCAAAATGTGACACATTCAAACATGTGTTTCACATCCCAATGACAATGTGTTGTCTTAATGCTATGATGTCTTTGTACAGGATGTCCCAATGAGCTGATGAGGTCATAAAGACAATTTGATGTCTCACTGGTTATGATGTCACCAAGTATTTGTGATATTACAATGGCATATCTGATTTCAATTGAAATTATTTCAAAATGGGGATATGGATACAAAAAGGGACTGATATTATAAAGGCCATGTGTTTTTTCAAAGGTGCTAAGAGGCCATAATAAATTTGGAATGCAAGAATATGATCATGGTGATAAATCCGAAATATGATGTAATAATATCATGTCATATAGTTTTTTGTCACAATTAGTTGGAGATATAAAACGGAAGATGAGGAAAGTGATTTGCTGATATAAAAATGACATGCTGGATCTCAAATGTCATTAACTCACAATGAGTATATGAATTCTCAAAGGGACTGTAATGTCTTCAAAGGCAAGTGTTGATACAAATGTGATGAAGTTCTAAAAGTTTTGAGATGTCACAATGTGACAGAATGTTCATGAACTTTGCCAGTGTGATATCACAGTGGTCATGATGTCACAGAGATTTCTGATATGTTGTCAGACCAGAAATATTATGAGGTGGATAACAGATTATGGACTCACAAAGGGCCTAAGACATCACACAAGTAAATTGTCGCAAAAGTTATGACAGGAAAGGTTTGTGATGTCATAGTGGGCCAATGATATAACAATGGGAATGTGATATCACTATGGCTATGAGGTCACACTAGGTTTCTAATATCAACATCCATTCCACAATAAAATGCAATGAAATCACATAATAATCATTTACAGTGTCTATAATGTCATAATAACAATGTGTTCCATAATTGCTTGTCATTGTAAGTTTTTGATGTTACAATGAGCTGATGCTGTCATAAAGACAAAGTGGTGTCACATGGTTGCTTATGTCACAATGGGTTTGTGATGTTACACTGGCATGTCTGATCTAATTGTCCATAGTTAACAATGAGGTTTGCATACACAAAAGGTTATGTCATGTCACAAAGGCCACGTGCTTTTTCTAAGGTTCTAAGAGGTTATAATATGTTTGTGAGGTGTCAATATGATCGTGATGACAGAATGACAATGTAATATAACAAATGGTTTGTGATGTCACAGTGGTGATGAGGTCCCAGTGGGTTGGTTATGTTACAACGAGTGTTAATTATCACAATGACTTGTCCAATTTCAAATGTTAGTAGTTAACAAAGAAGATATAAGTCCACAGAAGGAGCTTGAATTCACAAAGGCTCTGAATGTTCTAAGATATTATGATCTCAAAATAGGTTTTTGAAAAGACAATGGGACAGATATCACAGTGGAAATGTCATGTCAAAATATCATGCCATAATAATGTTTTGATGTAACAATCAGTTGGTTATTATATGTTGATGATGAAGTCACAATATTTTCTAGATGTCACAAAGGGTTGGTGATATCACAATGGCAAAATGGATCTCAATTCTCATTAACTCACAGTGAGTATATGAGTTTATGAAAGACTATGATATCTCCAAAGGTATGTATCATAATAAATGTGTTGAAGCCTTAATAGGTTTGTGATGGCAAAATGTGACAGTTTTCATGATATCTGGCAGTGTGATGACCCAATGGTCATGATGTCACAATGAATTAATAATATCACTTGTATTACCTAAAATATGAGATCAAAGACAGATTGTTAGCTCACAAAGGGACTTAGATCTCACAATTGCAGCATGTTAAAAAAAATAAGGACAGGAGAGGTTTGTGGTGTCAGAGTGAATTAGTATATCAAAATGACCAGGTGATGGCACAAAGAATTTATGATGTCACAATGGTTCCAAATTCAAAAGGGTTCTGATTTCAACAATCATGCCACATATGACATACAATGAAATCACAGAATAGGTATTCACAATATGTCTATGATGTCACAATGATAATGTAATCTCAAAATGCTATGTTGTAATTGTACTTTTGTGATGTCACATTGACCTGAATGTGTCTTAAAACAATGAGATGTCACATAAGTGATGATGTCCACAGGTAATTTAATGTTTCACTGGGATGTCTTATCTCAATTGTCATTAGTTGATAGTGAGGATTTGGGGTCATAAGGTACGGTAATGTCAGAAAGGGCATGTGTTTTTGTTTGTTTTTTGGTCAGTCATTTGGCCTGAACTCTGGGCCTGGGCATTGTCCCTCAGCTCTTCAGCTCAAGGCTAACACTCTACCACTTGCATCACAGTGCCACTTTCAGATTTCTGCTTATGTGATGCTGAGGAATGGAAGCCAAGACCTCATGCATGCAAGGTCAAGCACTCTAAAACTGAGCCACATTCCTAGCTGCCCATGTGTATTTTTAAAGTTGTTCAGATGCCATAATATGTTTGGGATATCACAATGTGTTCCTGATGCAACAAGGGCAATGTGAAGTCACAATATCATATCAAAATGTCTTGAAATATCACAATGATTTGGTGATGTCACAGTGGGAATAAGATCAAAATAGGTTTGTGATATCACCACGAGTTTGAAATAACACAGGGACATGTCCAATTACCATTGCTACTTGATCACAAGGTATATGAGTTCACAGAATGAGCTGGAATATCCAAAGACCATTAATTTTCTGAAATGTTATGAAGTCATACTAGTTTCTGCAAACACAATAAGACAATGATATCACAATGGCGATGTGATGTCAAAATATGATGCCATAACCGTGTTTTCATGTCAAAATTAGCTGGTCATGCCTTAATGGTGATGAGGCCACAATAGGTTATTGATGTCACAATTGGATTGTGAAGTCAAAGTGGCATGACAGAAGTCAATTGTCTTAACTCACAAGGATTATTTTAATAAGGAACTGTGACAATTCCAAAGGTATGTGTTGTCACAAATGTGAAGTTCTAAAAGAAATATGTTGTCACATTTTGACGTAATGGTCATGATGTCTGGCAGTGTGATGTAAATGGTAATGATGTCACAATGCATTTGTTATATCACATGTCAGAGTTGCTAAATGTTCATAAGAGATTATGGAGAAACAATGTTATCATGATATTACAATGGCAATGTGATATCACAATGGATTTATGATGTCACAATGCTGATTAGGTCACATTGGGTTAGTGATAAAACAATGATATTGTAATATCACAATCCTATGTCCAATTTCAATTGCTACACGTTCACAATGAGTATATTTCACAGAAGAAACTTGAATTCCCAAAGCCATGAATTTTCTTAAATGATATGTGGTCATAACAGGTTTGGGAAAACACAATGGTTCAGTGATATCACAATGTCAACAATATTATTTCATAATAATGTTTTGATGTCACAATTAATTGGTGATGCCATAATGGTGATGATATCACAATAGATTTGGGATGACTCAATGGGTTATTGATGTTACAAACGCATGCAGAATCTCAATTGTCACTGACTTAAAATGAGTATATGAGCTCAGAACAGGACGATGATTTCTTGAAAAGCCTGTGTTGTCACAAATGTCATCATTAGCTCATTATCTTACCACCAAGCTATTATGACCTCCTACCATTATAACATGACATTGTCATTGTGAAATCATAGACACACTGTAGAGGCCTCATTTGTGATTTCATTCTATTCCAAAGCCATCGTGAGCTTGTAGCTATTATTAACCATATCTTCATTGTCAAACAATTCCAATTGAGATCAGTCATGCCCTTGAAACATCAAAAACATTTTAAGATATCCTCACCATTGTGACACCATATTATTATGATACCAACATCTCATTTTGAAATAACCCAAAGAAAATGACATCATACCATTATGACATCACATTGTCATTTTGAAGTCATAGACACTTTGAATGCATATTCTCTGATTTCATTCTATTTCAAATATGCCATTTTGGTTGTTATCAGAAACCCATTGTGACCTCATTACCATTGTGACATCATAATCCATTTGTGACTTCACATTGCCATTTTGGTACCATACCACTGACATCACAAACCACTCCTCTCCTCATAACATTTGTCATATGCTGCCTTTGTGATATCTTATGCCCTTTGTGAGCTCATAATCTGTTTTCAAGCACATAATATTTCAGGTATGACATGTGATATAAGAAATCTACTGTGACATCCTGACGACTGTGACATCACAGTACCAGAAGTCATAACCAATTTGTAACCTTGTGATGTCAGAATCCTGTTAGGAGTTCATCACATTTGTGATAACTCAGGCCTTTTGAGACATCACAGTCCCTTTGTGATCTCATATACTCATTGGCAGTTAATGACAATTGAGATCCAGGATTCCATTGTGACATCAAAATCCTATTGTGACCTTATGACAATTATGGCATGACCAACTAATTTTGACATCAAAACATTATGACAGCATATTGTAATCTCGCATTGCCATTGTGATAATCATTGTCTTATTGTGTTTGCAGAAACTATATGACTTCATAACATTTTAGAAAATTAATGGACTTTGGGAATTCCAGCTTTTTCTGTGAACTCATATACTCACTGTGATCAAGTAGCAATGGAAATTGGACATGTCCCTGTGTTATTACATACTCCTTCTGATGTCACAAAATGTTTTGACCTCATTCCCACTGTGAAATCAGCAAATCATTGTGACATTACATTGCCATAGTGACATCCTGATCATCTTATAATGGCCTTAATACCTTTGAAAAATACATGGCTTTTGTGACATCACAATTTCTTTGTGTACCCATATCTTCATTGTGAACCAATAACAATTTCACAAAGGCATGCCATTGTAACATCAGGAGCCCTTTGTGACATCATCTCCATTATGCCATCACATTGTCATTATGACACCATCAGCTCATAGTGACATCGCATATATCCAATTTTACCATAGCATTATGATATCACATTTCCATTGTGACATCATACACACTCCGAATTGCTATTCGGATTATATTCTATTTCAAATGTGACATGTGGGTTGATATAAAAAACCACCACCATGGACATTAGTGAGTGCTAGAAACTGTCTCTTTTACAAGGCTGCATGAGTAATTCCTCTCAGGCCCCACTCTTTTTACTATGATGTCACACTTGTGAGTCTCTATCCTTGGACTTTTTACAGAAACACTAAAACTTGTTTCTACATGAGAGCTTGTTTAGGCCCCAGCTTCTCCTCTGCCGTAACGACAAGTAAAATATGGCATGCCACTGTGAAATAACCAAATCATTGTGACATTTCAAAACTATCGTGAAATCATCACCGGGGTGATACCAACTAATTGTGACAACAAAACATTATTATGACATGATATTTTGACACCACAGTGCCATTGTGGTATCACTGACCCATTTTGTTTTCACAAACCAAGTATGACCTCATACATTTTAATAAATTCATGGTGTTTGGTACTTCAAATTGTGTGTTCCATCCTAATTGTTTAGTAGGAGTAATTGATATTGGACATCAGATTGTGTCTGATATTACAAACTTGATAAGAAGTCACAAATCCATTGTGACCTCATCACTGTGGCATCACACATCCATCATGATATCACACTGCCATTGTGACATCATGATCACATTTTGATATCCCTAACCTATTATGACCTCTTGGTGCCACTAAAAATACACATAGCCTTTGTGATGCCACAGTCATTATGTGAACCATTTTGTGAACTAAAGACAATGGAAATCAGACATACCATTGCAACATTGCAAAACATTTGTGTCATCACCAGTGTGACATCACATTGTCATTATGACAGCATCAGCTTATTTTTGACATCACAAACTACAATGACCTCACATTAGTCTTTTGATGTCATTCATACATTATGAATGTGTATTTTGTGATTGCATTCTATTTCAAATGTGGCATATGGGCTGTTATCAGTAACACATTGTAACCTCATGACCATTGTGGACATCACAATCCTTTTGTGTCATCACGATGTCATTGTGATATCACTAAACTAATATGACATCACAAACCTCCACTTTCTGCATGTTGTGACATGGTGCCATTGTGATATCTTAGGCCCTTTGTAAACTCATATTCTGCTTTCCATCTCATATTTCAGCTATGACTTTTGATATCAAAGTTAACTGTGAATCATGACCACTGTGAGATCACACTGCCAGTCGGCATGACCACTGTGTCACCTTTTGACAGCAAAAAACAGTTAAACTTCATCACATTTGTGACACAAATGCCTTTGGAGTCATGAGAGTCAATTTGTGAACTTGTACATTCACCAGAAATAAATGAGAATTGAGATCCAACATGCCATTGTGACATCACAAACCCATTAACATATCACAAAACTATTGTGACCTCAACACCAGTTTGGCATCAACAATTATGAAGTGGGAACATTATTATATTGTTACTGTTTTTCAAGGAGGTTCAGGTGCCTCATTAAATTGTTGGATTCAGGTATCTCCAGTTTGTTGATGTGGGAACTCAGAGCTAAAAACTCCCAAGAACTACCTTTGGTGTGCCATAAAGGATCTTGTAATTTCTGCTTTTTGGTAAAAATCATGCACATTTGAACTTTTTTCTAATCTCTTCCATCACCCACTGATGGTTCAAGCGTGTATTTCTCAGCCTCCAGGTGTTACAGGATTTTCTTGGGTGGCTTTTGTTGTTGAATAGTATTTCCTTGTTGTCAGAGAATGCAGTAGAATAATTTCAATATTTCTAAGTGTGAAGAAATTTGCTTTGCGACCTAAAAGTAGTCTATTTTGGAGAATGTTCCATGTGTTGCTGAGAAGAACATGTATTCTGATGCTACTGTGTGAAATATTTGGTAGATATCTGTTCATTCTAATTGATCTTTGCAGTTGATTAGATCTGAGGTTTCTCTATTGAGTGTGTGCTGGGGTGATCTATCCAACAGGGATGGTGGTGTGTTAAAGTTCCCAACAATTAATGTCTTTGGATATATGTGACATTTTAGGGAAAGTAATGATTCTTGGAAAATTCAGGTGCTCCTTTATTTTATGAATGGATATTTAGGATTGTAATATACTCCTGAAGGAAAGATCCCTTAATTAGCATGTAATGACCTTCTTATTCTTTCTTGCTAATTTTAAGTATATTTTATCTGATATCAGGATTGCAATTCCCACTGCTTATGGGGACCATTTGTTTGATAGATTTTCTTCCAGCCTTTCATTTTCAGAGTATTTGATTTTGTGAGAAATATGTGTCTTTTGAAGACAGTAGAGAGAAGGATCTTGTTTTTGATCCAAATAGAAATTCTATATTAATTAATTAGGCAGTTAAGCCCATTAATATTGTGAGTTGGGATTGAGAGGTGTTTGGTAGTTTCTGTCATGTGATCCACTTTCTGGGGGGCTGTGTCAACTGCCAATTTAAGGGCTTCAATGTTTTTGTTGGAGCTTTGTTTTAAATCTTCTATGGACTTCATTACCTCCTAAATTTCACTTCAGTGTTCCTTCTCAACTCCCTTAGTTGATTGGTTATATGTTCATTGGAATCCCTTTCAATCTGCTGGGCTTCATTCAGACTTAGTTTTGTAGCCTCTATGGATTCTTACCGCTGTTTGTGGACTCCAGGAATGCCTCTATTAGTTTGTGTTTATACCTATCCAACTTACACAATTCCTCAATTAATCTTTGATTAGCCTCATCAGGCTCATGAATTTTCTATCACACTCACACGTTTAGCTATCATGCTTATACAGGGTCCTTTGCAGGTGTTCAATCTTTTTAATCAACATTTTTATCAGTTTTCTTTTTATCAGTGTTGTAGACCATTTGGGGAACTCTCCTGTGGATTATTAACTGCTCTGTTGCCTGAATTATGAGTAGGAGTTGCGAACACCTGGAGTTGCCATTTTTCTTGTGTTTCTCCATTTTTTTCTGCCGATTTGGGTATTAAAGCAAAACCAATATGGTTTGGGAACTCTATTTTAAGGCAATCAACAACCGGGGTTCTGTAGTTGCATAGATTGTTTGAAACAAAATGAATACATGTATAATCTAGTTCAGTAGATACAATCTAGTTCAACAACAAACAATTAGGAACTAAAAAAAGCAAAGGACTCAGTAGACCAGAAATTAATAGGTTTAGGGAAAATTGTGTGGGGAAAATAAGATTAGATGAAGTGGAGATGGAAAGGGAGAAAGGGAATGTAACCAAGACATATATGCAGAGAGAGGCAAAGGATAGAAAAAGAAGAGAGATACAAAGGAATAATGAAAAAAATTAAAAGTAAAACAAAAAATTACATAAATATGTTAGACAATAGCAAGCAAGAATGAAAAACCATCTGAGTCCGTACCTTGCTCATATAATTGTAGCCCCTCTGTACAGTATTTTCACAATTAAAAAATGTTATTAATAAAAAATTATAAAGACATTGGAACGTGAAAAAAATTATATGTATAAAGAAATAGTACTATAATTAAAGGACTTATGGCTGAGAGTATGTGAATTGAATGATCAATATCTGAATTAATCATGTGCACACAATAAAGGAAATGGTATAATATGTTTGTTTATCTGGGAATGAATAGAACAGCAATTATTTAAAGCCAAAAAATAAAAAGCACCAATAGGAAAATGTAAAAAGATAATTAAAAAGTTCAGTAAAAATGAAAAAACTGGAAGGCAATTTAATGTTAACAAAAATCAGATAGATATTTTTGGAGGGGATATTGTTTCTCTAAGAGGTCATACCAGGTTTAGGAAATCACAATGTGCTTCTGATATAACAATGGCAATGTGATGGCACAATGGGTTTGTCATGCCACTGTGATTATGTAGTGACAATGTCTGTGAGTTCACAATGCATTTTTAGTATCAATAAGTATATGAATTCACACAGAGGCCATGATGTCTTCAAATTCATGTGTTGTCACTACTGTAATGGAGTCCTAAGAGGTTTGTGATGTCACCATGTGAGACAATGGTCATGAAACCTGGCAGTGTGTTATCAGTGTTGTCATGATGTCTCATTGGATTTCTGATATCACATAGGCAGCATGTCACAAAAGTTATGAGGAGAGACAGGTTTGTGATGTCACAGTGTGTTAGTTGTAACACAATTGCACTGTGATATCACAATAGTTTGATGTCACTGCATTTCTGATATCAAAACACATTCCAAATTTGAAGTAGAATGAAATTACAGAATAAGGATCATAATGACACTGTGATATCAGAATACAATAATGTCATTGTAGTTTTTTGATGTCCCAATCAGCTGATTGTGTCATAACAATTATGTGATGTTATACTGGTGATGATGACACAAATGGATTATGAAGTTACCACGGAATGTCTTCCCTCAATTATCATTAGATCACAAAGAGGATAATGGTAAAGATAAGGACTGTGATGTCACAAAGGCAATGTGTTTTTCCAAATAAGCTAACAGTTCATAGTAGGTTTGCAGTTTTCCAATGTGATTGTGAAAGCACAATGACAATGTGATTTCATAATGTGTTTGAGATGATACAGTATTAACACAACTGGGATATCAAAAAGTAATTGTGATATAACAATGGTTTTGGGGATAAGATGGATTTCTGTTATCAACCCACATGGAAATGTGAAATGGAATGAAATCACAAAATATGCATTCTCAATGTGCTTATCACATCCCAACAAAAATATGATGTGATAATGCTGTCACTATAGTTCAGTGATGTCACAATTGTCTGATGATACCATATGAACAATTTGATGTCACTCTGGAGATGATATCACAAAGAGTTTGTGATGATACAATTTAAAATGTGATCTTAATAGTCCATTCAAAATGAAAATATGGATACACAGACCATGAAGTCACAAAGACCATGTGTTTTTTTTTTCAAAGGTGCTAGGAGGTCAAAATAGGTTTGGTGTGTCACAATGTGATCATGATGTCACAATGTTAGTGTGATTTCACCATAAGTTTGTGAGTGATGATGAGCTCACATTGGGTTAGTGATGTCTCAATGAGTTGGTAATATCACAATGACATTTCCAATATCAATATTACAATGGCAATGTCATAACTGAAACCTTATAATGCATAAAAAAAGATGATCAGATTATGAGCTGAAAAAAAGTCCTATCACAATGAAAGCTTCGTAAGGAAGCCCCATATGACCTCCCAAGAAAGTCCCAGATGGCTTCCCAAGGAAGCCCCAGATGACCACAGAGGAGGTCAGAGATCTCCTCTCAATAACATGCCAAATGACTTCTCTAGGAGGACCCAGATCTCTTCCCAAGGAAGTACAAATGACCTCTCGGGGAGGTCCCAGGTGGCATCTCAAGGAAGCAACAAATGACCTCCAGAAAGGTCCCCAAAACAGGCTATCATGCTTACCAAGACTCAACACTAGAGGTTTCATAAATGAATCTTTTCAATGTTGGTCCTTGGGAAACAAGCATCCAAGGGAGATTCTCAGTTCTGAGGTCTGAGAAACTCACCTAAGAGGGGGTTTTCCAAGGTCAAGGCCCAAATCGATTTCACTGAAGCCTCCAAAAATAATGACCTCTAAAGCACAAAACAATGCATAGAGGCACATTTAAGATAATAAACAGATTTATTTACACAAAAAGGGCCTAAGACTTCCTAATTGTGTGCTGGGTAGACAGGGCAGCCTTGACCAACAAACCTCTGACCTCCATTGGGCAGCCCAACCCTTTGTTAATTGATCTGCAAACCACCATCCCCCACAATTATGATCCCCAAATCTCCATACTTCAAAGGGCAAGGCTTTTTACTTTTCCCTTCCTCCCCCCCCCCGCCACGTCTCTACTGACTTGTCCTTCCTTCCAAGGTCTTTCCCTTTTTCCCTTCTACCATTTCTTCTCATCAAGACTTTCCACAATTTCACAGTTTTGCCCTGTTCTGCCCTGGTGGCCAGTTACCATCCTTCCTTACTGTTCATCTTCAATTCCTCTCCTCCCAGGTCTTTCCCCTCCTGCTGTCTCACCATGCCCTTCTCTCCAGGTAGTTCCCCTCATTCCATCCCACTCACTTGCTTGGAACACATAATCTGTACACCTACCCAACTCCAACCTGTCTCCTTTCTAGCATATTTCAACGGTCACTTCCAAAACTGCCCACTGCCCAATCACTATTTGACTGCTAACCATGTGGAGCTTGATATCCCACGCGCTCCAGAAGAATGCCCATCTCCCTGTAGCAACCTGCCCTGCCCCCTCCAGACTGCTCGAACACATGATCATGATTATTGTCAGTTTCTGAAGAATTTAGGGACTCCCTTGGTTATTATGGTGTACTAGAACGTATTGAATTTGGACATGTCATTGTGATATTACAAACTTGCTTTGATATCACTAACCCATTAGCATCTCACCAAAACTGATCTCACAAACCCATTGTGACACCACAATTAAATTGTGACATTCCAAACCTAATATGACCTCTTAGCAACTTTGAAAAAAAATACACGTTCTTTGTGACATCATATTCCCTTTGTTTACCCATATATTCATTGTGAACTAAGGACAATTTTGCTCAGACATGTGACTGCAATATCACAAAAGTATTGTGACATTATCATCAGTGCCAAATCACATCATTATGACACCATCAGCTCATTGTGACATCGCCAAACTGCAATGAGATCATACTATTATGACATCACATTGTCATTATGAGATTATTGAAAAATTGGGAATGCTTATTGTGTAATTTCATTCTGTTTCAAATGTGGCATATTGGTTGATGTTAGAAATCCATTGTGACCTCATAACCATTGTGACATCAAAATCCCTTTGTGACATTAAAAATCATTTTGATATCACTAACACAATGTGATGTTATAAATCTTGCCTGTCCTCATATCTTTGTTTGGATGATTCCATTAGGACACCATAGGCCCTTTGTGAGCTCATAATCTGTTTTCAACCTCATAATATTGCTGATAAGATAAGTGATTTAAAAAATCCATGGTAACATCATGACTACTGTGACTCCACACTGTCAGACATCATGACAACTGTGCCATCTAATGACATCACACAATTGTTAGGACTTCTGCACATTTGTGACAACACATGCCATCAGAGTCCATCTTTGAACTCATATACTAATTGTGAATTCATGAAAATTGAGATCCAGCATGCCATTGTGACATCAACCAATTGTTACTTCACAAACCTATTGTAACTTCATCACAATTAGAGCATCACCAACTCATTGTGACATAAAAACATTATTATAAAATAATATTTTGACATGACCTAGCCATCTGATATCAGTGTCGTTCTGTGATTTCATGAATTATAAACATAATCTTCTAAAAAGTTCATGGCCATTGGGACTCAAGGTCCTTCTGGGAACTTATATCTCTCCTAGCAATTGAATTTGTACATGTAATAGTGATATTACAAAATTATTTGTGATATCACAAACCCATTTTGACTTCACATTGCTATTATGACATCATGATCCCATTGTGATATCCTAAACCTATTATGACCTATTAACACCTGTAAAGAAACAAATATCCTTTGTGACATCACAGTCTCTTTGCATATCCTTAGCCTCATTGTAAACTATTGAAAATTGTGATTATACCTTCCATTGTAAGCTCACATTTCCTTTGTGACAACACCATTTTGAGATCATATTGTCATATTTACACCATCAACTCATTGTTACATCACTAAACTATGATGACATCATACATTAGGAATTCCTATTATGTGAGTTCTTTCTATTTCAAATGTGACATATGTGTTGAAATGAGAAACCCATTGCGACGTCATAACCATTGTGAAATTACAATGCTTTGTGAAATCATTTTGCCATTGGATCACTAATACACTGTGACATCACAAACCTGCCCTGTCCTCATAACTTATTTGACATGCTGCCATTTCTATTTTGTATGCCATTTTTGAGCTCATGATCTGTTTTTGACCTTGTAATAATTTAGGTATGACATGTGATAGGAGAAACGTACTATGACATTATGACCACTGTGATAACACACTGCTGGATATTATGACCATTTTTGTCACACTGTGAAATCACAAATATGTTTGGACTTCATCCCATTTGTGACAACACATCCCTTTGGAGACATCACCGTCCCTTTTTGAACCCATGTACTCATTTAGAGTTAAGGATAATAGAGATCCACCATGCCATTGTGACATCATTAACCCATTGTGATCTAACAAAACTGTTGTGACCTTATAACCATGATGGATCACCAACTAATCGTGTCATCAAAACATATCTGTGACATGATATTGTGACATCACATTTCCATTATGATATCACTGTCCTATTGTGTTTTCACCATTCTATTTTGATTTCATAACATTTTAGAAAATCCATGGTATTTGGGACTTCAATCTCTTTCTGTGGACTAGTATCCTCATTGTGAAACAGTCTCAATTGATATCGGACATGAGATGATCATATTCCAAACTCGTGGTGACACCACACTCTCATCGTGACCTCATTACCACTGGAACATTACAAACCCATTGTGAGATCACATTGTCATTGTGATATCACTATCACATTGTGATATCCGAAACCTAGCTTTACATCTTAGCACCTTGGAAACTACTCAGAGCCTTTGTGACATCACAGTCCCTTTGTGTACCATATCCTCTTATGATCCTAGGACAATTGATATCAGACATGCCTTTTAACATCACATACTCTTTGGAACCTCATCACCAGTGTGACATCACATTGTCATTATGAAACTATCAGCTTATAGTGATATCACCAAAGTATAATGAATCCATAGCATCATGACATCACATTATCATATCGATACCTCTGTGAATCCACTTCCCCAAATTAACCAACTGAGGTAATGTGCATACACACTCTCTCCATGCGTTCAAGCTTTCCAGCATTTACCTGTTGGCAAATTTCTACATACATTACATATGCTTGTCAGGCTGAGGACCATTTTAGGCATAGGCCTGGGACAATTTACCAGGGTGCCTGATACCACATTTAAACAGACAGAGTGCTTGAGCCTATAACCATTTTACAGAAATTCAGTGTCCACACTTGCACACATCACTATATTTTCCTTCCTCTTTCAATTGTAATGATTAGTAGCTGTAGACACCTCACTGGGTTTAGAGTGGTCTCCCAAGCTACCTGATCAGCTCAGTTGTTTATCTGAATCTCAGGGATCTCTATTTTCTTTATCTCCTATCTAGTACTCTCAAACTCAGACTGGAACATAGAATCTTCTTCCCTTCTATCCTCCTCCTTTTCTCTGAAGCTAGCGATCATCATCCCAATCTCCATCTAAAAGTCTTCCTTGTCCTGCAAATGTTCTACCAGGTTCACTGAAATCCTTTGACTGTCCAACAGCTGCTCCTTCTCACAACATCTCTGACTGCTCTTCAGCTCCTCCTTTAAGTTTGCAATGGTACTATTAAGAGGGTTTTTTTCCACCTCCAACTGTTCCATTGAGCCCTTCTTCTTCTGTATTATATTTATGGTGAGATCTCCAGAGTCTGGGCTTTTCCTCTAATAGCTTCTTTATTTTCACTTCAGTGTGACAGATCTTTCAACTGTTTAGCTCTTTTTTTCTGCTTAATGCTATTTCCCTTTCCTGGGCACTCCTCATCAGAGCATGCCTGTCCTTTATCTCTTTCTAAAGAGTAACAATCTCTTTCTTGATCCTAGTATTTTGATTTTCAATTTTCATGGCCTCTTCTTTTATGACATGGCTCCTCTGTGTCTGCCCCATCACTTGCTCTTTCTGTTCTTTCTCTGTTGAATTTCAGCTCACATGCTTCAAAGCTTATAATTGCTATGTACATTATTTTATTATGTCCAGCTCCTTTCTCTGGGCCTTGATTTCCATGTGTCAGTATATTCTCCTGCTCTAACTTGTACTCAGCAAGGATGTCAGCCTTGGCATACTGTGCCTTCTTCAGCCTCTGAACTGTGGTCCCCCTTTGTTCCTAAACTTGGGAATGCTATATCAACAGCAATGTTTAACCAAAATCTGTATAGTCCCTGCAGTCTTTGCAACATGTTCTTTGGCTTATCCTTTGGTAGCCAAGGCACACTGGCCTCCTGAGAAAAACTCCACACACTCTTTCTTGCTTGGACAACTAGTCTGGTTAAAAAGCATCATGGTCCTGAATTTGAACTCAGGTGGAAAGAACCTTACTTGGTGTTGCTTATTACACCATCAACTATTAATGCTGCAGGAAAACAGTACTGGACCCATCACTCTCAAGTGAAACAGACAGTGGAACAATATCCAGAGAAGGCTGCATGATGTACAGTTCAGAGACACTCAAAGAATCCATTAGGGATAATAGTCACCAAGTTAATTAGTGCTGACTAGTGTGTTTCTATGGTTTCCTCCTCATTATCTGTTATATTTCTATTTTAAGTCTGTTGCGGGCAGGGGAGAGAAAGGAAAGTTTAGGATTTTGCCCAGAAGGAACCAATGATTTGATTGGACAGGAAAACCAGTGGGGAATATACTAACCAGTGGGGCCCCAATGGTCACCAGGGCCCAATAATCAGTGTAGCCTCTTGGCCTGGTATGCTGAAATGGACAAGGCATTCCACCAAATGGGACAGAGCATCCTGCTGGAGGGTATAGTGTGTCAAGCCCGACATGATGAGCTGTCAATCAGTGATTGAGCAGTATGCAGTTTGAGATGGTTGAAAATTGTAAGGCAGGAGAGCCATTGGTGTGACAACCTATCTATAGGCTGTGTGTTCAGAACAATAGACCAGGAGAGAAAGAGTTGAAAGACCTGAGAGGAAGAAAGTGGTGAGACAGCAGGAGGAGAAAGCCCTGGGAGGAGAGGGAGTTGAGGGAGAGTAGGAGAAGGATGACAATTGGCCACTGGGGCAAAGCAGGATAAGCATGTGGAGGGTGGAGGGGCCTGAACAGAAGGAAGTGGTGGAAGGCGAAAGGGGAAGATCCTGGAAGAAAAGAAAGGTGTTGAGAAAAGGTGGGAGGAAGGTAAAAGGATAAAGCCTTGCCCTTTGAAGTTTAGAGCTTTGGAGATCTTAATATGGGGGGGGGGGGCATGTGTTTTTCAGACCAATTAATAAAGGGCAGGTCTGCCCATCGGTGGTCTGAGGTGGTCAAGGCTGCTCATGTCTCTGGGCATCTAATCCAGTCCAAGGTAGTTGCAGGTCTTTTTCTAGTGTAAATAAATTTGTTTATTATCTTAAATGTGTCTCGAAGGATTGTCTTGATTTTATGGGTCATAATATACAAGTTCATATGGAGCTGGAAGCCCCAAAGAAATTTCTAAAATGTTATAAAGTCATAATGTTTGTGAAAATCCAATGGAACAGTAACATCACAATAGCTATGTGATATATCATGTCATGATTATGTATTGTCACAATTTTTTGTTGATGACATATGCTGATGATGTCACAATAGTATTGTGATTTCCCAATGGGTTATCTAACTGCCAATGAGTATATGAGTTCAGAAAGGGATTGTGAGGTCTCCAAAGGCAAGTGGGGGCAGCAATGTGATGAATTCCTAACAAGTTTATGATAGTCAAAATGTGGTAAAATGGTCATGATCTCTGAAAATATTATGTCACAATTTTCATGATGTCACAGTGTTTTTCTATCACATGCCATAACAATATTATGTGGTTGAAAACAGATTATGAACTCACAAAGGATCTAAATATCACACCAGAAGCATTTCAAATTATGAGAATGAGATAAGCTCATGATGTCACACTGGTGATTATGTCACTACGGATTTCTGATGTTGCAATGGAAGGTCTGTTAATTGTCCTTTGTCCACAATGAGGATATAAGTAAATAAAGGTATTTTGATGCTACAAATGAGGCCTTGTGTTATTTTTTTCAATTGTTCTGAGGGGTCATAACAGGTTGGGATGTCACAATGTGATAATGATGTCACAGCAGCAATGTGATGTCACAATGCTTTTGTGATGTCACAGTGGTAATGAAGTTAGCAATAGTATAATGATGTGACCCACTTGTAATATTCCAATCACAGGTCTGATTTCAATTGCTATTTTACGATGTGTATATGTGCTCAAGGAAGGAGTTAGAAGTCCCAAAGCAAATCAATTTTGTAACATTTGATGGGATTCTAATAGGTTTGTGAAAACAAAATGAGAAAATGATATCACAAAGGAAATGTGATGTCACAATACCGTGACATAATAATGTTTTTGTTGTTTTTTTTGTTCTTATTTGTTTTTTTTGGGGGGGGTCCATTCGTGGGGGCAAAACTCTGGTCCTGCGTGCTGTCCCTCACCTGTTCAGCTAAAGGCTAGTACTCTAACACTTGAGTCATAGCGCCACTTCTGGCTTTTTTCTTTTTATTTGGTGCTGAGGAATCGAACCCAGGGCCTCAAGTATGCAAGGCAAGTGCCCTATCACTGAGCCACCTTCCCAGACCCATAATAATGCTTTGCTGTCATAAACAGTTGTTGATGCTATAATTGTGATGAGGTCACAACAGGTTTGTGAGGTCACAATGGGATGCTGAAGTCAAAATGGCATGCTTCATTTCAATTGTCATTTATTCACAATGAATATATGAGTTCCCAAAGGGATTGTGATATTTCCAAATGCATGTCTCGACACAAATCCAATAAAGTCCAAAGATGTTTGTGATGTCACTATGTGCCACAATGTTCATGAGGTCTGGGAGTGTGATGTTACAGTGGTCATGCTGTCACAGTGGTTTTCTGATATGACATGTCGTACATGAAATATTAGGAAGTTGAAAACAGATTATGAGCTCAAAAATGGCCTAAGATATCACAATGGTAACATTTTACAAAATTATGAAGAAGTTTGTAATGTCACAATGGATATGTGGTCACAATGGGTTTCTGATAACAAGACACATGTCACATTGAATTAAAAGGAATTCATATGATACACATTCATATTGGATATAAGATGTAACAATGCATATGTGATGTCATTATACTATTATGACATTGTAGTATTGTGAGGCCAAAATGAGCTGATGGTGTCACACCAGCAATGTGATGTGCAAATGGTGATGATGTCAAAAAAGGTTTGTGATGTTACCATGGCATATCTGATCTTAATTGTCATTAGTTCACAATGAGGATATGGGTAGAAAAAGGGATTGTGATGTATTTATACTTGTATTTATTCAAAGGAGCTTAGAAGTAATCATATGCTAAGAAGTAATCATGACATGATATTATGATATCACCTTATTGTGATAATACTGTCCCATTGGGTTTTGACAAAACTATAATCATCAGAATGTGATCATGATTTCAAAATGGCAATGTGATGTCATAATGGGTTTGTTATACGACCGAGGTGATGAAGTCAAATTACGTTTGTAATTTTTAAAAGTGACATTGAAATATCACAAGCAATTCTTCAATTTTATTTGCTCCTAGTGTAGGACTTCAGGAGTTCAAGGAAAGAGCTGGGAGTCTCAAAGGACAGGAATTTTCTAAAATATTATGAGAACATACTAGGATTGTGAAGACCCAAGGGTCTAGTGATATCATAATTGCAATGTGATGTAAAAATATGATATCATAATAAAGTTTTAATGTCACAATTAATTGGTGATGCCACAATCGTGTGGAAATACAATATATTTCTGAAGCCACAATTGGTTGTTGATGTCACAATGGAATATCAAAACTGAATTGTCATTAATGCACAATGAGTATATATGTTCACAAAAGGGCTGTGATGTCTCCAAAGTCATGGGTTGTATGCAAAGTTAAGAAGTCCTAACTTATTTCAATATGTATTTTATTGTAAAGATGCTGTCCAAAGCGGTTCATTTTATTTATTTATTTATTTATACTGTGAAAATTCTTTACACATTGGTTACAATTACATGGGCAAGGTAATGAGTACATTTCTTATCAAGCATTATTGCCTCCTCCTTCCTTTCCACTTCCCAACCATTCCCATTTCTCACCCCCACACCTGACTCTGCTCTCCCACCCCACTTACCCCTTCCTCACCTCCCACTCCCACCCCCACCCCCGGCCAAAGTTGTAAAGTTGTTTTATTCAAAATAAAATCTTGTACAACTCGTTGCAATGGTTCCACCTGTATCACTATTCAAACAATTTTTTCCCCATCTCCTCCACAAAGTATACCAACAACAAATACAGTGAAAACAGAGGTTATGTCATGAGGCAGGGACATACAAAGCAAAACAGAAATCATCTTATAAATGTTTTAGAAACAATTTCAAGAAAGAAAAAATACATTTGGGTCCTTATCTTGGGCTTCATTTTGCCTAACATAAACTTATCTGACCATTTTTGCTTGTCTCAGAAATATACTAGTTATTGCAAATAAGGGAAACCATGGGACCTATGTTTTTTCTGCCTCGATTACTTCACTTGATATAATTTATTCCAAGTCTATCCATTTCCTAACATATGGGGCAATGACATTCTTTCTAGAAACAAAAACACAATGAACCAAAGATGCTTGAGTTATATGAGTAAGATAATAAGTACACTGTCTATGAAGAATTATTACTATAATATATATTATATTTCATATACATTACATATTACATATATCATACATATTATGTGTATATGTACCTATATAATAAATGTTGCATACATATATATATATATATTTATACCTATATAATAAATGCTATATTGGTATATATGTAATATACTATATATTACATAAATATATAAAACATTATATAATATAATATATAATACATATAATATGCAAATATACATATATATTAAATATTTCATATATAACATATAGATATATAGATATACTCTAATATATTAATATATATTAATATATAGTTATATCTACATATATACATATAAAATATAAGTATATGAAGGTAGGTATATATATATAATATATTTATATATACAGATATATACATATAAAATATAGGCATACATACATCGGTATATATATATAGACATATATATATAGACATATATATATAGACATATAGATTTCTCTATATATATTAAATATTATGTATAAAAATATAATATATAGTTATATACACATATATAAACATGTTATATGTATTTATATATAGTATATATACCTATATGTTATATGTATATATGCCTATATACATAAAATGTGATATATATACCTATATATTATATGTGTATATCTCCGTATATATACCTATACATCATATATTGCATATGTTTATATACATATATATGTGTATGTACATATAAATGATACATAATATGTATTATATTTAAATATAATATTATATTATATATTTTATGTACAGTAATATAATATATAATATATATATATTATATAAAATATATGTATATATACAAATATAGTATGATTATATATACAAATATACATAGAAATATATTATATATTATAATTACAATATATAATATATAATGTATATTATATATACAATATTTACACCATATGTATATATTCATATCTATATATAAATAATGTATATAATATGTGTATATATGCATTTATATACATACTTATACATATATATGGCTATATGTACATACATATATATGTTTATACAATTGAAATATATATATATATATATAATATAATATATTTTCCTGTCTCTCTCTCTCTCTATATATCTATCATATTTTCTTGATCAATTCATCTACTGGGGGTTGCACTTGTTTCCAAATCTCAGCTATGGTGAATAATGCTGTGATAATTATTCTTATGCTTATAGCTTTTTTATGGCCCTGTTTGTGATCATTTGTGCCAATGGCCAAAAATGAAATTGCTGGATCATACGTGAGCTCCATGCATAGTTCTTTGAGTAGCTTCCATACTGCTTTCAAAGCTGGTTGAACAAGTTAACACAGACTCAAAAATGCACTTGGCTTCCCATTTGAACACATCCCCTCCAGGAGCTGTTATTATTAGATTTCTTGATTATAGTCATTTTAACTGAGGTGATGTGGAATGTCAATGTTGTCTTGATTTGCATGTCTTTTATGGCTAGAGAAGTTGAGCATTTCTTCATGTGTCTATTGGCTATTCTTATTTCCACTTCAGTCTCTCGTGAAGTTTTTTAAAATAAGTTTTTTTTTTTATTGTAAGAATACTGTATATATCTTAGCTATGGTAAATAATGCTGTAATAAACATAGTTGTGCTGGTAGATTTAGTGTTGTCTTGATGGTGAATGCCCAAAATTTGGATTGGGAGCTCAATATGGGACATAGGGGAGCTCTATATGGAGTCTTTTGAGGAACTTCCATACTGCTTTTCAAAGTAGATGTCCTTCAGTAGATGAATGGATAAAAAATTATGGTATATATAAACAATGGCATTTTCTGCCTCCATCATAAAGAATGACATTGCCTCACTAACTAGGAAATGGAAAGATGTGGAAGAAATTATATTAAATGAAGTAAGCCAGACCCAAAGAAAAATAGGTCCCATGTTTTCCCATACTTCAATACCTAGGACATGTCTCAAACATGCAGAAATTAGGCAAAAATGAATCCCAAGATAAGGACCAAAATGTTTTTTCTTTCTTGTTATTGTTTCTAACATATTTATAGATATTTCTATGTTGTTTTCTTGGTCACTTCCCGATGGTATAACCTCTGTTTTCACAGTATTTGATGTTAGGATAATTTGTGGAGGGGAAGGGAAAACTAAATTATTTAAATTGGGATACAGATGAGCCATTGTATTTTTTAATTTTATATTTTAGTTTTTATTCATTTTTTATTTTTATTTTTAATTTTTATTTTTACTTTTTTGGTCCAGTCGTGGGGCCAGAATTCTGGGCCTGGGCGCTGTCCCTCAGCTCTTCAGCTCAAGGCTAGCACTTTACCACTTGAGCCACGGTGTCACTCCCAGCTTTTTTCTTTTTGCTTATGTGGTGCTGAGAAATCGTACCCAGGGCCTCTGGAATACAAGGCAAGCACTCTACCACTGAGCCACCTACCCAGCCAGGTGGACCCATTGTATCAACGAGCCCTAAAATAGCTCCTATTCCTTCCTGTAATGTTCTCAATGTGTGTGCTTTCATAGTGAAGTCTTTGATCCATTTGGAGTTGATTCTGGTACAGTGTCATATATTAGAATTTAGCTTTAGTTTTTTTGTTTAACATATTTGAAAAGCAGTATTTACTGAAGGGGCTGTCTTTCTTCCAGTTCGATTCCACTGAATCTCAGGTCTATTCTTGTGCCAGGAAAAAGCTGCTTTGTTTACTATGGCTTTGTAGTGGAGTGTGCAATTTGATATTGATATTCTTCCAGCACTGTTCTTTCTGCTAAAGATTGCTTTTGTTATTCAGTGTTGCATGTGAATTTTTGGGTTGCTTCTTCTATTTCATTGATAAATGAGGTTGAAATGTTCATATTGTGTTAAATTTGTAGATAGCCTTTGGCAGAATTGTTAAATTGTTGGTTTTCAAATCTTTCCAATTTGTTGATATATGGACTCAAAACTATAAACTTTAAACTATAAACTATAAACTTTGCTGTGTCCCAGAGGAGCTGGTAATTAGTGTGTTCATTTTTGCTAAATATCATGAGCATTTGAATGTCCATTCTAATGTATTCCATGATCCACTGGTGGTTCAACAAAGTGTTGTTCACCCTCCAGATGTTACAGGATTTTCTTGGGTGGCTTTTGGTTTTGAATTCTGCTTTTATTCCCATGTGGTTTGAGAGAACGCAGGGGATAATTTCAGTTTTCTGAATTTGGACAAATTTGCTTTGTGACCTAAAATGTGATCTATTTTGGAGGATGTTCCATGAGGTGCTGAGAAGAATGTGTATTCTGGATGCTGCTGGGTGTTTTATTCTGTATATGTCTGTTAAGTCTAGTTGATCTATAGAGTTGTTTATATCTGAGTTTTCTCTCTTGCGTTTTGGCTGTATTGTTCTATCCAGCTGGGATAGTGGTGAGTTAAAGTCTCCAACAATTAATGTCTTTTGATCTATATGAGATTTTAGGGAAAGTAGTGTTCCTTGATTAATTTTGGTCCTCTGTTTTTTCGTGAGTAGATATTTAGAATTGTAATATACTTCTGAAAGAGAGATCCCTTAATGAATATGTAACGATATTCTTTATCTCTCCTTTCTATTTTTAACTTGAAGTTATCTGATATTAGGATTTCAACTCCTAACTGTTTATGTCTTCTAGACTTACTCCATCCTTCTATTTTCACAAGATGTTTGTTTTTGTGGACAAGGTGTTTTTCTTGAAATCATTTTTTTATCCAACTAGACAATCTATGTTGCTTAATTGGAGAGCTGATTCCATTTCATATTGAGAATTTGGACTGAGGTGTTTGATAGTTCCTGCCATGGTATCCATCTTCTTGAGGTCTGTGCCAACTGGGTTCTTCCTATGATTCTTCGACTCTCTGTTCAGAGGCTGCTTGTTGGCCTTTATTGTTCTCTTGCTGGTTTTCTATATGTAGTATACATTTAAGTGTCTTTTATAATGCTATTTGGTGGAGATATATGGCTTCAATGTTTCTTTGGTCTGAAAGATTTTTATTTGTCCTGCTATTATGAAGGAGAATTTAGCTGAGTGGAGTATTCTGGGTTCATACTTGCTTGTCTTTACGATGTGGCATGCTCATTCCAGGCCCTTTTACTTTCACTGACTCTGCTGATAATTCTGAAATTATTCTGATTGGATTCCCTTTATAGGTGATTAATTTTTCTCCCTGAATTGCTTAAGCATCCTTTCCTTTGTCTCAATTGATCCTGTGTGGATTACAATGTCACAGTTGGATGTTATATTCTGGTCTATGTGGAGTTCTAAAGTCTACTTTTATGTCTGAATGGTCCTATCTTTTTGCAAGTTTGGAAAGTTCTCTTCTAGGATCCTGTTAAATAAATGTCCTAGACATTTCACTTCTGTCTCTTGGCCCTCCTCTACACACATTCGCCTTAAACTAGGCCTTTTGGTGGTCTCTTCTAACTATTGAATAGATCTATCATGTTTCTTAGTTTTTTCTTCCTTTATAATGTGAAGGCTGTCTTCAGTCCCAGAGATTGAATTCCTTGCACGGAGTAACCTACTCTCAAGTCTTTCTACTTTGTTTTTATTTCCTTTCCTTCTAGTTGGTCAGATTTGATGGCTTCAAATTCTTTTTTGGAGCTTTGTTTTATGTCTTGTATGGACTACTTTACCTTCTTAATATGGTTTTCAGTATTTATTCTAAAATCTCTTGATTGGTTATGTTAATTGGACAAACTTTCCTTCTGTTGGGCTTCACCCCTCATTTCCTTTGTTGCTGCTAGGGAGTTCCCAAGATTTCTGTTTATGGATACCATTAATGGATCTATTAATCATTGTTTTTTCTCATCTTGCTCGTGCAATTCCTCAATTACTCTTTGATCAGCCTCCTCATTCTCATTAATTCCTGTATTAATCTTTCTTTGGCTTCATTATACTCTCACATTTCCCTACACGTTCAAACAGAGTCCTTTGCAGGCTATCAAACTTTTCATTCAACATGTGTACCAGTAGTGTTTGTAGAGCATTTTGGGAACTCTCCTCTGGATTATTTCTTTCCTCCTTTCTTTCTTCTTTCTGTCTTTCTTTCTTCTTTCTGTCTTTCTTTCTTTCTTCCTTCCTTCATTCCTTCCTTTCTTTCTTTCTTTCCTTCTTTCTTTCTTTCTTTCTTTCTTCCTTCCTTCCTTCCTTCCTTCCTTCCTTCCTTCCTTCCTTCCTTCCTTCCTTCCTTCCTTTCTTTCTTTCTTTCTTTCTTTCTTTCTTTCTTTCTTTCTTTCTTTCTTTCTTTCTTTCTTTCTTTCTTTCTTCCTTTCTTATTTTTATTGTGAAAATACCGTACACAGGGGTTACAATTACATAAGCAACTAATGAATACATTTCTTATCGAGCATTATTGCCTCCTCCTTTGTTTCATCTTCCCTACCTTCCCATCACACCCCCACTCCTGTGCCAAAGTTGTAAAGTTCATTATTTGACATAACGTCTTGTATGCCTCATTTTTACAATGGGTCCACTTGTATCCCTATTTAAACAATTTGTTTTCCCTTCCCCTGCAAAAATTATACCAACATCAAATGCAATGAAAACAGGGGTTATTCCATTTTGGGGGGGGGGACATACAAAACAACAAATAAATCACATTATAAATATGTTAGAAACCATAGCAAGAAAAAATAAAAAATATTTGAGTTCTTATCTTGTAAATTTGTTCAGCCACTTTGGAAAGTAGTATGGAGATTCCTCAAAAGACTCCATATGGACCTCCCCTTGACCCAGCAATCCCACTTTTGGGCATTTACCCAAATGTTTACAGACAAGACCACATTAAAGCTACCAGCACAACTATTTTTATTGCAGCATTATTTACAATAGCTAAGATATTTGACCAACTCAGATGGCCCTCAGTAGATGAATGGATCAAGAAAATGTGGTATATATACACAATGGAATTCTCTGCCTCCCTCAGAAAGAATGGCATTGCCTCATTTGTTAGGAAATAGAAGGACTTGGAAAAAATTATATTAAGTGAAGTAAGCCAGTCCCAAAGAAACATAGGTCTCATGGTTCAATTATTTGCAATAACTAATACTAATATATGTCTGAAACAAGCAGAAACGTTCAGATAAGATGATGTTAGGCAAAATGAATCCCAAGATAAGGACTCGCACTCATCGTGAGTGTGATTAGAGATACCTCCATACCATGTTTCTTGTGTTTCTCCACCGTGTTCTGCCAATTTCTGTATGAAGGAATAACCAATACTGTGCTAGAAGACTCTTTTAAGGAAATTATCAACATGAGCTCTGTAGTGCACAAATTGTTTGACACAATCAAAATAAGTACATATACAATCCAGTTTATTAGATACAATCTAGTTCAACAATAAACAACTACGGATTCATAGACTAAGAAAAGAAGAAAGGAGGATGGCCAATAGAAACATGAAGAAATGCTCAACATCGCTAGCCATAAAAGAAATACAAATCAAAACAACATTGAGATACCACCCCACTCCAGTTAGAATGGCTATAATCAAGAACTCTAACAACAACAGATGCTGGAGGGGATGTGGACAGAAGGGAACCTTACTTCATTGTTGGTGGGAATGTAAACTTGTTCAACCACTTTGGAAAGCAGTATGGAGGTTCCTCAAAAGACTTCACATAGAGCTCCCCTATGACCCAGCAATCCCACTTTTGGGCATTTACCCAAATGTTTACAAACAAGACCACACTAAAGCTACCAGCACAACTATGTTTATTGCAGCATTATTTACCATAGCTAAGATATGGAACCAACCCAGATGCCCCTCAGTAGATGAATAGATCAAGAAAATGTGGTATATATACACAATGGAATTCTATGCCTCCATCAGAAAGAATGACATTTCCCCATTTGTTAGGAAATGGAAAGACTTGGAAAAAATTATATTAAGTGAAGTAAGCCAGGCCCAAAGAGACATAGGTCCCATGGTTGCCCTTATTTGCAATATCTAGTATATGTATGAGTCAAGCGGAAAAGTTCAGATAATGTGATGTTAGGAAAATGAACTCTTAGATATGTATTTTAATGTTTATTTTTCTTTCATGCATGTGTTTCTAATGCATTTATAAGATTATTTCTTTGTTGCTTTGTATGTCCCTCCCCCCACAGTATAACCCCTGCTTTCACTATATTTGATGTCAGTATAACTTGTGGAGGAGATAGGGAAAAACAAGTCGTTTAAGGATACAGGTGGACCTGTTGCAACAATGAGAAGTACAAGTTGTCATGTCGAAAACGAGCTTTAGATCATTGGTAGGGGAGGGGGGCAAGGGGGAGAATTGGGTGGTGGGGTGGGGGAGGCTGGGAAGGGATGTGAAGGGTCAACAAAGGAGGAGGCTGCAATGCTTGATAAGAAATGTACTCATTATCCTGCCCATGTAATTGTAACCTCTCTGTACATTATGTTCACAAAAAAAAAAAAAAAAAGAAAATCAATGAAGAAGTCAGAAGACTAGAAATTAGTAAGTTTAGGGAGAATTGTGAGGAGAAAATAAGATTAAAGAAATGGGATCAAAAGGGAGAGAGAAAACATAAAAATACCTAAATGCTGAGAGAGGAAATGGATGGAAGGAAAGAAGGGAGATAAAGAAAAAGAAATAAATGAAACATTTTTAAATGAAACACTTAAAAATGTATAAAGGAATACTAATACAACTAAGGGGGTTAATGATGAGTATTTGTGAATTAAGTAATCAATACATGAATTAAGTATGCGCACAATGAAGAATAAGGTCAAATAATTGAATATGGCTGTATGTCTGAGGATGAATTTAACAGCTATTAAATAAAACAAAAAAAGCACAAAAGTACCAAAAGATTTAAAAGTAAAAATAATAAAAAACTAAAATAAAAATGATGAAAAAATTGAAAACAATTTTTGTAAAAACAATTTTAAAACCAGGTAGACAAAATTGTTCTTCCATTTCTTTTTTGGGGTGGAATCTTGTATCTCCCCTTAGTCCTTAACCAGTCTATTGGTGGAGTCTCTGGTTTGCTTACAGTTTTTGGTTCTCCTGTGGCTTCATTGGTTTCTTAAATCAGTTTGTTTCAGCAGGCAGAACAAAGATCTTCCTCACCAGAGATATTATAACACCATCCCAGGCTAATTCAATGGGAGGGTGATTTCCTTTTAGTATCACAAAGAAAGAGATGGCTGTTTCTTCCAGCTTGGAGTTGCTGTGGTGGGGCTAGGCTCAAGATAATGTTGAGGCCTGTCAGAATGTGTAGCTTTTCCCTGAGGGGCTAACTCCTGAGACACTCACATAACCAGACTGGAGCCATTGTTGGGATTTATGTTTATTTTCCCACTATTATTCTGTGGAAAGGATTGAGGAAGTCTTACTTCTGTGGTACTCAAGTCTTTCCGTTGGTTTCCAGGGCATCTATAGTTTGCAAATGTCTGTGGTGAGCAGGATGAAGATATTTGTTCCATGTCAGTTGGTAGTGGTGGTGAGTATAATCTGCTCACACACCATTTCTGGCTCCTTTGTTCCAGGCTATATTTGTTGATAAGGCAGCCATGGAAGCAGCTGTTGCAGCTGCTGCTAAGGACAGTTTTCAGAGCTCAAGTCTGTCTAGGTAACCAAGCTGCCTGTATTTTTCCATCTGACCAAACTCTTTTTACTATTATGGCACACATGATGTGTCTCTAGCCTTGGACTTTTCACTGGAACAATAAAATGGTTTCTACGAAAGAGGTTGAGTAAAAGTTTTATGACCTCTAAGCACTTTAAAAAAAAAACACATGGCCTTTGTGACACAACAGTCTCTAATATACCCATATATTTGTTGTGAATTACTGACAATTGAGATTCAATCTGCCATTGTAATATCAAAACCTTATGTGACATCAACTGTGTGACTTCACATTGTCCTTATGACAGCATCAGATCATTGAGATATCAGAAAACTACAATCACTTCATACCCTATGATATCACATTTCATTGGACATTATAGACACATTGTGAAGTGATTGTCATTTTATTTCAAATGTGGCATGTGTTATCAGAAACCCATTTTGAACTAATAACCATTGTAACATCACATTGCAATAATTATATCAGTAACCCACTGTGCCCTCACAAGCCTGTCTTCTCCACAAACTTTTTTGCCATGATGCCATGTGATACTTTTGGCAGTTTGTGAGCTAATAATTTGTTTTTAAACTTATATTTCAGACATGACATGTTATACAAGACATTTTCTGTGATATCAAGACCACTCTGACATCACATTGCCAGATGTCATGACTATTCGATGACATAGTGAAATCTGAAACCTGCTAGGACTTTATCACATTTTTCTCAAAATAGACTTTGGAGACATCACAGTTTCTCTGTGAACTCATATATTCATTATGACTTAATGAAAATTGTGATCCTCTGTAACATTTTGCTATCCATACCCCTTTGTGACATCTCAAATCTACTGTGATTTCATCAGAGTAGGCCTCAACAGTTAAAGATGACTTCAAACCATTATTATGACATGATATTTTGACCACATTTTCATTGTGATATCACTGTCCCATAGTGTTTTCAGAACACTTTAATTGTTGTAAGGGAAATCATCCCAGAAGCCTCATTTGAAATATAGCATATTTTAGTATTTATGACACAGTTTTCAGGCTGAAGGTAGCCAATTGTTACAAAGACTTACAGCAAGCAAATAAACATAACACAGCTAGAAAACAAGCTAAAGAGAAAAGAAAATAAACAAAAACCATGCCAACAATGTTGATGTGCAGCTGAATTGGGATGTCATGTTGACTGAAGCTAAGTCAGGAGACAGGACATAGGACAGTATAAGGGAGACAATTGGCATGGAATAATTATGTCTTGGCTAGTTCAGAGCAGGGGTCAGATCATCAGGAAATTCCCAGTCAAGCAAATTCAGTTACCTATCAGCCACATACCCACACCTGTCTCCAGGGATATGGACAAGCACATTACCTGGGAGACAGGTGATAGGCAGGGGGTTTTCTTCCCCTTGCATGAAAAAAAAGATGCCAGACCCTACAATCAACTATGTAGCCAATACGGTGCTGGCCAGTACTGACCTCCATTCTTCATCATGACCTCATAACATTTTAGAAAATTCATGGGCTTTCGGATGTCAAGCTCTTCCTTGAACATGGAAATTCATTGTGAACTATTAGCAACAACTGAAGTTGGACATATCATTGTGATATTACAAGCTCATTGTGACATCCCCAATCCTGTGGGACCTCATCAGCACTGTGACATCAAATTGCTGTTGTGACATCATGATCATATAGTGACTTGAAGTTCCTTCTGAGAACTACAGGTTGGAGCTTTCCAGAACTTACTTGTTGGCAACTTTCTATATTCAATTTTGTCAGGCAGCAGCCCCACTGGTTTTCAAGATAGTTTTGGCAGTGGCTGGTGGCAAATTACAAAGGTGTCAAATAACCAGATACAGACAGATAGAAGGCTTGAGCCTGTAACTCTTTTCACAAGTTCAGTATCCACATTTACACACTTGTTACCACTCTTTTTGCTTCATCCTTTAAACTTAACGAGTAGTAGCTCTAGAAACACCACTGATTTTAGAGTGGTCTCCTGAGCTACCTGATCAGCTCAGTTGTTTCCCTGAACCTAAGGGTTCTCTAGTGTCTTTAACTCCTTTTTATTATTCTGAACCTCAGTCTGTAGGTTAGAGACTTCTTCCATTTATCCTCCTGTTTTTTTATCCCAATTTCCTTTTGAAATTCCTCCTTACCTTGCAAGTGTTCTGCCAGGTCATAGAAAAGTTCCTTTGAAATGCTGCTCCTTTCAGCAGCATCTCTGCTTGTTCTTCATCTCCTCCTTTCAGTTTTCAATGGTGCTATTAAGACAGGTTTTCCACACCTAAACCTGTTTCATTGGGACATGATGCTTCTGCATTACATTTATTGTGAGTATCTTGACATTGTCTTTGGCCTTTTCCTGTAATACGTCCTCTTTCTTGTTTTACAGTTCCGTGTATTTTTATGATGTCTTTCAATTGTTTGACTCTTACGTTTTTTGTACATAATGCTCTTTTTTCTCGGGCATTTCCCATCAAAATATGTGTGTCCTTAACTCTTTCTGAAGAGTAACAATCTGTTTCTTGTCCCTTTTATTATTCTGCTCACTTTTCTTGGCCTCTTCTTCAATGACACAGGCATTTTCTGTCTGTTCTTCGAACTGGCCTTTCAATTCTTTCTCTGTTGCTCTGAAATTTTGCTCATACCCTTCAAAGATAACAGCTTAATGCACTCTTGTATCATGACCAGCACCTTTTTACTGGGCCTTGGTTTCACATGCACTGTCAGGATCTTCTCGTTGCCTTGCTTGTAGTCAGCAAGGATGGAATCATTGGTGCCCTCGTCCTCCTTCAGCCTCTCACCTGTGAGCTCGACCTTTGCATCAGGCTCACGTAGGCCAATATACTTGGGTTTCATTTGATTCTGAGTTTTTGTCAGCTTCATTTTGTGGATATTCGTTCTTATTTTTGACTCTCATAATTTCGTGATTTATGTCTTCAAATCTTTTCTTCACATCCAATAATTCTTTCTTACTTTTCTACACTGTGCTCTTTAATGCACTTTTAACCTATTTCTGAGTCTTTATTGGCATGTATTTGAGATTTAGAGTATTTGGGGGGGGGGGTCCTGTCGTGGGACCTGAACTCTGGGTCTGGGTACTGTCCCTCAGCTCTTCAGCTCAAGGCTAGCACTCTACCACTTGAGCCACAGTGGAACTTCTGACTTTTTCTTTTTGCTTATGTGGTGCTGAGGAATCGAACCCAGGGCCTCAGGCATGCAAGGCAAGCTCTCTACCACTGAGCCACCTTCCCAGCCCCAGAGATTTAGAGTATTTTTAAGACCGGTTTTTTAAACAGAAGTGTGTGAAATATTTCATCGCCTCATTTTTTCTTAAGTTCAGAGGGATGATTTTTAAGTTGAAGACAGTTGGATTTCAGATTTCCAAGCTCATTTGCATTTTTCTCAGGATATATAATCACAGTTTCCTGGTGGCAACCAGCTTATTTAACATGTCATTTTTAATCCTTCTGCTCCTTGAAAATTTCTTTTCCTCTTGTATGTTTGCTTCCAATAAGAACACAAATCTAGTCCTAGCAGTTCTCTATTGATATTTCAAATGAATTATACTGTCTTCACCGTGAGTGTCTTGATCCTTGTCCTGGTGCAGCTACTAAGTCTTGAAACCCCTTCTTACACTGTTTTTCTTCCAGTTTTTGTCTCTTATCAAACACCTGCTAGACAATTCCTACCAACTCAGATAACAGCTTTTCTCAATTCTTTCTAAATTCTGAAGGTTTTTTTCTAATATCTGGGCTGACGGTGTAATAAAGACCATAAGTAGATGTCTTCGATTATCCTGGGCTTCAGGATCTATAGGCATATAGTTCCTATAGGCCTCTTGGAGGCTTTCCAGAAAAGCATTAAGGGATTCACTGGGGAGCTATAGTCTCATGCACCTTAATTAAATTAGTTGACTTCCTAGCCACTGCCCTTACCCTCCTAACATAGACTTGAAATAATTGGTAAGCACATCCTTACCTTGATTGCTGTTGTAGTCCAAGCTTGATTGAGTCTAGGGAAAGACTTGCTCCAATCAGAATGGATCTTCAGTGGAGGAATCATTTGGTTCAAGGACTGCCTTCAAACCACTGTGCTGGATTCGTTTCCTTCCTTCCAGGTGGAAAGCACCTGTAAAAGTTGCTGACAATCATCCCAGGTGGACTGATGTGTAAAAACTACTGTCTCTAATAAGGAGATGAGCCTCTGGGGTTTTTCAACAAAGGATGGATTTTGCTGTTTCCCTTTATACACGTAACTAATTGAAAAGGGAACATCCATTAGAAAGGTGGTTTGCCTGCCATCTCCTCAAAATGCCTGTCGTGTACTACCTCAGGCTGGTACAGGAAACTAATTCTGGCCTGGAGGATCTGAACATCAAAAGTGCTAATAACACAGATTAGCGGGAAGTGTCATCTTCTGAGGAATTTTGTAACACTAGAGAGAAGATTTTTCAGTTACAGGAACTTTAGGATATTGTACTCCCATCCTGGATAAATAAAAAGGAGTACACAGAGGTGTATACAGGAGGCAGAACTACCAGCACAAACAAATAGCCATAAACCCTAAACCCACATGTACTATATCTCTTAAAGATGCCCTCTTGAGGAGATTCCATACGAGCTACTAAGAAGGTCCTAGATGACCTCTGGAGAAGGTCCCAGTTGGCCTTTCAAGGAGGCCGCAGATGACCCCTCAAGGAGTTCTCAGATGGCTTAAAAGGAACCCCCAGATGACCTCTTGAAGTCCCCAGTTGACCTCCAGAGGAGGTCCCGCATGGCCTCACCACGAGGTTCCAATTGATGAAATGAGGACATCTGAGAGGGTCTGTTGAGAAGGCCTAATATGACCCCTGGAAGAGTCCCAGATGCTTCTCTCTTAAGTGCCTAGATAACCTGTGGAGGAAGTCCCAAATGGCCTCTTTAGGGATCCCAGATGACCTCCATAAGAATTCCCAAGTAGACTATAGAAGAGGTCCCAGATAGCCTCTCGAAGAAGACCCAAATTTCCCCTGGAGTCAGTCCGAGATGTCCTACCAAGAAAACCCCAGATGAATGGAGGAAGACCTAGATCAGGACCTAAAGGAGGGCAAAGATGACCTCCAGATTAGGTCACAGATGGCTTCTAAAGAGGTCCAAATGGCCTCTTGAGGTTGTCACAGATGAGCTCCAGAAGAGGTTTCAAAGTCAGGAAGCCCCAGATGAACTCTCAAGGTGGCCCTAGATGGTCTCTCAAGGATGGCCTCTTGTGATTACCGAAGATGTCCTCTAGTGGAAGTCCAAATGGACTCGAGGATTCCACAGATGAGCTCCAGAAGAGGTTTCAATATCAGGTTGACAATCTTGCTGAGACTCACCCCTACATGGTTCTGAAATTACTTTTTTTGTTTTTGGGGTTTTTTGCCTAGTCGTGGGGCTTGAAATCTGGGCCTGGGTCCTGTCCCTCACTTCTTCAGCTCAAGGCTAATGCTCTACCACTTGAGCCACCCCACCACTTATAGCGTTTTCTGCTTATGTGGTGTTTGTTATATAACTGTCCAGTGTGTTTTCAAAAAACTAATATGACTTCATTTCATTTTTTCAAAACATGGACTTTGTGGCTTCAAGCTCTTTCTGTGAATCCATATGCTCATTTCTAACTAGGAGCAATTGAAATAGGATATGTAATTGTGATATTACTAACTTACTGTGAAATCACCTCATCACATCTGTTACAGCACAATCCTATTGTGACATCACATTGCCGTTGTGATCACAATCACTTTGCAACACCCCAAACCTATTATGGTTTCTTAGTACCTTTGAAAAAACATCATCTTTGTGATATAACAGTCCCATTTTTTATCCATATTTTCATTGAAAACTGATTACTGCGACAGATATGCCATTGTAATACCACAAACCATTTATGACACCATAAATGTGAAATCACATTGTGGTTATGACACCATCAGCTTATTGTGATATCACCACAGTACAATGACATCAAGCACTACGACATCATATAGCTAGTGTCACATTTAGACACATTGTGATTGCCTATGGTGTGATTTCCTTTTATTTCAAATGTGGCACGTGGTTGATATCAGAAACCCATTTTGACTTCATAACCATTGTGACATGACAATACCTTTGTGACATCACATTGCCATTGTGATATCATTAACCCATTATGACATCAAAAAATTGGTCCCGTCCTCTTATCTTTTGTGACATGTTGCCATTTTGAAATCTTAGGCTCTAGGTGAGTTCATAATGTTTTTCACATGATAATATTTTAGGAATGTGTGGTATCATATATCCACTCTGGCATCATGACCACTGTTACATCACCCAGCTAGGTGTCATTGACCATTGTGTTACATTGTGACATCACAAGCCTGTCAACTATTGTGACAACACATACCTTTGGAGTCATCACAGTCCCTTTGAGAACTCATCATTGTGAGTAAATGACAATTGAGATCTTCCATGCCATTGTTACATCACCAACTCATAGTGATATTACAAGTCTATTGTGAGCTCATCAACGCTATGGTATAACCAACTAATTTTGACATCAAACATTATTATGGAAGGGGCGACCAAGATGGTGACAAAACAGAGTTCCAAAGGTCAATCTCCCCAAAAGACTCATGACAGTGAAAAGATGACCACCCAGATAAAAAGAGGTGCAATAAAAAGTAAAGGAAAAAATTTAGAATGGGAAAAGCATGAAGACCCTTACCCAACCATTGACATCCTTATAACTCTGTTCCAAATCAGAGCCCAGCCCAGAGTCCCCAGAACCACAGTAGGCCATCTGCAGAATTCCCGTGAAGATCATACCCAAAGTGTTGGTGCCGACAGAGTAATTGTTAAAAGAGGAACCTCAGAGATTGGAATCTTCACAAAGACACTTCACCAACCCTTCATTGGTGGAGCAACCTTGCAGAATCCTAACAAATTCCCCAGGCCTCACAATAGTGGGGGGAAGCCGAGAACTATAGGGGTCCATCCACAGAAGGCCAGTGCAGTAGAATCCCAGGTACCTGTGCTGATATGGACATTTCAAATAGTGACAGAAACATCGGAGCTCAGAACATGCAGAAAGATCCTATTGGACATTTGGCTGGCAAAGTGGTTCGGGGCCATCTTGCCAAAGCCCCTGGCCCCCCAGAACCACAGTGATCCATAGGAAGCCAATGCAAAAACGCCCATGGTGCTTACGAGTAAAGCATAAACAGCCACACATGGTGGTAAACACAGGCCCTGAGCCAACACCATCACCAGCCCAGCCCCAATCGTCTCAATAGAATGCTAAACCTGGTAGCAACAAGCGATCTACCGTACACAGAGACAATGATCTGTGGCAGCACCACTGGACAGCTCTCAACCAGTTCTAGATAAGTACCCCACCGGGACAGCCTCGCCCCACTCCAAGAAAGAATAGTCTGGCAGTAACCTCCAGAGCTTGACCCAAACCCTTTCCCCTACCACCTGAACTACAGCTATCACTAAAACTTGGATATGTGCAAGCACCCCATCAGCCTTTGGAGCACAACCAGGCCATCAGGCTTGAAAAAAGCATCCCAGGAAGGGAGCTTAAATACTCAAGCTGGGAAGAGCACCAACGGGCCACAGGAGCCAACAGAAGAAGAAATCCAAACTGTGTACCCTGTGTGGGAAACCCAGCAGCAAAGGTCCAACCTGAGTTCACTGTGTCCCAGAATGGCAGCAGAAAGACAGGACCAGGCTGGGGGATGTGGTGACGGAGCTGCATAAACCACCTCTCCTGATTGAAGTCAGAGGCTGGGCGCAAGCTTCAGAAGAGGCTGGAAATCAAGACAGAGTAGCCCCCAGGAACCAACACATGACAACAAAATATCTGTGTGTTCAGGGAGCCCAACACCATAGCCTAACCTTTGTATCCCAGACTGGGTATTGAACAACTCAGGCCACCAGCACCTAATTATAGTCAAGAATAGGCTGGAAAGATGGCTCAGTGCTAAAGTGCAGGCCTTGCATGCATCAGGCTCTGATTCAATTTCTCAGCACCACATAAGCAGAAAAAGCCAGTGTGGAAATGTGGCTCAAGTGGTAGAATGCTATCCTTGAGCTGGAGATCTGAGGGACAAAACCCAGGTCCACAGTTCCTGCCCTACAACAGACAAAAGAAAAGAGCTACATGATTATCTCCATCGATGTGGAAAAGGCTTTTGGTAAAATACAAATTTATTCATGTTATAGGCTCTGAAGGAAATAGGAATAGAGGAACATTCCTTAAAACTATGTAAACCATATATGAGAGAGCAATAGCCAATATACTTAATGGGGAGAAACTATAACAAATTATCCTAAAATTAAGAACAAGGCAAATATGCCCACTCTAACAACTCCTCTTCAATATAGTCCTGGAATCCTTAGCCAAAGTAATAAGGCAAGAGAAAAAACATTAAAATGATCTGCATAGGGAAAGAAGTTAAATTATCCCTTTTTGCAGATGACATGATATTATACCTCAATGATCCTAAAAACTCGACCCCCAAATTGTTCCTAAACCACTTTGGCAAAGTAGCAGGATACAAAATTAATCCACAAAAATTAGTTGTCTGTGTGTACACCAATAAAAAACAAGCAGAAAAGAAAATCAAGGAAACAACTCAATTCACAATCACAACTCCATTCACAATGGTTAGTGGCACTAATAAGAGACTTCTTGTTAAAAAATGGTAAAGAAGTACATGAGGAAATGTTCATCATCCATGGCTGTAAAGGAAAAGCAAAAAATCTTCCCTGAGATATCTCCTTATCCCATTCATAATGGTCTGCATCCTAAAATCAAATCAGACAGAAAAACGCTCGAGGGAGCCAATGACAAATGCAGAGAAAGAGAAACTCTTTTGCATTGCTGCTGGGAATGGACACTAATACAACCACTTTGGAAAGCCTTCCGGAGGTACCTCAGAAAACTAAATATAGACCCAATGACGCAGCCATACCATTCCTAGGCATCTGTACTGAAAAACAGGAACCAGGATACAAGGACACATGAACCTCCATGTTTATTGCAGCACTGCTCACAATAGTCAAAATATGCAAATAACCCAGATGTCCTACAGGACGATCCTACTGGATGAATGGATCCAAAAATTGTGGTACCAATAAACAATGGAATATTATGCAGACATTAGAAAGGACAAAATAATGGCATTTTCAGGGATAAAAATGGAAGTAGAAAAATAATATTGATTTGTTTAACTAGGGATACAGGTGGACCCATTGCAACAATGAGATGTACAAGTCGTTATGTTGAAAAATAAAATTTACAACTTTGGTGGGGGGTGGAGGGAGGGTCGGGTGGGGAGACACAGGCAGTATGGGAAGGAATGGAAAGGGGTAACAAAGAGGAGGCAACAATGCTTGATAAGAAATGTACTCTTTATCCTGCCCATGTAATTGTAATTGCTCTGTACAGTATTCTCACAATAAAAATATAAATAAAAATAAATAAACAATAATAATTATGAGTGATGTAAGCCAAAAGAGACAAATGGCAAACAATCTCCCTGATATGTGAATGTTAAATACAACATGTAAGGAGATACAACAAAGTAAACTAGACTTGAGAAACAAAGAACTTCCAATCATTTTGTGTATCATTACAAAATGATCCAAAGCTACTGACCACATTTATGGTATACCTGCACACAGTTGAGGGAAACTAAGAGGAGGACACAGAATCAGATATAGACAGAGGAAAACACACCAGAAGGATCCATTAGCTGCATTGGTTTTAATGAAAATGAACTTACCAACTCAAGGGCAGTATGGGGGGAGGAGGGAATGAGGGAAATAGAGGAAAAAGCTTATACTAAGCTAAAGGAAAGAAACGTACATATCACTTGTTATGGAAGAAATAGCTGTATTGTCAAAGCTGATATAATTCCCAAACTATGGACCATGATAACCACAATTTGCTTCATGAAAGTTAGAATGTGCTTGGGAATTAACTATCACTATCTCACCATTCTATGAAATTTGTGAAATTTAGGTCATTTAATCACAATAAAAATTTTAAACAAAATTATATGACATGATATGGTGACATCACATGGCCATTGTTTTAACACTGCCCCATTGTGTTTTCACAAATATGGCATTACCTCCTAATATTTTAGAAAATTCATGGTCTTTGGGATTTCAAACTCTTTCTGTGAACTTGTATTCTCATGGTAAACTAGTAGCAATAGAACTTGGACATGTTATTGTGATATTGCACACTTGTACTGACATTACAACCCATTGTGGCCTCATTACCATTGTGACATCACAAACCCATTGTGCTATCACAATCACATTGTGCCATCCCAAACCTGCTATGACCTATTAGCACCTATTAGTGGCCTTTCGGACTTCACAGAAATTTTTTTTTACCCATATCCTTTTTTGTTGTTGTTGATCATGGGGTTTGATCTTTAGGCCTGGACAGTGTCCCAGAGCTCTTCAGCTCAAGGCGAGTACTTTACCACTTGAGCCACAGCACCAATTCCATTTTTCTTGTGGCTTATTAGTCTCACGGACTTTGCTGTCCAGGCTGGCTTTGAGCTGCAATCACCAGATGTCAGCCTAACTATTAGCAAGGATTACAAGTGTAAACCAATAGCACTGAGCTCCTACCCATATCCATATTGTGACCAAATGACACTGCAGATAAGATATGCAATTGTAAAATCACATACCCTTTATGACATCATCCAAACTGTGATATCCCATTGTCTTTATGGCACTATCAGCTCATTGTGACATTACAAAATCTGCAATGGTATCATAGCATTATGACATCACATTGTCATTGTGAATTCATAGACACTTTCTGAATACCTATTCTGAGATTTCATTCTGTTTCAAATATGCCATGTAGGTTGATATTAGAAACCCACTTCAACCTCATAACAATTGTGACATCATATTGTCATTTTGATATCATAATAACAGTGTGCTATCACAAACCTGTCCTCTCCACATAACCTTTATGATATGAAGCCATTGTGATATATTAGGCCCTTTGTGAGCTCATAATCTGTTTTTGACCTCATCATATTTACATATAATATCTGACATAAGAAATACACTGTGATCTCATGACCACTGCGACATCACCTTATCAAATACCATGACCATATTTTCACATTGTTACATCAGAAACCTGTTTGGAATCATGATGTTTGTTATAACTCATGCCTTCAGAGACAACAGAGTCTCTTTGTGAACTCATCTACTCATTATGGATTAATGAAAATTGAAGAAAATTGAAATCTAAAATGCCATTGTGATATTCTCATTGCGATATTTCAAATTTATTGTGACCCCCATTAGCAGAATGGCATCAACAACTACATGTGACTTCAAAATATTATTATGACATGATATTGTGACATCACATTGCCATTATGATATCCTTGTCCTATTGTGTTTTCACAAACTTAATATGACCAGAAATCATTTGAGAGAATTCATGGACTTCAAACTCCTGTGAACTCGTACACTCATTGTGAACTAGTAGCACTTCACTTTGAATATGTCATCGTGATATTACAAACTCATGACATCACTAACCAGTTTTGACCTCATCCGAATTGTGACATCACAAAACCATTGTGACATCACGATCACATTGTGACATTCCACACTGACTATGATCTCTTTCGCACCTTGGAAAAAAAATATGACCTCTGTGACATCACAGTCCCTTTGTGTAAAAATATCTTCATTATGAACTAAGGATAGGACGTTTGTGATGTCATTGTGTTAGTGATATTATGATGGCAATATTGGGTCACAAATGCATTGTGATGTCACAATGGTTGTGAGGACACAGGCCACATTTGAAATAGAATGAAATGATGGAATACACATCATTCACAATGTCTCTATGATGTCACAATGACATGATATTGTGATGTCACACTGGTGTTGATGTCACAGAGACTTTGTGATATAGAATGGCATGTCTGATCTCAATTGTCATTAGTTCACAATGAGGACATGGGTACACAAAGGTCAAAAGGGTCATGTGTTTTTTCAAAGGTGTTATGCGGTCATAATAGCTTTGGAATGTCATGATGTGATCATGATGTCTCAATGGCAATGTGATAACACAATGGATTTTTGATGTCACAGTGGTGATGAGATCACACTGAGTTTATGATGTCAAGATTATGTAATATCACAATTACATATCTAATTTCAATTAATATTCATTCATATTGATTTACAATTTCACAGAAGGACCATGAATTTTTCCAGGTTTCTGAAAACACAGTGGCACAGTGATATCACAATGTGATGTCAAAGTATCATGTCATAATAATGTTGATAATGCCATAATGGTGATGAAGTCACAAAAGGTTTATGATGCCACATTGGCATGCCAGATCTCAATTATCATTAACTCAGAATGAATTATGAGTTCCCAATGGGATTGTAATGTCTTCAAAGCCATTTGTTGTCATAAATTTCTGCATTTCTAACAAGTTTGTGATGTTACCATGTGACACAATGGTCCTGACATTTGCCAGTCTGATGTTACCATGGTCCTGATGTTCCACTCAATATCTTATACAGTAAGTCATACCTGAAAAATTACCATGTGAAAAGAGATTCTGAGCTCACAAAGGGCCTTAGATATCACAAAAGCAGAATGTTACAAACGTTATGAGTACAGGATAGGTTTATGATGCTACAGTGTGGTAGTGATGTGAAGTAAGGTAACAAGGTGTTTGTAATGTAATAATGGTTATGAAGTCATATGTTTCTGATATCACATTTAAAATAGAGTGCATCCCATAAAAGAATTCACAATGTGTCTATGATGTCATAAAAAATTCACAATGTGTCTATGATTTCACAATGATATAGCAATATCATAATGCTATGATGTCATTGTCATTTTCTAATGTCACAGTGAACTGTGGTATTATAGAAACAATTTGATATCACACTGCTGCTGATGTCACAAAGGGTTTTTGATGTAAAACAATGGTTATGAGCACATATATTTTCCTGATATCAAAACACATACCAAATTTTAAATAGGATAAAATCTCAGAATATTCACTCACAATGCATCTATGATATCACAATTACAATGTTATGCGATAAGGGTTTGTTGTCATTTTAGTTTTGTGAAATCACAAGGAGCTGATGTCATGACAACAATGTGATATCACAGGTGAAATTGGCACAAAAACTTTGTGATATTCAATGACGTGTCAGTTCACAATGAGGATATGGGCACACAAAGTGACTGTGATGTCACAAAGGCCATGTGATGTTTCAAAGGTGCTAAGAGTACATAGTAGGTTTTGTATGTCACAATGTGATCATGATGTGTCAATGGAAATATGATATCACAATGTGTTTGTGAAATCACAGTGGTATTGAAGTCATAATGGGTATGTGATATTACAAGGAGCTTACAATAGCACAGCCATGTGTCCAATTTCAATTGCTAGTATTTCACATTGAGGATATAAGTTCACAAAAGTAACTTGACTCCCCAGTCCATGAATTATCTAAAATGTTATGAGTTTGTAATAGGTTTATGAAAACTTAACAGTGATATTACAAGGGCAACATAATGTTACAATATCATATCCTAATAATGTTTTGATGTCAAAATTAGTTGGTGATACCATACTGGTGATGACATCACAATAGGGTTGTGACATGATAATAGATTGGTGATGTTACAATTGCATGCCAGATTTCTAATATCATTTAGTTACAATGAGTAGATGTGTTCACAAAGGGAGTTTGATGTCTCCAAATACATGTGATGAAGTCCTAACAGGCTTGTGATGTCACATGAGTGCAAATTTTCATAATGTCTGGAAGTGTGATATCACAGTGGTCATGATGTCACAGGGCATTTTTAATATCACATTCTTCATCAGAAATATTATATAGTTGAAAACAGATTGTGAGCGCAGAAGGCACCTTCGATATCAGACTGAATCATATAATAAAATTTATGAGAGGACAGGCTTGGATATCTCAGTGGGTTAAAAATACCACAATAACAATGTGACCTCTGATATAAACCCACATGCCATATTTGAAATATATTGAAATCACGGAATAGGCATTTCACAATATGCCAATGATGTCACAATAATAATTTGATGTCATATTGATATCATTGGAGAATTCTGATGTCACAATGATCTGATGGTGTATAATGATAATGTGCTGTCACACTGGTGACAAAGTTGCAAAGTGTTTGTGATGTTACAATGTCATGTCTGATCTCAATTGTCATTAGTTCCAATGAGGATATAGTCCACAAAGAGACTGTGGTGTCAAAAAGACCATTTTTTTAAATTTTTTTATTGTAAAGATACTATACAGAGGGTTACAGTTACATGAGTAAGGTTATGAGTACACTTCCTCTTGAACATTGTTACCCCCTCCATTGTTTTCCCCCTACCATCCCCTCCCTCCCTCCCTTCCCCGAGGTTCTTTTTTTTTTTTTTTTGATTGTGATTAAGTGATTACATAATTTCCGGAAATTCACAGTATTGTGGAATAATGATGCTCATTTAAAATCACAAGTTCATTCTAACTTTCCTGGAGCAAATTGTCTATCACAGTCTGTAATATATAACGGTGCTCACATGTTATATACCATATATGTGATCAGCAGCATGGGGATATTTAGTAGTGGTTCAACCAGATGAGTGGGAGTTCTTTGTTTCTTAAGTCCTGTTAGTTTTGTCATATCACCTAACATTTTGGATTTAGCATCCACTTATCAGGGAGACCATGTACCGTTTGTCTCTTCATTCTTGGCTTACCTTGCTCAACATGATTCCTTCTAGCTCCATCCATTTCCCTGCAAATGCCATTATTTTGTCATTTCTAATGGCTGCATAATATTCCATTGTGTATAGATACCACAATTTTTGGATCCATTCATCTGTGGTGGGCATCTAGGTTGTTTCCATATCCTAGCTATTGCGAACAGTGCTGCAATAAACATGGAGGTGCACGTGTCCTTGTATATTGGTTCCTGTTGTTCAGGGTAGATGCCTAGAAGTGGTATGACTGGGTCGTAAGGGAGGTCAATCTTTAGCTTTCTAAGGACCCTCCAGACTGCTTTCCAAAGTGGTTGTATAAGTGTACATTCCCACCAGCAGTGTAATAGGGTTCCTCTTTCTCCACATCCCCTCCAGCATTTGTCGTTGGCTGATTTGTGGATGTGGGACATTCTGACTGGGGTAAGGTGGTATCTCAGAGTTGTCTTTATTTGCATTTCCTTCACCACCAGGGATGATGAACATTTCCTCATGTGTTTTTTTGCCATTTTTATTTCTTCATTTGAGAAGTCCCTCTTTAGTTCCCTTGCCCATTTAGTAATTGGTTTGTTAGGTTTGGGAGGGATTAGTTTCTTGAGTTCCCTGTATATACAGGATGTTAACCCCTTGTGTGATATATTGCTGGTAAATATTTTTTCCCAATTAGTTGGTTGTCTTTCTAGCTTGGTTGCGATAGCTTTATCTGTGCAGAAGCTTTTTATTTTAAGGTAGTCCCATTTGTCGAGTCTCTCTCCAACTTGTTGTGACCCTGGGACTCTGTTCAGGAAGTTCCTTTCTGTGCCTATTAGTTCAAGTGTCTCTCCTACTCTGTCCTGCAGTAGTTTCAGAGATTCAGGTTTAATATTAAGGTCTTTAATCCATTTTGAGTTGATGTTGGTGCATGGTGATAGGCTGGGGTCCACTTTTAGTTTTCTGCATGTGGCTGCCCAGTTTTCCCAGCACTAGCGGTTGAAGAGGCTGTGTTTCTTCCATTGTATGTCTTTGGCTCCTTTGTCGAATATCAGCTGGCTGTAGGCCTGTGGATTTATTTCTGGATCTTCTATTCTGTTCCATTGGTCCTCGGGTCTATTTTTGTGCCAGTACCATGCTGTCTTTGTTATTATAGCTCTGTAGTAGATTTTGAAGTTCGTCATGGATAGCCCTCCCATATTGTCTTTATCCCCTACAATTGTTTTGGTTATTCTAGGTCTTTTGTTGTTCCATATGAATTTTTGGATTGTTTTCTGTATTTCAGTGATGTACGTCATTGGGATTTTAATAGGAATTGCGTTGAATTTGTATATTAGTTTTGGAAGTATTACCATCTTTACGATATTAAGTCGGCCTATCCAGGAGCATGGAAGGTCTTTCCATTTCCTAGTGTCTTCTGCAATTTCTTTCTTTAACTTTTTATAGTTCTCATTAAATAGTTCTTTTACGTCTTTGGTTAGGTTAATTCCTAAATATTTTATTTTTTGTGAGGTTATTGTGAATGGGGTTGCTCCCTTTATTTCCCTCTCTTCCTGTACATTATCAGTGTATAGGAAGGCAACTGATTTTTGTGGGTTTATTTTGTATCCTGCTATTTTGCCGAAGTGATTTATGATTTCTAAGAGTTTAGGGATGGAGTTTTTGGGATCGTGGATGTATAGTATCATGTCGTCTGCAAAAAGGGATAGTTTAAGTTCTTCTTTCCCTATGCAGATCCCTTTAATGTCTTTTTCTTGCCTTATTGCCCTGGCTAAGGGTTCCAGGACTATATTGAAGTGGAGTGGAGACAGTGGGCATCCTTGCCTTGTTCCTGATTTTAGGAAAATTGGTTGTAGCTTTTCCCCATTAAGTATAATATTGGCTATTGAAGACCATGATTTTTTAAAAAAAAGATCTGGGATGTCACAATGTGATCATGATATCAAAACAGCAATGTGATGTCACATTATGTTTGTATTGTCACACAAACAGCACATGTGATGAGGACACAATAGGTTAGTGATGGGACGAAATTGTATTATTATGGTAATATGTCCAATTTCAATTCCTACTAATTCACAATGAGGATAGGTATTCACAGACAGAGCTTTAAACCCAAAAGGCGAGGAATTTTCTTAAACATTGTGAGATCATACTAGGTTCATGGAAACAAAATGGACACTGCTATCACAATGGCAATGTGGTTTCACAATATCTTGTCATAACAATGTATTAGTGTCACAAATATTTGATGATTCCATCATGGTGAGGAAGTCACATGAGGTTTATGATGTCCCAATGGGTTGGTGATGTCACAATGTGATGCAGTGGTCACCACATCTGGCAGTGATATCACCTTGGTCTTGCTATCCCAACGTCTTTCATGTATCATATGTCATATTTGAAATACTATGAGGTTGAAAACAAATTATGAGCTCACAAAGGACCTAAAATATTACAATGATTGTATTTCACAAAATTTATGAGGACATAATGACTTGTACATCCCATTGTTGCAATCAGTTCACCTGTATCCCGATTTAAACAATTTGTTTTTTTCCTTTCCCCTCCACCTATTATACCAACATCAAATACAGTGAAAGCAGGGGTTATACCATGAGAGATGGACATATAAAGCAACAAAGAAATCATCCTCTAAATATGTTAGAAATATTCACATGAAATAAAAAACATTTGATTACTTATTTGGTGGTTCATTTCACCTAACATCAACTTATCTAAACTTTTCTGCTTGTCTCAGACATATACTAGTTATTGCAAATAAGGGACCATGGGAATTGGCCAGGGTGGGGTAGGGGCATTAAGGGAAGTATGGGGGGAAGGTATGAGGGAGATGGGAATAGGAAGGAGAAACAAAGGTGCAGGCAACAATACTTGATAAGAGATGTACTCATTATCTTTCCCATGTAATGTAACCCCTCTGTATGGTATTTTCACAATAAAAAATAAAAAAGATATAAATTTATGACAGGAGAGGTTTGTGATGTCACAGTGAGTTATTGATATCTCTATGGCAATGTGATGTCACAAAGGAAATGTAATGTCAGAGTAAGCTGATGTTGTCATAACAGAAATGTGATGTCACACTGGAGATTAGATAACAAATAGTCTGTGATGTTCCAGTGGCATGTCTGACCTCAATTGTCATTAGGATGAGGATTATGTACACAAAGTGACTGTGATGCCACATTTGTTTTGATGTCAGAATGGGTTTCTTATATCAATCCACATGCAACATGTGAAATAGAATGAAATCACATTCTTTGAAGAAGCTTGGAATTACAAAAGTGAGCATGAGAGTAAAAAAGGAGGATAAAACAGAAGAAGTCTCTAAGCTTACGTCTGAGGTTCAGAGTACTAAACCGGAGTTAAACTAGATACCCTGAAGTTCAGGACAAAACCAAACTGATCAACTAGCAAGGGAAACCACTCTAAACACAGTGAGGTCTTTAGAGCTGCTAGTCATTAAGATTAAAGGAAGAAGCAAAAACAGTGGTAACAAGTGTGTAAATGTGGAGACTAAACTTGTGAAAAATTGATACAGGCTTAAGCCTTCTGTCTGTCTATACCTGCTTATTTGGCACTCTGGTAAAATTGCCCTGGACCACTGCCTAAATCTGTGTTTAAAACCAGTGAGGGGAAGTGGCGCTGTAGCTCAAGTGGTAAAATGCTTGCCTTGAACTGAAGAGCTGAGGGACAGTGTCCAGGCCCAGAGTTCAAGCACCACGACCGACCAAAAAAAAAAGTCTAAAACCAGTGGGGCCTCAGCCTGACAAGCCTATATAATGTATGTAAAAAGCTGCCAATAGGTAAATACTGAAAAGCTGGAATAGGTGGCTCTTATGCAACGATCCTCACCTGATGAATTTTAGGAAGTGGCCTTCACAGAGTTAAAGCATGGAGAGCATAGGAATCTGTATCTGTATTACGTGACACTTTTTTAGGCTGGGCTGAGGAATTCCACACAAAAATCGAAACCACTCATGTAACAGCTACAAAATTACTCCAAGGAATAAATCCTCGATTTGGTTACTCTTAGCAATGGCCCAGCTTTTATGGTCCATTTAATCAATTATTAGCTAAGGTAATAGGAATAAATTGGAAGATACGTTGCATTTATAGACTTCAGAGTTCATGGCAGATAGAAAAAACTGAATAGCACCTTAAAGGAAACTTTCAATTAATTACCGAGACTGGCGATGACTGGCTAAGCCTCCACCCTATTGCTCTCTTTCAGCAAGATATGCACCTTATGTTAAAGGATTGACTCCTTCCAAAATAATTTATTATAGAACACCCTTTTTGGTACCTAAACTTGGTAAACTATATTAACAAAAATATTTAACCACAATCTTATACAATCCCTGAAGGCTTTGCCACATGTTCTTGGACGTGTCTATCTTTTGGTAGCTGAGGCCCACCGGCCTCATGAGAAAAACTCCACCAATTCTTTCTTGTCTGGACAGCTGGTGTGGATAAAAAAGCAACATTCTTCTGAATTGGAAACCAAGTGGCATGTACCTCAATCGGTGGTGCTAATTACACCATTGTTTCAATGTTTCAGGAAAACATCTTTGAGTCCATCACTCTCAAGTGGAAGCAACAGTGGAACAATATCCACGGAAGGCTGCAAGATGGAATGTTCAGACACATTCAGAGGATCTGTTAAAGATTAGAATTACCAAGCATTAATTAGTGTTAACTAGTGCCTGTCTATGGCTAATTCCTTGTTATATATTAAATTTGCATTTCAAGCTTGTCCAATTTCAGGAGAGAAGGGAACATTTAGGGTTTGGTCAAGAAGGGATAAAAGATTTGATTGGAAATGAAAATCAGTGGTAAATTTAATAACAAGCAGGCCCCCAATAATTAGCATGACCCCATAACCCTGGAGAGCATCGGGCATGCCACTGAAGGGGGCTGGACATGCTGCTGGAGGGGTTGGTGTGTCGTGCCCCCATGGGAGCTGTCAAGAAGTGATTGAGCAGTAGGAAGTTTGGGACATGATGGTTGAAAACTGTTAGGCAGGAGACCCTTTGGAGTGCCAGAGGGGTACAGTCTATATATCGCCTGCATATTCAGAGCAACAGAAGGAGAAAGAAAGAGGAAAATCACCTAGAAGGAAGGAAGTGGAGAGACAGCAGAAGGGGAAAAACAGGAGGAATTGGAGGGAGAACAGGAGGCCAAGGATGACAACTGGCCACCGGGATAAAACAGGAGAGGCCGGTGAAGAGTGGAGAGGCCTGAAGAGAAGAAGGAAATGGTGGAAGGGAAAAAGGAAAAGACCTGGAAAGAAGGACAGGTCTGTAGAGAAGAAAGGAGGAAGGGAAAAGGACAAAACCTTGCTTTTGGAAGTTCATGAATATTCAGTTGGTGGTTTGCAGTCAAATTAACAAAGGTTGAGGCTACCCATGGCAGCTCTGAAGTTTGGTGGTCAGTGTTGCTCTTGGCTCATTCTGGGTATCCAGACCAGGACAAGCTATTTGAAGAATCCTTTCTATTGTAAATAATTTTGTTTATTGTCTTAAATATGCTTCATTGGATTGTCTTCTGGTTCATATATCATAAGTATACATGTTCACAGAAGGAGCTAGAAGTCCCAAAGGCCATGAATTATCCAAAATGTTATGAGCTCATGATAGGTTTGTGAAAAACCAATGGGACAGTGATATCATAATGGCAATGTGACACCACAATACCATGTCGTAATAATGCTTGGATGTCACAATTAGTTGGTGGTGTCATAATGGTGATGAGGTCACAATATTTTGTGATGACACAATGGGTTGGTGATGTCAGAGTGGTATGCCTGATCTCAATTTTTAAATCCTCATGAGTATATTAGGTCAGAAAAGGATTTTGAGGTCTCCAAAGTCATGTTTTGGCACATATGTGATGAAGTGCTAAAAGTTTTGTGCTATCACACTGTGACACAATGGTCACAATGTCTTGAGTGTGATGTCACAATTATCCTAAGGTCACAATGTATTTCATGTTATAGGTAAAATATGAGGTCTCAAACAGATTATGCTCCTAAAAGTCCTTCGATATGACAATGGAAGCATGTCATGTTTTGAGGACATTAATGGTTTTCAATGTCACAGCGGATTAGTGATATCACAATGGCAATTTGATGTCACAATATCATGTCATAATTATTTGGTGTCACAATTAATTGATAAGACCATACTGGTGATGAGGTCACAATAGGATTGTGATGTCATAATACATTGGAGATGTCACAATGGCATGCCGAATTTCAATTTTCATGGACTCATATTGTCACAATTGTGACATTTCAATACCTTTGTGATATAACATTGCTATTGTGATATCAATACCACAATCCTGTCCTTGTCCTCATTACATTTGTAATATGCTGCCATTGTGGTAACTTATGGCTTTTTAAAACTCATAATCTCTTTTTGACCCCAAAAGATTTCAGATATGTGATTTCAGAAATCACTGTGATATCAGGACCACTGTAACATCACACTGCCAGACATCATGACCATTGTGTTTCATTGTGACATCACAAATGTTTGAAGACTTCATCACATTTGTGAGAACACATGCCTTTAGATATATCACAGCCCTATTTGAACTCATATACTCACAATGAATTAATGATATTTGTGATTTGCTCATCTATAAACTCCTATCCTCATTGTGAACTAGAAGCAATTGAAATTGTACATGTAATTGTGATATTACAAACTTATTGTGAAGTCACAAATAGTTTGAGATCTCAACACCACTGTGACACACTAGCCCATTTTGACATCACATTGCCTTTGTGACATCATGACCACATTGTGACATCTGAAACATTAGATGACCACTTAGCACCTATGAAAAAACATGTCCTTTGTGATGTCACAGTACCATTGTGTAACCATATCATCCTTCTGAACTAAGGACTCAAGGTCAGACATGCCATTTTACCATCACATACCCTTTGTGGCATCATCATTATGTGACATCACATTGTCATTATGACAAACAGCTCATTATTGCATGACCAAATTACTATAACTTCATAACATTATGGGATCACATTGCCTTTGTGATGCCATAGACACTTAGTGAATGCCTGTTCTGTCATTGCATTCTATTTCAAATGTAGCATGTGTGGATAACAGAACCCCTTTTGGCCTCATAATTTTTGTAATGTCACATCACTTCATGACATCCTCACCAGTGTGACATCATATAATCATAATGCCACCATAATGTCATTGTGACATCACTGAACTACATCATAACATTATGAGATCAAATTGCCATTGTGACATCATAGTCACAAAGTAAGTGTCTATTCCATGATTTTATTTTAGTTAAAATGTGGCATGTGTGTGGATATCAGAAATCTAAAGACACTTCATAACCATTGAGATATCACCTTGTCATTTTGATATCACTAAAACGTGATATCACAAACTGGTCCTGTCCTCATAACATTAGTGACATGCTGCCATTGTGATATCTTAGGCCATTTAGAGCTCATCCTCAGGATATGTGATTGTGATATTACAATCTTGTTTGACAAAACTAAACATTATGACCTCATCACCACTGTGACAACACAAATCCATTTTGACACCACAATGCCATGGCAACTTCACCATTACATTGTCTCATCCCAAACCTCTAATGATCTCTCAGCACATTTGAAAAACACAAGGTATTTGTAACATCACACTTTGTATACCTATGTCCTTTTTTTGTGAAGTAATGACAATTGAGATAAGACATGACATGGTAATATCAAAACCTTTTGTGATATCATCACCAATGTGACATCACATTGTCATTTTGACTTATTGTGACATCAAAAAACTGCAATAATACAAGAGAATTATGACATCACATTGTTAATTTGACCTCATTGTCCCATTTTGAATGAGTATAATGTGATTTAATTTTATTTCAAATGTGTCCTGTATGTTTATATCAGAAACACATTGTGACATAATAACCATTGTAACATCACAATTTATATGTGACATCGTATTTCTATTGTGATATAAGTAATCCAATGTGACATCACAAACCATTCTATTCATCATAAACTTTTGTGACATACTGCCATTGAGATATCTTACTCCCTTTGTTAGTACACAATGTGCTTTTGAATTCATAATATTTCAGGTATGATTGTGACATCAGAAATCTGATGTGGCATCATGATTGCACTGCCAGATGTCATGATAATTGAATCACATTGTGACATCACAAACCTGATAAGACTTAAGCACATTTGTTACAACACATTCTTTGGAGAAAAAAAAAAAAAACAGTCCTTTGTGACCTCATATACTCATTATGAGCTATTGACAATTGAGATCTGGCATGCTATTGTGACCTCATCAACTAATCATGACATCAAAACATTATTAATGACATGAAGTTGTGATGTCACAATGCCATACTGATTCGACTGTCTCTGTCTTCAAAAACCTCTTATGACCTCATAACATTTTAGAAAATTCATGGCATTTAGGACTTCAAGTTCCTTCTGTGAACTAATATCATCATTGTGAAGTACTACCAATTGAAATTGGACTTGTTCTTGTGATATTACAACACATTGAAACAACACAAATCTATTATGACATTATCACCGCTATTACATCAAAAACCCTTTGTGACATCACAGTCCCTTTTTGTGCCCATATCCTCATTATGAACTAATGACAATTGAGATCAGATCTGCCATTGTAACATCATATACCATTTGTGATATCATTTCAAGTGTTGCATCACATTGTTGTCATGATACCATTAGAGCATTGTGACATCACAAAACTAAAATAACACAATAGCATTATGACATCTCATTATCACTGTGACATTGTAGACACAATCTGAAAGCCTATTTGCTGTTTCATTCTATTTCATATGTAGTATGTGAATTCATATGAGTAACCCATTGGGATCTATTAACCATAATGACATGACAATACCTTTGTGATATTATATTGCCATTACAATATAACTAAACCCACTGTGATAACACAAACCTGTGCTATCCTCGTAACTTTTGTGACATCCTGCTGTGATATCTAAGCTCCCTTTGTGAGTTCATAATCTCTTTCTGACTTCATATTTCAGGTATATGTGATATAAGAAATACACTGTAACATCATGACCTTTGTGACATCACATTTCCCTAGTGAAATCATGATCATAAAATGACATCTACAACCTATTATGGCCTCTTAGCCCTTTTGAAACAAATGTGGCCTTTGTGACATGACAATCCCTCTGTGTACACACTGTCATTCTGAGCTAATGACAACTGAGATTGGGTATTTCCATTGTAATCTCACAAAACTTTTGTGACATCATCACCTGTGTGACATCTCATTGTCGTTAAGCTCATTATGGCATCAAAAAACTACAATGACATCAATGACATCATTGTGACATCGTAGACACATGTTTGAGTGCCTATTCTATGATTTTATTCTAGTTACATTGTAGCATTTGGGTTGCTATCGAAATCCATTGGGACCCTGTAACTGTTGTGACATTATAAAGCCTTTGTGACATCACACTGACATAGTGATATCAAAAACCTTTTTGATCCTGATAATTTTTGTGACATAATGCTACTGTGATAGCTTGGACCCCTTGTGAACTTATAATATGTTTTGACTTCATAATATTCCAGGTATGACATGTAAACATTGTGATATCACACTACCTTTGGAGACATCACAGTCCCTTTGTGAATGCATATATTCAAAGAGAGTTAATGACAATTGTTATCCACCATACCATTGTTATATCACCAAGACATTGTGACATCAAAAACCTATTGTCATCTCATCACCAATATATCACTAAGTAAATGTGACATCATAAATATTATTCTGAAATGATATTGTGACATCACATTGCAATTGTGGTATCACTGTTCCATTGGGTTTTCACAAACAACATGACCTCATAACAATTTGGAATATGCATGGCCTTTGGGATATCAATCTCTTTGTTGAATTCCTAAACTTATGACGCATAAAAGACAAGACATTCCATTGAGGCATATTTATGATAATAAACAAATTTATTTACACTACTAAGGAGTCTGCATTATCCTTGTCCAAGCTGGATACCAAGAGCCAAAAGCAGTTTCGACTACCAACCCTCAAACCACCAATGGGCAGCCCAGCACTTGTTAATTGGCCTGCAAATCACCAATCCAAAAATAATGTTCACCAAAGCTCCAAAGTCCAAAGGGCAAAGCTTTGTCCTTTTCCCTTTCTCTCTTCTTCTCTACAACTTGCCCTTATTTCCAGGTTTTTCTTTTTCCCTTCCACCACATCTTCCTTCTCGTGAGACCTCTTCAATGTCCATAGCCTGCTATGCTCTGCCCCAGTGGCCAGTTGCTGACCTTCCCCTTTTGCTCTCCCTGAAGTTCCTCTCTTCCCAGGTTTCCCCTATTGATGTCTCACCACTTCTGTCCTTCCAGGACTTTCTCCTTTCTCTCCTCTTCCATGGCTCTGAACAGAAAGCTTATATATCCTCTGTACCCCTCCCCCACCCAAAGTGTCTACTGCCTCATAGTTTTCAACCATCAGTTCCAAAACTATCAACTGTCCAGTCCCTGTTGATAGCCCCTCCAGCAGCATGACACACCCCATTCAGCAATATGCACCCTGTCCACTCCACTGGGCGATGGGAACATACTGATTAGAAGCCCTGTTGATTATTGGAGCCCCCCTGGTTATTATATTCCCCACTGGTTTACAGGTCGAATCAAGTCCTTGGTTCCTTCTGGAACAAATCCTGAACATTGCTTCTCTCCCACCATTGTACAGAATTAATACACAAATTTATCAGAAAATGAGAAAACCATAGAAATATACTACTTAACACAAATTAACACTTGGTGGTAAGTCTGAGAGTCTCTGAACAGTCCATCTTGCAGCCTGTTATGGAGATTGGTCTATTGCCTGTGTTACTTAAGAGTGATGTATCTAATGATGCTTTTATAAAAATGTAATAATTGATGCTTGGTTTACAATTCAGGAGTTTAATGGTTTATATCCACACTAGCTGTCCAGGCAAGAAAGAGTTATTGGAGTTCTAATCAGGACACTAGTGGGCCTTAGCTGCAAAAGTAGAGGCACATAAAAGAACAAAGCATGCGGAGTGTGGTTAGATATTTCGGATAAAATAGACAATCCAAGTGTAGGAACCAAAGGGCGGGGGTCTACCATAAATTATTTTGAATGGATTGAAAGCTTTCAATTGAGGGGTGCATCTTGCTCGAAGGAGAGCAAAGTGGAGAAGACTTACACAGTCATGGCCAGTCTGTATTTAATTTAGTAAAGGTTTAAGATCCTATTCATTCATTCTATTTGCTCTGAATACTGAGTTCTATAAATACATTGTAATTTCCCATTAAATCCTAGGGCCTTAGCTAATAATTGAGTAACTTGGGCCATGAAGTCTAGGCAATTGGACTCCAATGCTAAGGATAAGCCAAATCGATGAATTATTTCATGGAGTAATTTTTTAGCTGATGCGTGAGTGGTTTTGGTTTTTGTTGGGAATGTCTCAACCCCGCCTGAAAAAGTGTCCATTATTACTAACAGTAATACTAACAGTATACTAACAGTAATACTCATACTTCCTCTCATTGAAGTCCAATTCCAAAAATTGACAGAGTGAGGTTTCTCACATAATCACCCTCTACATATGTTTCAGCATTCCAGCATTTACTTCTTAGAAACTCTCTACATATGTTATATAAGCTAGTAAGGCCAAGGCCCTAGGGGTTTTCAAGACAGATTTAGGCAGTGGACCAGGACAATTTACAAGGGCCCCAAATAACCAGATAAATACAGACAGAAGTCTTGAGTCCATAAACAATTCTCTGAAGTTCACTCTCCACATTTGCACACTTGTTACTACCGTTTTTACTTCTTCCATTCATCTTAAAGACTCTAGACACCCACTGGTTTTAGAGTGCTTTCCTGAAATACTTGATCAGCTTGATTGTTCTCATGAACCTCAGGGCCTCTAGTTTCTTTCATTCCTGTTTAGTAATCTAAACCTAAGTCTGCAGCTTGGAGAGTTCTTCCATTTTTATCCTCCTCCTTGTCCTTCAAGCTCGCTTTCATGATCCAAATCACCTTCTCAAAATCCTCCTCAACCTGCAAGTGTTCTGCCAGGGTCATAGGAGAGTTCCTTTGACTATGCAACTGCTGTTTCCTCTCACGGAACCTAGCTTGCTATTCAGCTTCTCGTTTAAGTTCTCAATGGTACTACTGAGAGGGTATTTTTCACCTCCATCTGTTCCATTGGGACATACTGCCTCTGCATTCCATTTATAGTGAGGAGCTAAAAAATCTATTTGGCCTTTCCTCTAGTAGCATCTCTTTCTTACTTTTCACTTCATTGTATTTTTGTGGAAGATCTTTTCAACTATATGTTTAGCTCTTGTGGGTTTTTTTTCTTTGCCTAATGCTCTTTTCCTTTCCCAGAAATATCCCATGAAAGCAATGTTTCTTGAGCCTGATAGTTTTCTGTGTACTTTTCTTGGTCTCCTCTTCAATACATAGAACTTTGTGTCTGTTTCACTGACTCATCTTCAGTTTTTCTCTGTTGCTTTGAATTTCAGCTCACATTCTTCATGCACATAATCAGCATGTATTGCAGCTAAAACCTCCTTGTGAGATGTCCAGCTGCTGTTTCTGGGCCTTAATCCCTGCATCCTTCATCAGAATCTCCTCTTGGCCAAAGCTTCTAGTCAGCAAGGATGGAAGTGTTGGCCTCCTGTCCCTCCTTCAGGACTGACCTGTGGCCTCCATCTGTGCCTCATTCTCAACCCTGGCTGATATACTTGGATTTTGATTCTGAGTGTTTACTGGTTCATTTTTTGAGATTTTATTCTTAGTTTGACGCTCAAAAGTTACTGATTTATTACCTCAAATCTATTCTTTACATCCAAAAAAAGCCTCTCTTATGTGTGCTGTTCAATGCACTATTAACCTCTTGGTGGTTTTTTGCTGTTACATATTGGAGATTGAGTCTTTTTAAGCCTGTGTTTTCAGGCATGTGCGTGGATTTTTTTTCTTCAGCGCATTTGTTTTTTCGTACAGAGGGCTGAATTTTAAGTTGAACTTAGTTGGATTTCAGAGCCTGGGCCTCCTTTCCATGATTTGTAAGTGATTTGAATGCAGTTTCCAGGTGGCTAACATTGTTACATCACCTGTCATTTTCTATCTTTCCCCTCCTTAGGATTTCCTTTTTTCAATGTTGTTTTCCTTCCAATAAGCACACTAATCTAGCCCTAGAGATTTCCTACTGCCATTTGCAAATGAATTATTGCAATCTTGTTGTAACATCCCAAACTCATTGTCAGCACATCTTCATTGTGACATCACAAAATGATTGAGATGTGAAATTGCTACTGTGATATCACAATCACATTTCAACATCCCAAAACTATTATGACCTCTTAGATTCTTTGAAAAACACATGGCCTTTGTGACATTACAGTCCCTATATATACTCATTGTGGACTAATTGAGTTGAAACAGGCCAGTATAACATCTCAATCACTATGTGATATCATCACCAGAGTGTCATCACATTGTTATTATGACACAATCAGCTCATTGTTACATCACAAACTACAATGGCATCATAGAATCATGACATCACATTGCCTTTCGGACGTCATAGACACACTGTGAATGCCTATTCTATGATTTCATAGTATTTCATATGTGGTATGTGGATTATCAGAAACCCAGTGTGACATAACTATTGGGACATCACAGTGACTTGTGACATCACATTGCCATTGTGAAAACCCTACCCCACTGTGACAACAAAAACCTGTCCTATACTTAGTTCACAAAGGACATTTGGATTTCAAAGGTGTTGAGGTGTTAATTGATTTAGGATATCACAAGGTGATCTTGATGTCACAATGGCAAAGTGATTTCAAATGGGTTGGTGATGCCACAGAACTGATGAGGTCAAAATAGATTTGGGATTTCACAACGAGTTTGTAATAACACAAATTGAATGTCCAATGTCAATTGCTACTAGTTTAAATGAGGTTACGACTTCAACAAATGGCATGAATTCCCAAAAGCCATGAATTGTTTATGATGTCACAACGTGACAGATAGTCATGATATCTGACAGAGTTATGTCATAATGATCATGAATATTATATTCAAATGTCATACCTGAAATGTTATATTCAAAAACAGATTATGAGCAAAAAAGGGGGCCTAAGATATCCCAATGAGAGCATGTGACCAAAGTCATGAGGACAGGACAGGTTTATGATGTCACACTGGGTTAGTAATGTTTCAAGGGCATTGTGATGTCACAAAGGGATTATGATGTCACAATGAGTTTCTGATATCAAAACTCATGCCACATTTGAAATAGATTGAAATAAGAGAAAAGGTTCAGCATGTATCTATGATGTCCCAATGACAATATGATACAATAATGCTTTGATGTCTTGGTAGATGTTTGAATCAGAATGAACTCATCGTATAATGGCAATGTGATATACTGGTGATGATTTCCCAAAGTGTTTGTGATGTTTTAAAGGCATATCGGATCTGAAATGTCATTAGTTCACAATGAGGATATGGGTAAACTAAAGGACTGTAATGCCACAAAAGCAATGTGGTTTTTCATAATAGGTGTGAGATGTCAAAATGTGGTTGTGATGTCACAATGACAATGTGATGTTGCATTGGGTTTGTGATGTCACAGTGGTAATGAATTCATATTGGGCTTATGACTTCACGAGTTTGTAATGTCAAAATCACATGTCCAATTTCAATTCTCCTAGTAAACAATGAAGACAGGGGTGGACATGTCCCAAAGGTCATGAATTTTCTAAAATGCTAAGAGGTTATAATAGGTTTGTGAAAATGGAATGAGACAGTGATATCGCAATGGCAATGTGATGGCAAAATATAATATTGTTTGTTGGGCTGGGGAAGTGGCTCAATGGTACACTGCTTGCCTCGCATGCATGAGGCCCTGGGTTTGATTCTTCATCACCACATAAACAGAAGAGAAAAAAAAAAAAAACCAAGTGTCTCTGAGGCTCAAGGAGTAGAGTGCTAGCCTTGAGCTCGGGGACAGTGACCAGGCACAGAGTTTAAGCCGTAAGACTGACCAAAAAATTGTCATAGTTGGTGATTCAATACGTGATGAGGTCACAATAGGTATAGAAATCAAAATGGTTTGGTGGTGTTACAATGACAGGCCAGATATCAACTGCCATTAATTCACAATGAAAACATGAGTTCAAAAAGAGACTACATCTCCAAATGCATGTGTTGTCACAAATGTCATGAAGTCCTAACAGGTATTTGATATCAGATTGTGACAAAATGGTCAAGATGTCTGGCAGTGTGATGTCACTATGATAAAGAAGTCACAGTGGATTTCTAGTATCACATGTCCTACCTGCAATATTAAGAGGATGAAAGATTATGAGCTCACAAAAGTACTATTTCAAAATATCAACATGTCACAGAGTTATTAGTAAAGGTCAAGCTTGTGAGTTCACATTGGGTTATTTTTATCACAATGGAAATGCGATATCACAAAAGAATTGTGACATCATAATGGTTATGAGGTCACAATTGGTTTCTGATATCAACCCACATGCCACATTTGATTTAGGATGAAATCACAAAGAAGGCATTCAAAATATGTCCATGATGTCACAATCATAATGTAATGTCAAAGTGCTATAATGCCAGTGTAGTTTGCTGACATCACAATGAGCTCATGGTGTCATAACAGCAATGAGATTTTACACAGGTGATGATATCACAAAGGTTTTGTGATGTTACAATGGCACATCTGCTCTCAATTGTCTTTAGTTCTCAATGAGGATATGGGTACACAAAGGGACTGTGATGTCACAAAGGCCATCATTTTTTCAAAGATTCTGAGAGGTCATAAGTTTGGGAGATCATAATGTGACCATATTGTTACAATGGCAATGTGATATACCAATGTTTTTGTGATGTTACACTGGTGATGAGGCCATAATGGGTTAGTGATATCTCAACTGGTTTGTAATAACAAAATGCCATATGAAATTTGAATGGCTACCAGTTCAGAATAAGGATAAGATTTCATAGAAAGAGCTTGATGTCCTAAAGCCCATGAATTTCCTAAAATGTTATAAGGTCATACTAGTTTTTTGAAAACACATTGGGACACTGATATTACATTGGCAATGTAATGTTACAATATCATGTTGTAAGAAGGTTTTGTTGTCACAATTATTTGGTTATTCTATACTGGTGATGATGTCACAATAGGATTTTGATGTCCCAATTGTTTGTTGATGTCACCATGGCATGCCATATCTCAATTGTCATTAACTCACAATGAATATATGATTTCAAAATGAGACTGTGATGTCTCCAAAGCATGTGTTGTCAAAAATGTGATGAAGTCCCTACAGCATTGTAATGTCACAATGTGACATGTTGGTCATGACCTCTGGCAGTTTTATGTCACAATTGTTATGAAATTCCAGTGGATTTCTGATATCACATGTCATACTTTAAATAATATGAGGTTTAAAGGAGATTTTGAGTTCACAAATGGCCCAAGATATCACAATAGCAGCATGACATAATAGTTATGAGGAAAGAGAGGTTGTGATGTCACTGTGGGTTAGTTATATCACAATGGCAATATGATGCCACAAAAGGATTGGGATGTCAAAATGCATATGAAGAATCAACTCTTTTGTTGATTTTTTCTGTGTTTATTTTGCATTCTAATTCATATAATTCTGATTAAATTTTAATTCTTTCCACATATTGGATTGGGGTTTATCTTGTTCTTTTTCAAAGAGGTTTAGATGTCTCCTTAAATTGTTGTTTTCTGATCTCTCCAATTTATTGATGTAGGAACTCAAAGCTATAAACTTGCCTCTAAGTATTGCCTTTTCTATTTCCCAGAGGAACTGGTAATTTGTGTGTTCATTTTTGTTGAATATCATGAACATTTGAATTTCATTTCTGATCTCTTTCATGATAAACTGGTGATTCAAGAGTGTGTTGTTCAGCCTCCATGTGTTACAGGACTTTCTTTGGTGCTTTTTGGTGTTGAGTACTAATTTTATTCCCTTGCAGTCTGAGAGAATGCAAGGTATAACTTCAATGTTTCTGAATTTGGACAAGTTTGTAACTTAAATGTGGTCTATTTTGGAAAATGTTCCATGTGCTGCTAAGAAAAACGTGTATTCTGATGCTTCTGAGAGAAATATTCAGTAGATGTCTGTTAATCCTAGTTGATCTATGCAGTTGTTTATATCTGTGGTTTCTCTGTTGAGTTTTTGCCGAGTTGACCTATCTAGTGGGGAGAGTGGTGTGTTAAAGTCCTCAACAATTAATGTCTTTAGTTCTATGTGAGATTTGATGGAAATTAGGGTTTCACGGATAAATTTGGGTGCTCCATTGATTGGCAAATATATATTTAGAATTTTAATATCCTAATGAAGAAGACATCCCTCAATTAGTATGTAGCGACCTTCTTTATCTCTTCTCATTAATTTTAATTCTATTTAAATTAAATTCTTCTTATTTAAATTATATTTTATCTATTAGGATTTGAACTCACACCTCTTTTGGGGGGAGGGGGGTTGTTTGCCAGCCTTTCACTTTCAAAATGTATTTGTTTTTATGGGCAAAGTGTGACTCCTGAAGGCACCATATAGAAGGATCCTGCTTTTTAATCCAACTTGATACTCTGTTTCGCTTAATTGGAGAGTTAAGTTCCATAATGTTGAGGGTTAGGACTGAAAGGTTTTTGGTAGTTCCTGTCATGTTATCAACCTTCTTGGGGCTGTGACAACTGGGTTCTTCCAATGGTTCTTGGATTCTCCATTTGGGTGCTGTTTCTTGGCCTTTATTCTGGTCTTGTTGGTTTTCTCTGAATAGAACGTCTTTTATAGGGCTGGTTCGTTGGCGATAATATTGTTTCAGATTTTCTTTGCTATGGAAGGTTTTTATTTGACCTTCAGATATGAAAGAGAATTTAGCTGGGTACAGTATTCGTGGTTGATAGTTGTTTGTCTTTAGAGCATAGGCTACATCATTCCAGGCTATTCTTGCTTTAATTGTCTCTGCTGAGAAATCTGAGGATATTCTAATTCAATTCTCTTTGGAGGTGATTGATCTTTTCTCCTTGACAGTCAGTTGTTTTTTCAGTGTCACATATCATTCCAGAAATATTATAAATTCCAAAAGAGATTATGATCTCACAGAGATCTAAGGTATCAAAATGGCAGCATGTCACAAAATTTAAGAGGACAAGACAGGTTTGTGGTGTCACATTGTATGAGTAATATCACCTTAGAAATGTGATGTCACTATCATTATGAGGATATAATAGTTTTCAGATATCATCCAAAATGCCACCTTTGAAATAGAATGAAATCACACATTAAGCATTCATAATGTGTCTATGATATCATAATGACAATGTACTATCATAATTCTATGATGTCATTTTAACTTTGTGATATCACAATGAGCTGATTGTGTCAAAATGAGTGTGATGCCACACTGGTAATAATGTCACAAAAACCTTTTGATGTTAAAATGGCATGTCTGGTCTCAATTGACATTAGTTCACAAAGGGACAATGATGTCAAAAAGGCCATACTCATTTTCAAAAGTGCAGAGTTCATACTATGTTCGGAGTATTAGAATGTGAATGCAATGTAACAAAGGCAATGTGTTTTCACGCGTTTAAGATGTCACAGTGGTTATGAGGTCAAAATAGGTTCATTATGTCACAGTGATTTTGAAATATAGAAATCACATGTTCAATTTCAATTGTTACTAGTACACAATAATGATATGAGTTGACAGAAGGAGCATGATGTCCCAAAGGCCATGAATTTTATAAAATGATATGAAGTCACAATAGGTTTGTGAAATACAATGGGACAGTGATTTCACAATGACAATGTGATGTCATAAAGTGATTGTGAAGTCATAATGGTTATGAGGCCACAATTGGATTCTGATATCAACGCAGATGAAACATGTGAAAAAGAGTAACATCACAGAATAGGCATTCACAATGTGTCTGCATCACAATGACAATGTAATATTATATTATGTAATTGTAGTTTGGTGATGTCATTATGAGCTGATGGTGTCATAGTGACAACATGCTGTCATACTGATGATTACATCAGGAAGGGTTTGTGATGTTACAATGGTATGTCTGTTCCAATTTTCTTTATTTCACAAGGAGGATATGAATACATAAATGTATCACAAAGACATGTCAAAATATGATCATGATGTAACAATAGGAATGTGGTGTCACAATGGGTTTGTGATGTCACAGCAATGTTGAGAACACAATGGATTTGTGATTTTAAGGTATATATGTAGCTAGGTTTCTTTAGGTACCTGATGAAGAAAATGTGCTAGTCAGGGAAAATAGCAAACTGTTGCCCCCACCCTGCATGTTGGAGAGCCTAGGCAGAAAAGAGAGACCTACTCATGGACCAGGAGTTATCTAGGCCAAGTAAAGGAAGAGGTGGTACCAGGTGGCAAAAAGTTGTGGCCACACTGGAGCTGGATATGAACTCAGGGACTGGGACACTCTTATGGACAGATGGGATGCATAAGCCAGGGTGACCCAGGATGTGACCTAAAGGTGGACTGCTTAGTAACAGATAATGGAAAGAAATTTAGCTAAGAGGTAGGGAGGTGTCTGCACAGGGACTTCATGGCCTTGGGCACACCTTACATTCCAGCCTTTTGATAATTATGAAAAAGTGCAGATTCTCTCTGGCTAGTACCTGCTGGCTAGAGGCATCGACATAAGGGGTAAAATGCTGAAATGTGGTCCCCTCTAGGAGAAGGCAACAGCTGTCTTTGGTAGTAGTCCTTGAATGAATTCTGGGTGAAGTCTCATGAGGCAGGAAAGGACCAGCCAAAAACCAAATACTAGAGAGCAAAAGGCAAGTGGAAGAATTTGGGGCAGGAAATTAAATATTGGATATACTGGCTAAAATGGCTAGTTTATATCTCCTGCTTTCCTGTCTGTAGTGAAGTTGGCAGAAATGTTGTCTACTTTTGATACCTGGCGACTAGGTAGGGGAGAGCATCTAGTACATGGCTATTCCTTCACTACCTTTCCCTTCCCACATACCTCTAACTTATTTTCTCCTCACAATTATCTCTAAATCTAAGTTTCCGGTCTGATGACTCTGCTTTTATTTTCTTAGTCCATGGTTCCCTAGTCATTTGTTTTTTAACTAGGTTGTATCTGTGGAACTAGATTATCTCTGTTTCCATTTTGATTGCATCAATCTGTGCAAATAGAGGGTTCTGGATTATGCTTGACTTAAAATAGTGCTCTAGTACTGAATGGGCAGAATGAGCCAGAGAAACACAAGTAAAATGACAACTCCCACACATGGTAAACAGGCAAAAGGACAGTTAATGAATAATCCAGAGGAGAGTTCCCAAAATGCTCTAGAAATATTTCTGGTAAATTTGCTGTGTGAAGATAGAAAGCCTGCAAAGAACTCGGTATAAGCATGATAGGGATATGCATGAGCATGATGAGACTAACCAAAGATTAATTCAAGAATTTAATGAGCATTAGAAGTCCAATCAAAGATTAATAGAGGAATTGCCTGAGTGAGATGAGAAAAAAAAAGATTAATAGAGACAATCATGGAACACACAGACAGAAAGCTGCAGGAATGCATGGAGGCCACAAATGGAATACTGATTGATACCCACATGAAGGAAAGGGAGTCCAAAAAAACTATAGCCAATTAACTAAGGGATTTGAGAATTAACTATGAAAAGAAATTGAGGAGTTAAAGAAGTCTATAGAATACCTAAAACAAAGCTCCAACAAAGAATTTGAAGCCATCAAATCTGACCAATTAGACCAACAGAAAGAAAAAAATGTAGAAGTCTTGACAGTAGGTTAGACCATAAAGAAGATCGAATCTCTGTGTTTAAACACAGCCTAAACATTAGAGAAAGAACAGACAATTATTCAAGACAAATCGAAGAAATAAGATAGATCTGGAAGTGGCTCTGTGGCTCAAGAGGTAGAGCACACACTTTGAGCTGGAGCACCGAGGGACAGTGCCCAGGCCCAGAGTTCAAGCCCCACAACATTAAAAAAAAAAAAAATAGATCTATTCAACTTTTAGAAGAAACTATCAGAAATCCTAATTTAAAGCTCAGTGGTATGGAAGAGGGACAAGAGACAGAAGTGAAAAGCCTGGGAAATTTAACAGGATCCTAGCAGAGAACTTCCCAAACATGCAACAAGGTAGGGCAATTGAGATACTGGAAGCAATTATCCCCCCAAAGAGATCAAAGCAGAGCAGGATATTCCACCATCACATTGTAATCCCAAGAAAAGAACAATTGAAAACAAGGAAAGGATCCTTGATGCTGACAGAAGAAAAAGTCAATCACTTATAAAGGGAAACCTACCAGAAAAAACTTCAGAATTCTCAGCAGAAACAATGAAAGCAGAAGAGTCTGGGATGATGTATGTCATGCCCTAAAGACAACTATCAACCAGAAACACTGTACCCATCTAAACTTTTCTTAATAACAATGCAAATAAAAACCTTCCACAGCAAAGAAAAATGAATCTATATATCCCTACCAAACCAACTCTACAAAAGATTGTGAAAGATGCCTTACACATTAAAAACCAACAAGAGAAAAATTAAGGCCTAGCAATGGCCCCCACACAAAGAACACAAGAATTATAGGAAGAATCCTGTTGGCAAAGCACCCAAAACATGGATAACATGGCAGAAAAAGTCGAAAACTTCTTAGTCTTTACTCTCAATATTAATGGATTTTACTCTTCAATTAAGGGACATAGATTGTCTTGTTGGCTCAAAAAGGAAGATCCTTCTATCTTCTGCATTCAAGAAACAGAGCTTGTCCCCTAAAACCAAATACATCCTGAAAGTTTGGAATAATTTCTACCAAGCAAACAGTCCGCATAACTCAGTGAGAGTTGCTATTGAAATGGATAAAGTAGGCTTTAAATTAAAATTACCGAGAAGAGATAAAGAACATCATTACATGCTAATTAAGAGATCTCAAATTCAGGAGGATATTACAATTTTAAAATCTATTCACCAAAAACGGAGCACACATATTTATTCTAGAAACATTACTTCCCCTAAAATATAACATAGATCCAAAGATAGTAAGGGTTGGGGACTTTCACACAACATTATCCTTGCTAGATAGATCAACCCAGGAAAAAACTCGAGAAACCTCACACCTACACAACTAAATAGCTCATGAAAGCTTGATATCTACTGAATATTTCACCCAGCAGCATCAGAATACACTCTTCTCAGAAGCACCTGGAACATTCTCCAAAATAAACACGTTTTAGGTCAAAAAGTACATTTGTGCAAGTTCAGAAACATTGAAATTATCCCCTGCATAATGAAAGTAGAATTCAACACAAAAAGCCACCAAAGAAATCTGTATCTCATGGAGGCACAACAACACACAATTGAACCGCCTGTGGGTCTTGGAATTCATTAGGAAAGAACTTCAGATGTTCATGATATTAAAAAAAATGAACACACAAATTACCAACTTCTCTGTGACACAGCAAAGGAAAGTTATAGCTCTGAGTTCCAACTAAAACAAATTGGAGATATCTGAAACCAAAAATTTAATGAGCTACCTAACCTTCTTGAAAAAGAGCAATAACCTAAACCCCAATCCAGTAGACACAGACACAGACACACACACACACACACACACACACACACATTTAAACACACATAAATACACACACATTTAATCAAGATTAAATCAGAATTAAATGAATTAGGTTCCAAAATAAACAGAGAAAAATCAACAAATCAAATAGTTGATTCAATAAAAAAATAAAATAACAAAATTGACACTCTTAGCAAATGTTATAACAAAAAAAGAGAACAGGCCCAAAAAAACTCAAATGAAAATGGAAACATCACCACGGGGCGGGGCGGGGAGGGGGAGGAGGAAACCAAGGTTCAGAACACTATAAGGAAATACTTCTCAAACCTTTATGCTGATAAGTTCGAGAATCAGAAGGAAATGGATGAATTTCTAGCCATTTTTGTCATGCCCAAACTAAACCAAGATGATTGAAACCAACTAACAGATTCATATCAAGCATCAAAATAGAAAGAGCAACAAGAGACCTCCAACCCAAGAAAAGTCCAGTACCAGATGGATTTATATCTGGAATCTACAAGGCATTCAAAGCAGAATTCACCCCAATACTTCTCCAGTTCTTCAATGAAATTGATAGTGAAAGTTCACTAACAAAGACTTTCTTTGAAAGTGTAATAACCCTTATTCCAAAACCAAGGAGGGACTCATCAAAGATGACTCCCTTTGATAAACATCGATGCAAAATTTCTCAAAAATATTTGGACCAATCAACTTCAAAAACAGGAAAAAAAGATACACCGTGATCAAACAGGATTCATTTCAGGGATGCAAAGCTGGTTCAATATTTTCAAGTCAATCCATACAATTCATCATAGCAACAAGAGCAAGTCTAAGAACCACATGATTATCTCAATAGAAGTAGAAAAGCATTTACCATTTATTAAAAAAGGTCTTGGAAATCTAGGAATCCATGAAACATTCCTGAATATAATAAAGGTTGTGTATGACAAACCTACAGCCAGCATTATACTTAATGGTGCAAAGATAAAGCCATTTCTTCTAAATTGAGGAATGAGACAAGGATGTCCACTCTCTCCACTTCTCTTCAATTTAAAATTAGAGTGCCTTGCTAGAGCAATAAGACAAGATGCAAAGAAAGGAGATCCAAAAGGAAAGATGAAGTAAAACTCCCCTCTATTTGCAGATGACATGATGTTGTATAGAGAGAACTCTATGGACTCCACTTTCAATTTACTGGAGCTGATCCGTAACTTTGGCAAAGTAGGTGGATATAAAATTTAACCTAAAAAATGAATGGCTTTCTGTATGCCAATAACAAGAAAGACAAGGCTGAAATCAGGAAATAAAGTGCTTTTATAATAGCCCCACAAAACTAAAATACCTAGTGGTTAACTTAAAGAAGTGAAAGACCTCTATGATAAAAACTTTTAAAACCTGAAAAAGAATAGCTGGGCGCTGGTGGCTCACGCCTGTAATCCTAGCTACTCAGGAGGCTGAGATCTGAGGATCGAGGTTCAAAGCCAGCCCTTGCAGGAGAGACCATGAGACTCCCATCTCCAATAAACCACCAGAAAACCTGAAGTGTCGCTGTAGCTCAAGTGGTAGAGCGCTCGCCTTGAGCTGAAGAGCTGAGGGACAGCGCCCGGGCCCAGAGTTCAAGCCCCACGACCGACCAAAAAATAAATAAATAAATAAAATAAAACCTGAAAAAGAAATTAAAGCAGAACTGTGGAAGTGGAAATATCTACCATGATCCTGGTATGATTAATATTCTGAAAATGTCAATAATGCCAAAGTCTATCTACAATTTCAATGCAATACCCATCAATATCCCAACCTCATTCTAAAAAGAAATAGAAGAAGGAATCCAAAAACTTATATGGAACAGAAGATCCAAAGTACCAAAAAATAATCCTTAGAAGAGAGAAAATTACTGGGATAATATCAAAAATAAACTTCACACTCTACTTCAAAGCCATAGTAATTAATACAGCTTGGTACTGGCACAAGAACAGGCCTGAGGACAAATGTCGTCAAACTGAAGGTCCATAAAACAAACCCACAGTCCTAGAGCCACCTAATTCTCAATAACACAGGAAAAAAAATGGAAGAAAAGCATCCTCTTCAGTAAACAGTGCTTGCAATATTGGTAAACTACGTAGAAAAATAAAGATTGATCCATCTATATCACCCTGCACCAGAATTAACTGTAAATGGATCAAAGACCTCAAAGTCAAAGCAGACATTTTGGAAACATTACAGGAAGGAGAACAACTAGGGCTCCTAGGCACTGGCCGGAATTTTCTTAATAAAGACCCAGAAATGCAACAAATCAAAGATAGTTTGGACAAATGGAATTGCATGACATTACAGGAAAGAATAGCAGAAACTCTAGGGCTACTTGGCACAAGCTGAAATTTTCTTAATGAAGTCACAGAAACATAACAAATCTAAGAATGGACAAATGGGATTGCATGAAATTGCAGTTTCTGCAGGGAAAAGGATATAGCTAGCAAAATGGTGTGAAAAGGACAATGTGATGTCACACTGGTAATGATGTCAAAAAAGTTTTTGATGTTACAATGGCATGTCTGATCTCAACTGTCATTAGTTCACAATGAGGATATCAGTTCAAAGAGTAACTGTGATGCCACAAAGGCTACATGTTTTTATACAGGTAATAAAATGCCATCATAGGATTGGGATGTCATAATGTGGTCCTGATGTCTCAATGGCAATGTGATGTGCAGTGTATTTGTCATTTCAAAGTGGTAGTGAGTTCACAATGGGTTTGTGACTTTACAATCTGTTTGTAATATCACAATCTCATGTTCATTTTCAATAGCTACTAGTTCACAATGATGATATGAATTCACAGAAGGAACTTGAATTCCCAAAGGCAATGAATGCTGCCAAAGTGATATCTTAGGCTCTTTGTGAGCTCATAGTCTGTTTTTCACCTCATAATATGTCAGGAATGATATCTGATATCAGAAATCCACTGTTACATACCAATCACTGTGACATACTCTACAGAGACCTGACCACTGTATCATATTTTGACATCATAAATCTGGAAATATTACATCATATTTATGAAAAAAACATGGCTTTTGATACATCAACGTCACATTGAGAACTTATATACTCATTGTGAGTTAATGAAAATTGAGATCTGTCATGGGACTGTGACACCACCTATCCATTATGACATCATGTACTTATTATGTCCTGATAACCAGTATGTCATCACCAACTCATTTTGAAATCAAAATATTATTATGACATGATGTAACATCATATTTCAACTGTGATTTCACTATACCATTGTTTTCTCAAACATATTTTGACCTGATAACATTTTACAAAATTCATGGTCTTTGGAACTTTAAACTCCTATGACCTCGTATTTTCACTGTGAACTAGTAGCAATTGCAATGTGTTTGCCATATTAAAACTCAATGTGACATCACACACCCATTGTTTCCTCATGACCATCGTAACATGACAAACTAATTGTGATATTATATTGCTGTTCTGATATCAAGATCACATTGTGAGATTCCAAAACCCATGAACTCTTAGCATCTTTGTAAAAACACATGGCCTGTCTGGCATCACAGTCCCTGTTTGTACCCATATCCTTATTGTGAGCTAATGTCAAATTAGATCAGACATTCAATTATAACATCACAAACCCTTGGTTCCATCATCTATAATGTGTCATCACAGTATTTTTATGACACCTTCTGCTAATTGTGACCTCATCAAATTACAATAGCCTCATAGTATTATGATTTCACGTTGTCATTGACACGTGTTTGCCAAGGGGCAATGCTGATTCTCAGATCCCATCAATTTTTGGGTCCCCCTTGTTATTACAATCTCCACTGGTTTTCATGTCCAATCAAATATTTGAATCATTATGGACCAAAAGCTAGGCATCTCTTCTCTCCCCACATTGAACTGTCTTGAAATGCAAATTTAACAGATAACATGGAGGAAACCATAGAAACACACTAGCTTACAAAAATTAAAACATGGTAAGTGTTATCCTTAACAATCCTGAGTGTCTCTGAACTGTCCATATTGCAGTCTTCTCTGGATATTGGTCCACTGCGTTTCACTTGAGAGTGATGGATCCAATGCTGTTCTCATGCAAATTTAATAGGCAGTGGTTTAGTTACACAATCAAGTAAGGTACTTGACACATGAGTTCCAAATTCAGAAGCACAATATATTTTACCCACACAAGCTGTTCAGGCAAGAAAGGGTTGGTGGAGTTTTACTCAGGCTACCTTAGCTATCAAAGTAGAGGGACATAAAAGAACTTGTTGCAAAATTTGCAAGGACTATACAAATTGTAGTTAGACATTTATGTTACTATAGCTTCCCTAAATTTAGGAGCCAAAGGCTGTTATCTACCATAAATTATTATTTAAAAATGGGATGATTCTTGATGAAAGAGAGCCAACGGTAGCAGGCTTACCCAGTCATGGCCAGTCTCTGTAATTAATTTAAAGTTTCCTTAAATTTCTATTAGTCATGAACTCTGAGGTCTATGAATACAATAGAATTTCCAATTTATCCCAAGGACCTTAGCAAATTTAGTAACCTGGACTGTGAAGTCCTGCCTATTGTAGGACCCCATTGCTGTTGTTAAGCCAAATTGAGGAAATATTTCAAGGAATAAATTGTTGGCTGTTACCTGAGTGGTTTCAGTTTTTGTCAGGAATGCCTCAGCACAGCTTGGAAAAATGTCCACTAATACTAACAGATACCTGGAACCATACATTCCAAAACTTTTCCTCTGTGATGTCCACTTCCCAAAATTCATCAAGTGAGGTTACTCACATAAACCCTCATTATATCTTCAAGCTCTCTAGCATTTACCAGTACAACTTTCTATATACATCACATAAGCTTGTCAGGCTGTGGCCCACTGGTTTTCAAGATAGTTTTATGCAGTGACATGGGACAATTTACCAGGATGCCCAATAACTAGATATAAACAGAGAGACTCTTGTAACCATTTTTTCACAAGTTCATTCACCACATTTGCAAGCTTGTTACCACTGTCTTGGCTTCTTTCTTAACTTAATGACTAATAACTCTAGAGACCCCACTGGTTTTAGAATGGTCTCCTGAGCTACCTGATAAGCTCAGTTGTTGTCATGAGCCTCAGGGTCTCTAGTTTCTTTAAATTCTGGTTAGTACTCTGAACCTCAGTCTACAGGTTGGAGACTTCTTCCATTTTATCCTCCTACTGGCTTTCATGATCCCAGTCTCCTTCTCAAAGTCTTCCTTAACCTAAATGTGTTCTGCAAGGGTCACAGGACACTTCCTTTATTGTACAACTGCTGCTCATTCTCACAGCACGTTTGCTTGCTCTGCAGCTCCTCCTTAAATTCTTAGTGATGTTATAGAGTGGATTTGTTTCCCTCCTCCACTTGTTCCATTGGTGCCCAGTGCTTCTGCTTACATTATGGTGAGGATCTTGTTGTTCTGTTTGTCCCTTTCCTCTAGTAGCTTCTCTTTCTTGTTTTTCACTTCAGTGTATTTTTGTGACAGATCTTTCAACTGTTTAAATCTTCTATTTTTCTGCCTAATACTCTTTCCCTTTCACAGTCATTCCCCATCAGTGTATGTGTGGCATTAATCTCTTTCTGAATAGTAGCAATCTCTTTCTTGAGCCTGATATTTTTCTATTTAATTTTTTAGCCTCCTATTCTATGACATGGCACTTGTGTGTTTGCTTCACTAACTGCACTATCAGTTCTTTCTCTGTTGCTTTGAATTTCTGCTCACACACTTCAAAGCTTATAATCTATGTGTACTTCTGCCTAATATATTCTTGTATCATGTCTATATCCTTCTAATGGGCCTTGATTTCTACATACAGCATTGGGATCTTCTCCTGGGCTGGCTTGTTATTCAGCAAGAATGGTAGCATTGGTATCCTGTGCATCTTTCACCCTCCAACTTTTCCTCATGCTCACCCAGGCTAGTCGGTCTTGGATTTCACTTCAAACTAAATGTTTCTAGGTTCATTTTGAACATTTTGGTCACTTTTTACTTTTACATGTTCCTGTGTCATGTCTTGAAACCTAATCTTCATGTATGATAATTATCTCTTAAATTTCTCCAGTGTGCTCTTCAATGTGCTTTGAACCTCTTGGTGTATGTTGACTCCATGTATTGGAGATTCAGAGCCTTTATTTAAGTCTGTGTTTTCAGACAGAAGTGGGACTGTGATGTCAAAAATGCGACTTGGTTTGTCTAAGGTGCTAAGAGGTCATGATAGGTTTGAGATGTAACAATGTGATCATGATGTCACAAACAGCAATGTGATGTCAGGAGGGGTTTCTCATGTCACCTTGGAGATTAGGTCACAATGGTTAGGGATATCACAATGAGTTTGTAGTATCAGAAGCACATGTCCATTTTCAATTGCTACTAGCTCACAATGAGGATAAAATTTCACAAAAGAATCTTGAAGTCCCAAAGACTATGAATTTTCTTTTCAATTTTTTTGTTGGTCATTGAGCTTGAACTTTGGGGCTAACCACTGTCTTCAGCTCTTCAGATCAAGGATAGTGCTCTACTACTTGTGCTACAGTGCCAGTTCTTGTTTTCTGGTGGTTTCTTGGAGATAAGCCTTTCATGGATATTCCTGCCCAGACTGGCTTTGAACCGTGATCATCAGATCTCAGCCTCCTGAGTAGCCAAGAATACAGGCATGAGCCACCAGTGCCTAGCTAGACTTTGAATTTTCAAAAATGTTATGAAGTCAAAACAGGCTTATAGAAACACAATGGGATTCTGATATCATGAGCGCAATGTGATATCACAATACTATGTATTGATTAAATTATTTGGTGATGCCATCCTGGTCATGAGGTCACAATAAGTTTGTAATGTAACTATTGGTTGTTGATGTCACAATGGCATGCGGGATCCCAGTTGGCATTAATTCATAATGAGTATATGAGTTCCCATAGGGACTTTGATGTCTCAAAAGGCATGTGTTGCACAAATGTGATGAAGTCCTCACAGGTTTGTGATGTCACAATGGGACACAATGATCATATCTGTCATTGTGATGTCACAATGGTCATGATGTCACAATGGATTTTTGATATTACATCATACATATATTTCAATTACTAATAGTTCACAATGAGGATATGAGTTCACAGAAGGAACTTGAAATCCAAAAGGACATGAATTTTCTCAAATGTTATATGGTTATTATAGGTTTTGGAAATCCAAATGGGACAGTGATATCACACTTGCAATGTGATGTCACAATATCATGTCATAATAAAATGTTGATATCAAAATTAGTTGACGATGACATTTATGAGGTCAGAGTTGCTTTCTGATACCAACCTACATGCCACATTTGAAATAGAATGAAATCTCAGAGTAGGCATTCTCAATGTGTTTAAGGCATCACTAATAATGGAATGTCATAATTCTATGATGTCCTTGTCATTTTGTGATGTCACAAGGAGCTGATGGTATCAAAACTACAATGCAATGTCACAGTGGTCATGATGTCACAAAGTTTTTGGGATGTTACAGTGGCAGGTCGGATCTCAATTGTCATTAGATTACAATGAGGATATGGATACAGAAGAAGACTGTGATATCACAGATGTCATAATGAGGTCCAAATAAGTTTTTGGGGACACAACGAGTTTGTAATATCACAAACACATGTCCAAATTCAATTGCTACTAATTCACATTATTTATATGAGTTCACAGAAGGACCTTGAAGCCACAAGTCCATAAATTTTCTGAAATGTTATGAGGTCTTTCCAGGTTTATAAAAGCACAATATATCAGTGATATCACAATGGCAATCTGATGTCACTACATCATCATGTCATAATGTTGTTTTTATCTTACAATTATTTGGTGAGACCATACTGATGATGATATCCAATGAATTTTGTTGGTCATTCATAATATTATGCCAGTTGTCATTAGTCATTAAATTAGCATCAGTATATGAGTTGACAAAGGGACTGTGTTGTCTACAGTCATGTGTTGTCAGAAAGAGATGAAATCATAACAGGTTTGTGAATTCACAATGTAATACCATATATATGATGTTTGTTACTATTATGTCACCATGGTCATGAGGTCACAGAGGATTTCTGATATCAAATATTATACCTGAAATATTATGAGTTCAAAAAGATTATGAGCTCACAAAGGTCCTAAGATGTTACAATAGCAGAATGTCACAAAAGTTCTGAGGACAGGATTGGCTTGTGATGTCACAATGGCTTAGTGATATCACAATGGCAATGTATTGTCACAAAGACAGTTTGATGTCTCAATGGTTATGTGGTCACAATGGGTTTCTGATTTCAAGAACCATGCCAGATTTGAAATAAAATGAAATCACAGATTAGGTATTCATAATGAGTCTATGACATCATAATGACAAAGTGATGCCATAATATTATGATGTTATGGCAGTTTTGTGTATCACAATATGCTGATCATTTCATAAATACAATATGATGTCTCACTGGGGATGGTGTCACAAAGTGTTTGACATGGGCTGTCAGATCTCAATTGTCTTTTGGTCACAATGAGGATAGGCGTATATAAGGCACTGTGATATCACAAAAGCCATTGTTTTTTTATTTCAAAGTTGAAATGAAGTAATGATTGTTTTGGGATGTCAGAATGTGATCGAGTTGTCACAACAGTATTATGATATCACAATGGGTTTGTGATGTCAGAGTGGTGGGGAGGTCAGAATGGGTCAGTGAGATCACAAGAATATGAAATAACCCAATGACCTGTTCAATTTCAATTGCTATTTGTTCAGAATGAGGATACAAGTTCACAGAAGGAGCTTGAAGTCCTAAAGATCATGAATTGCCTAAAATGTTATATTATAATAGCTTTGTGAAAATTTAATGGCAATGTGATTCCAAAATATTGTGGCATAATTTTATGGTGTCATCATTAGTTGGTGATGCCATGCTGGTGATGAAATCACAATATGTTTATGATGTCACAATGGCATGCTGGATCTCATTTGCCATTAGTTCATAAAGAGTTTAACCAGGTACATGAAGGGCCTCTGATGTCACAAAGGCAATGCTATTTTCAAAGGTGTTAAGAGTTCATAACAGGTTTGGTATGTCATATTTTGATGTTGATGTCACAATGGCAATGTGATATCTTAATAGATAAGTGAAGTCACAGTTGATGATGCTACAATATGTTTGGCATGTCAAAATGAGTTTGTAATAACAATGACATGTACAATTTCAATTGGTACTAGATCACAATGAGGATAAAAGTTCACAAAAGGAACTTCCATTCCCAATGTACATGCATTTTCTAAAACATTATGATATAGTAGGTTTCTGAAAACACAATGGCAATATGATGTCACAATGTAAATGTGATGTCAGAATGCCATATTGTCATAATGTTTTGTTAACACAATTGGTGTTGAGTTCACAATAACTTTTTGATATCAAAATGGGTTGGAGATGTTACAATGGCATGGGGATATCAATTTTCATTAACTCATAATGAATATATGAGTTCACAAAGGAACTGTGATGATTCCACAGGCATGTGTTGTCACAAAGGTGACGAAGTCCTAACAGGTTTGTTATCTCACAAAGTGACACAATAATCATGATATCTGGCAGTTTGATGTCACAATGGTCATCGTATCACAGTGGATTTCCATTATCACATGTTATACTTGAAATATTAAGAGGTTGAAAACGGATTATAACTTCAAAAAAGGGGTAACTTATCACAAAAGCAGCATGCCACAAAAGTTAAGAGGATAGGACAGGTTTATGATATCACAGTGGATTAGTATTACTACCATGGCAATATGATTTCACAATGTTTATGATATTCCAGTGGGTTTCTGCCATCCACATGCTACATTTAAAAAGGAATGAAATCACAGATTGGCATTCAAGATACATCTACAATAGCACAATGACAATGTAATGTCATAATGCTATGATATAATTGTGCTTTGCTGTTGTCATCAAAGAAAATTAATGGTGTTATAATGACAATGTGATGCCACACTAGTAATGGCATTAAGATTTTGTGATATTAAAATGGCAAATCTGATCTCAACTGTCATTAGTTCACAATGATAATGTGGTTACACAAAGGGACTGTGATGTCACAGAGGCCTTGTGTTCTTTCATGGGTGCTGAGGACATAAGTGTTGGATGTCATAATGTAACATGATATAAAAAAGCAATGTGATGTCACAATGGGTTTTTATATCATTGTAGTTACAAGGTCACCATCATATAGTGGTATCACAAATTCTACATATGACAATCACATATCTGATTTCAATTGCTACTAGCACACAAAGAGGATATGAGTTCAGAGAGGGAGCTTGAATTCTCAGTCATCAATTTTCTAAGGTCATTTGTTAAAACACAATGGAACTGTGATATCACAGTGGTAATATGATAACAAAATATGTAATATTAGTATTTTGATCTCACAATTAGTTGGTGATGCCATATTGTTGTTGATGTCACAATAGTTTGTGATGTAACAAGGGGTTTGTCACAAAACTTAGGAGCAACCAGTGGCTCCTGCCTCTAATCCTAGCTAGTCAGGATGCTGAGTTCTTAGGATTGTGGTTCAAAGTCAGCATAGGTAGGAAAGTCTGGGAGATTATTATTTCCAATAAGCCACCAAAAAAATGGAAGTAGTGCTTCTGGTCAAGTGGTAGAATGCTAGCCTTGAGCTGAAGATCTGAGGGACAGCACCAAGGCCCAGCATTTCCAGCACCATGACCGACACACAAAAAACATTATGAGAACAGGACAGGATTGTGATGGTAGAGTGAGTTAATGATAGCATAATGGCAAAATGATGTCACAATGGGATTCTGATGTCACAGTGGTTATGAGGTCCCAATGTGTTTATGATATCAACTCACATGCCACAATTTAAATAGAAATAAATCATAGAATAGGTATTCACAATGTGACTATTATGTCACAATGACCATGTGATGTCATAATGCTATGATATTCTCTTTTTATAATATCACAATGAGCTGATCATGTCAGAAAGTCAATATAACATCACACTGGTGATGATGTGACAAAGGGTTGGTGGTGTTACAATGGCATCTAGGATCTCCATTGCCATTAGAATACAATGAGGATATGTGAACAGAAAGGGACTGCGATGTAATAAAGGTCATGTGTTTTTTCAAAGGACCTATGAGATCATAAGAGCTGTGGGATGTCCCAATATGATTGTGATATCAAAATGGAATATGATGTTACAATGTGCCAATAATGTGACAAAGAGTTTGTAATATCATAATTACATGTCTAAAAACAATGGCTAATAGGTCACACTGAGGCTATGAGTTCTCAGAAGGACCTTGAAGTCCCAAAGGCCATGAATTTTCTAATATGTTATGAGGTCATAATAGGATTGGGAAAAATAATGGGACTGTGATATCATAACGCAAATGGGATTTCCAATATCATATCATAATAATATTTTGATGCCACAAAATGATGTCTCACTGAATTTGGCACATAAATTTACTGTGATGTCAAAAAAGCCATATGCTTTTTCAAATGTGCTAAGAGGACATAATGGGCTTGGGATGTCACAATGTGATTGTGACATCACAAAACTACAATGACATCATAACATTATGAGATCACTTTATAATTGAGACATCATAATCACATTGATAATTCCTATTCTGTGATTTCATGCTATTTCAAAATGGCATGTAGGTTGATATTATAAACCAATAGTGACATCACAATCTCTTCATGACATCACTTTGCCATTGTGATATAACTAACCCAAGGTGACATCTCATGCCTGATATTTTAGGACTTCAAAACGTTTGTGACAGCACATGCCTTGTAGGCTTCACAGTCATTTGTGAACTCATATACTCATTGTGAGTTAATGACTATTGAAATGCAGAATGTCGTGACATCACAAAACCACTTTTACATCACACACCTATTAGGACGTCAACACTAATTATAGCATCACCAACAAATTGTGACATCTTTCCATTTTCTAACAAAGGGGGTGGTTTCATTATTTCTGATGGGGCATAGAATTCTATTGTAAATATATACCACATTTTCTTGATCCATTTATCTACTGAAGGGCATCTGGATTGGTTCTGTATCACAAACCTGCCTTCTACTCACAAATTATGAAACATGCTGCCATTGTGATATCTTAGGCCTTTTGTGAGACAGTTTTCCACCTCAGAACATTTCAGGTACTACATGTGATATCAGAAATCTACTGTGATTTCAGGATCATTGTGATATTACACTTCTAGAAGTCTTAACAATTGTTTCACATTGTGACATCACAAACCTATTAGGATTTCATCACTTTTCTCACAAGACATACCTTTGGTGACATCACGTTTCTTGTGTGAACTTATGTACTTATTGTGAATTAGTGACAATTTAAACTGGAATGCCATTGTAACATAACAAACCCATTGTGAAATCATAAACCTATTATGGCTTCATTACCATTATGGTATCACCACCTAATTGTGACCTAAGCATGTGATATTGTGCCATTATATTGCAATTGTGATATCACTGTCACATTATCTTTTCATAAAACTAGAATGGTCTTGTAACAGTTTAGGGAATTCATGCATTAGGATTTGAAGCTTCTTCTGTGAACTTGCATCCTCATTGTGAGCAAGTAACAACTGAGATAGGAAATATGATTATGATATTATAAACTTGTGACATCACAAACCCATTATTACCTCATCACAACGGTGACATCACAAAACCACTGTGACAGCATATTGCCATTTTAACACCACGATCACATGGTGACAACCCAACCTATTCTGCTGTCTTAACACCTTTGAAAAAACACATGGCTTTTCTGACATCTCAGTCATTCTTTACTGTCACATCTGACATCAAAAACCTGTTAGGACTTCATCACATTTGTGGCAAAATATGGCTTTAGAGACATCACAGTCCCTTTGTGAACTTATATACTTATCATAAATGAATGACAATTGAGATCTGGCATGCCATTGTGAGATCACCAACCCATTGTGACATTACTAACCTATTGTGACCTCATCATCCTTATGGCATTACCAACTAATTGTGATATCAAAACCTTTTTATGACCTGATATTTTGACAATTCATTGCCATTGTGATATCTCTGTTCCACTGTTTTCACAAACCTATTATAAACACCTAACATTTTAGAAAATTCATAGGATTTTGAACTTTCAACTCCTTCTTTGAACTCATTGTAAATTAGTAGGAATCCAAACTGAACACGTCATTGTGATATTACAAACTCATTGTGACATCATGAACCCATTGTGACTGTATCAACGCATGTGAACCCATCATCATTGTGACATCACCAATGCATTGTAACATAACATGGCCGATGTGGCTTCATGATCATACTATCATTTTATATCACTGACCCATCATGTTTTCACAAACCTAGTAAGATTTCATGACATGTTAGACAATTGCACTTTGGGACTTCCATCTCCTCTGTGAACTCATATCCTCATTTAGAATTAGTAGCAATTGAAATTGAACATGTCATTGTGATATTGCAAACTTGCTCTGACATTGCTAACACACTATGACATAACAAACATGTTGTAAGCACATCACCAGTATGGCATCACCAACTAATTTTAACATCACATTGCCACTGTGACATCATGATCATGTTGTGACCTCCCAAAACTATTAGGACCTTTGAAGAAACATGTGGCCTCTGTGACATCACAGTTATTTGTGTACCATATCCTTGTTTTAATGAAAATTGAGTTCAGACATGCCACTGTAACATCACAAACATTTTATGACATCACCGTGTACATCAAAATGTCATGACACCATCAGTTCATTGTGAAATCACAAAAACGATATTTCATTAGGACATCACGTTGTCATTGTGACCTCATATACACATTGTGAATTCCTATTCTGTGATTTCATTCTATTTCATATGTAGCATGTATTTTGATATCACAAAACTATGGTGACCTCATAATCATTGTGATATTACATTGCCATTGTGGTATTTCTAATCTACGATGATATTACATACCTGTTTTCTGCTTATTACATTTGTGACATGTTCCCATTGGGATATTTTAGACCCTTTCTGATATGGTAATCTCTTTTCAATCTCATAATATTTCAGGTATGACTAGTGATATCAGAAATCCACTGTGACATATGTCCATTGGGACAGACATCACATTGTGAGAGGTCATGACCATTGGGTCACATTGTAACATCACATACATACAGTTTAGGACATCACATTTGGGACAACACAGGTTTTAGAGTCATTACAATCCCAGTTGAACAGATATATTGATTATGATTTAATAACAATTGAGATGTGGCATGTGACATCACAAATCTACTGTGACATCACAAAGCTATTGTGACCTCATCCCATTTATGACATCCAGAGCAAATCGTGACAACAAAACATTATGACATGATATTGAGACATCACTTTGGTTTTTTGATATCACTGTCCCATTGTGTTTTCACAAACCTATGGTGACATAATATTTAAGAAAATTAATCACCTTTGAGGACTTCAAGGTCCTTCTTTGAACTTCTATCCTCATCTTGATTGATTAGCAATTCAAATTCTATATGTCATTGTGATAGGACAAACCCATTGTGACTTCACAAACCTATTCTGATATCATCACCATGACATATCACAAACTAATCATGAAACCATATTGCTATTTTGATATCACAATCACATTGTGACACCCAATCCTATTATGACATCTTAGCTCCTTTGAAGAAACACATGGCCTTTGCCCAATCACAGTCCCTTTGTGTACCCATATCCTCCTTGAAAACTACTGACAATTGAGATCAGATATGCCTATGTAACATCATGATCCTTTGTGACGTCTTCACCAGTGTGACATCTCATTTTCTTTATGACACCATAAATTCATTGTGTCATTACCAAACTACATTACATTGTCACAGTGATGTCATAGACATATAAATAACTATTCTGTGATTTTATTCTATTTCAAATGTGGCATGTGGGTTATCCCAAAACCATGTCACCTCATAAACACTGTGACCTCACAATCCCTTCGTGATGTCACATTGCCATGGTGATATCACTAACCCACTGTGACATCATAAACATATCCTTCATAAATTTTTTGACATGCCGCCATTGTGATATCTTACATGCATTGTGAGCTCATCAGTATTCAGTCTATTTCAGGTATGATATAGGCTATCAGAAATCCACTGTGACATCATGGTCATTCTGGCATCACACTGCCAGATATCATGACCTTGTGTCACATTGTTACATCGAATAGTTGTTAGAACTTCATCACATTTGTGACAAATGCCTTTGGAGACATCACAGTCACTTTGTGAATTTATTCTTTGTGAGTTAATTACAATTGACAACCAGAATGTCATTGTGTCATTACCAAATCATTGTGTCATCACAAACCTATTGTGGTTTCATCATAATTATGGCATTATCAACTAATTGTGCCATCAAAATGTTATGACATGATACCTTGACATCACATTACCAATGTGATATCACTATCCCATAATTTTTTCAAAAACTTAGTATGACCTTATAACATTTTGGAAAATTCATGGCCATTGGGATATAAACATACTTTTTTGAACTCAGGTACTTATGATATATTAAGACAAGACAGTCTTTCAAGGTACAAGTTGCAGAGCAAAGATGGGCAGCAAAGATGGTGCTGAGAGGGAGTAGAGTGGGGAGAGCCCAATCTGCTTTATGTTCAGTGCGTAACCAGCCCGTGGAAGCTTAGGTGCATGATATGGTGTGACCTTGACAGTGATTGGTTCCTCTTCCTCCCCTGCCATGCCGCCCGCTGTTTTTTGCTTTAAAAAGGGCTGCTCTGTGTTAATAAACGAGTTTCCTCCTGCTTGACTTCATTCCCCGGTGGATCTGATTGTCTCTTGGGCTGAGGGAGGCTGAGGAATTGACGAGCGCCACACTTACCTTTCCTTGGTCCCTCTCTGTCTTTCATGGGATGGATGAAGACCCAACAACAAGTAAGACAATAAGCAAATTTCGTTTCACCAGAAATGTGCCTGTAAATACCATGTCCTGCACTGGATACCCAGAGCCACGATCAGTCTCGGCAACAAAACCTCAGACCTCCAACGGGCAGCCCCACTCTTTGTCAATTGGTTTGCAAACTACCTGTCCCCAAAATTATGTTCTTCAAAACTCCAAACTTCACAGAGTAAGCCTTTTTCTTTTCCCTTCCTCCCTCTTTTGCTACAGACCTGGCCTTCCTTCCAAGTCTTTCCTATTTTTTCCTTCCATCACTTCCTTCTTCTGTGAAGGCCACTCCACTCTCTGGAAGCTTGTCCTGCTGTGACCCAGTGGCCAGTTGCTGTCCCTCCCTTCCTGCTCTTTCTCAACATCCTCTCCTCCGAAATTTTCCTCTCCTGGTATCTCACCACTTCCTTCCTATCAGGTCTTTCCCATCTTTCTCTGCTTTCTGTTACTTTGAATATGCTGCCTATATATAGGCTATACCCCTCTCCCACCCCAAAGGGTGTCCTTGCTAACCATATTTAGCTATCATTTCCCAAACTGCCCACTACCCAATCAGTTTATAACAGCTCACCTTGGGGTTTGGAACCACACCTCTTCCAGCAGCATGACTTCCACATTCAGTAGCCATCTCCTCTCTAGCAGACCAGACCATGGGGCAATGATGATTATCGGGCCTCACTGATTATTGGAGCACCGTTGGATATTATTGCGTGCCCATGGTGAACTAGTGAAACCCATAGTAAACACAGAACCATTGTGATATCACATTAACTTTGTGTCTCATATTTTTAAAAAAATTCTAAGCATTCAATATTATTTAACGTCCAGTGAGTAGAGTGGACCAATTACTATCACTTCTTTTTACACCAATACCTCAAGCCAGGGAGGGTGAGTAGACATATAGCAGTCTGCCAACCAGGAAGCAATGCCTCTTAATGGAAACGACCCCTGCCCAGGACAGCCCCTGGAGTAGTGTCCACAGTGGGGTGGGGATTCTTGATGGTCTCATCGACAGACAATAAAATATGCACCTTCAGAGGCTGCTGTCCGGGTATTGATCCACTCCATTGCTGACTCACCCACGAAGGCTGGGAAGTTGTCTGTGATGTCCTCTTTGTTGACCTCCACCCCATACCGCATTCCACCTGGGTATGTCAAAGCTGCAGCTTGTTGAGAATGTTTGTGTCATCAAAACCAGCATTGTCACTCAACTGGCATGGGATAATCACCAAAGCCTTGGCATAGGCCCCAATCAACAGCTGCTGCTTTCTTGGAATAGTCCTTGAGTAATTTCACAAATACTAGGAAAGCTCCATCTCAATGGCCCCAACACCAGAAACCACTCAATCATTCTTGATAGCTCTTTTGATGATCATGATGGCATCATGAAGGGATTGCTCTGTCTCCTCCACAAACTGTTCAGCACCACCACAGAGGATTAAGGTGAAAGTTTTGGCTTTGCGGTAGCCAGTGAAGAAATTGTACCTCTCCCCTCCAATCTGTGACTCTTCAAACACCTGGCAATGACCCAAAACACCTGCACTCAGAATATTCACAGTCGTCTGGATTGAGCCTCCACAGGCCATCATTGTCCTCTTCAGATCCTCTTCAGGAACACAGACTGCACAGAACATGTCCCTATCAGCAAAATACTTTTGGCCACATCTCCAACAGTGTTTAGACAAAATAATTTTTGCTCCAGATTAGTAAATCTTCTCTAATTTGTCATAGAGAATGTTCATTTGGCATCGACAATTGTCATAAAATTCCACTGTGTGGACTCTGATTTCAGCATTATCCTTCTCAGCTTTCAGCGCCAGCTCAACATTTAAAAGGAAAAACATGGGGTTTTTGAACTTGTTACGTTGCATTTCAAACCCAACATAAGAGAAAGTCTTCTTAAATGCAACACCAGCCACTAGCTCAGATTCCTCTAGAGTGCCATTCTGGACCTTCTTGATCCCAATCTTTTTAAGCTGTAGCAATTCATCAAGCATCATTACAGAATCATCCACGATTTGGTGAAGAAAGCTTTCTGCTAGGAAATGAGCTTGGAGCTCAGAGCCGTCATGGCATACTTCTCTAGCAGCTTCCTCTGTTCCACTGTATCTTCCTTCTTTTCAGTCACAGAAATTTCTTTGATCTTGTTAACTGCCAACTGTGTGGCTGTGCAGAAAGCTGGGATGATCATCTGAGGGTGCAGACCTTCCTGCACAGAAACTCTGCAGCCAGTAGGGTCACAGAGGTAGTGTCATCACAAACTTTGGCATCTGGGGATTTGGCAATGTCCACTAAAATTTTTGCTTCAGGATGGACAACATCAAGAAGTTCCATAATAGTCACCCCATCATTAGAAATAGTTGCTTTGCCTCAGCCATCCACAATAAGCTTGTCCATGCAAGGGGGACTCCAAGTGGGTCTTACTCCCTCAGCAATTACATAGCAGGCACTGATGTTACTCAGAAGCTGAAGGATGCCTTGGAAGCTATGGGTCCCCTCTTTTTGCAGGATAACTAATGGGAATCATTTTGGAAGCTTATTCAGTGGCCCCCCTCTCCTCTGTTCTTGGTGTCCATGCCACCCAGCAACTCCACAACACCCCTTACTGAAGAGCCATATCTCATATTTTTTTACAAACTACTATGAACTCAACCCAGTCTGGCCACTAGTACTAACACATACCAAGCCTATACATTCCAGACTTTACCTCTGTGAAATCTACTTCCCAAAAATCAACAGGTGAGTTTTGTTGCATAAATGCCTTCTCCATATATTACAGTTTTCCAACATTTACCTGATGGCAACTTTGTACATACATAACATAGGCTTGTCAGGCTGAGGGCCCAATTGTTTTCAGGACAGTTTTAGGCAGTGACAGGGGCAATTTACAGAGGTGCCCAATAACCAGATATAAAGAGACAGAAGTCTTGTAAGCATTTTTCATAAATTCAGTCACCACATTTGCAAGCTTGTTACCACTGTTTTGGCTTCTTCCTTTAATCTTTATGACTAGTATCTCTGGAGATCTCACTGGTTTTAGAGTCATCTGCTGAGCTATCTGAGCAGCTCAGTTGCTTCCATGAGCCTCAGGGTTTCTAGTTGCTTTAAATTCTGGTTAGTACTCTGAACCACAGTCTAGAGCTTGGAGACTTCTTCCATTTTATCCTCCTCCTTTTCTCTCATGAAAGCTTGTTTTCATGATTCCAATCTCCTTCTCAAAATCCTCTCTAACCAGAAAGTGTTCTGCCAGTGTCAGAGAAGAGTTCCGGTCTCACTGCTGCTTTTTCATATCACCTTTGCTTACTCTGCAGCTCCTCAAAGTTCTCTGTGGTGTTATTGAGAGGATTTGTTTCCCACCTCTTCCATTGGTGCATGATGCTTCTGCATGATATTTATGATGAGTATCTCAGCAGTCTGCTGTAGTTTCTTATTCTTGCTTTTCACTTAAGCGTATTTTTGTGACAGATCTGTCAACTGTTTATGTGTGTTGTTTGAGTAACAATAACTTGAGCCTATTTTTCTATTCACTTTTTTGGTCTCCTCTTCTATGACATGGCACTAACCACATTTATTTCTTTCTCTGTTGCTTCGAATGTCTGTTCACACACTTCAAATCTTATAATTTGCTTATACTTCAGCCTAATACATTCTTGAATCATGCCCAGCTCCTTTTAATGGACCTGTATTTGCACATGCAGCATCAGTATATCCTCCTTACCTCAATTGCATTGAACAAGGTCAGTAGTAGTGGCATCCTGTTCCTCCTTCAGCCTCTGAAATGTGTTCCCCAGCTTTGCCTCACCTAGGTTGATGTACTTGGAATTAATTTGAATGTTTTCCAGGTTCATTTTGAGGATTTTGTTATCACTTTCAACTCTCAGAAGTTCCTGATTTATATCTTCAAACCATTTTTTTACATTCCATAATTCTTGATTTTCTCCAACATGCTGTTCAATGTGCTTTTAGCCTCTTCATGTGTTTTGAGTGGTAGGTATTGGAGATTCTGTCCTTTTAATCCTGCTTCAGACAGAACTGTGTAAATTTTTTCTTTGCCTCATTTCTTGTGAAGTTCAGAGCTAAATTTTTATTTGAATACAGGTGGATTTCAGAGCCCCAAGCTTCCCATATGATACAGGGAGATATGAACCCAGAGATATAAATCCAGATTCCAGTAGGTTAACATGCTTACTTAACCTATCGTTTTCTCTTTCTCCTCCTTGGATATTCCTTTTCCCAGTGCCCATTTTGCTTAAACTAATCTCATTGATCTAGTCCTAGAGGTTTCCTACTGCCATTTGCAAATAAATTATGCTGGTTTTACCGAGGGTTTCTTGATCCCTGTCCTGGTGCTGCTGCCAAAACTTGAATTGCCTTATTAGACTGGATTTCTTCCAGGATATCTCTGTTATCAAACACTCTCTGGGCAACTGCTACCCACTCATAACATCTTTCCCTCAAAACCTAACTTTTGAAGCTTTCTTCTCCTGTCTGGTGCCAGCTGGGTAATTAGGGCCATATTTAGGTTCTTCAATTCCCTGAGGCATAAGGATCTATAGGCTATAGGTCTTATATGACTCTAGGAGCTGTTCCAAAAATGTATCAGGGGATTATTTGGGGAGTTGTAATGTTGCTCACCTTAGATCAATCAGTTTGCTTCCTAGTCACTGCCTGGATCCCTGCAAACAGAGTCTGGTGATAAATGGTAAGTACCTCCCTACCTCAGTCAACATTGTAGTCCCAGCTTGGTTTAGTCTGGAAAAAGGCTTGCTCTAAATGGACTGGATCAACAGTGGGGGGAACAATCTGGTCCAAGGACCAACTTCAAAGTACTTTGTCAGATTCGCTCATATGAAAAGTACCTATAAAACTTGCTGACAATCATCTCAGCTAGACATGTCTGTGAAAAATACTGTCTCTAATAAAGAGATGCGCCCCTGGGATTTTTCAGAATAGGGAGCATTTTGCTTTTTCCAACCATACAGGTCAATATTTGTAAAGGAAACATACATTAGAAAGGGGGCTTTTCCACCATCTCCCCTATATGCCTGTTTCAAGGGTAATATGGGTACCATTCCACCTTCGACTACCTTAGGCTGGTTTTACAACTTCTGGTATGGGGGTTACTGAGCATCAGAGGTTTTGATGGCTCAGAATATGAGGGAGAGTATTCCAGTGGTCTTCCTCTGGGGGATCCTATGGAACAAGGGCAAAGATTTTTCAGTTATGAGAACTTTAGGAAATTGTTTTCCCATCCTGCAATAAAGGAGTATACTCACATGAGCCCCATGTCTCAAAGATGACCTCTTATGTATGTCCCAGAAGACTTATGGAGGAAGCCCAATTTGACCTCTCAAGGAGGTCCCAGATGGTTTCCCAAGGAATCCCCAGATGACCTCCAGAGGAGGGCCTAGATAGCCTCTTGAGGACGCCCAATATTACCTCTGGAGGAAGTCCCAGATTACCTCCAGAGGAGGTAAAGTTAAACTCAGGAGGAGGTTCCAGATGGCTTCTCAAGGAAACAGCCGATGACCTCCAAAGGAGGTCAGAGATGGCATCTTGATAAAGCCCCTGATGATCTCCAGGTGAAGCCCAAGATGGCTTCCAAACTAGCTCCAGATGACCTCTGGAGGAATTCCCAGAGGCCTTTTGAGGAGGTACCTGATGACCCTTTCTAGAAAGCCCCAAATGATCTCCTGAGGAGGTTCCAGATTGTTTCTCGAGAAAGCCCAGATTACCTCCAGAGGCGGTTCCAAATCATTTCTCAAGGAAGCCCAAGATGACCTCTGGAGGAAGCCTTTGACTGCTTACCAGGGTAGCCCAAGATGACCTCAATAGGAGCTCTAAGATGACCTCTCGATGAGGCACCAGTTGCCCTCATTAAGTGTCACAGATGGCCTCTCATGGAGGCCCAGTTGACTTCCAGATGAGGTCACAATGACTCTCCAGTTAATCCCATATATTCTCTCGATAAAGCAGCAAATTACCTCCAGAGGATGTCCTAGATTGCTTTTTGAGGTTGTCCTAGATGTTTTCCTTTGGAGGACATAGATGATTTGACAAGGAAGCCCTAGATAATTTTCAGCAGAGATCCAGATGACCTCCAGAGGAGGGTCTAGATGTCCTCAAAATGAGGCCCAAGATGACCTCTCAATGAGTCCCAGATAGCTTCTTAGTGAATTCCCCATATTACCTCTGGAGGAGGTCCTAAACAGTCTCTCAATGAGGCTCTAGATGACCTCTAAAGGAGAACCCAAATGACCTCCAGAAGAGGTCCCAGATGCTTTCTAAAGGAGGCCCAAGATGACCTGCCAAGGAGGTCCTAGATGGACACTTAAGGAAGCCACAGATGACTTCCAGAAGTCAGTTTCTATCCTTTCCTTCCTGCTTTCCCTAGGTCTTTCCCCTCTTTACCCTTCTGTTGCTCAGAACATGTGGCCTATATATTGGCCCTACCCCTGCCCCAATCCAAAGGATCTCATGCCAAGCAGTTTTAGCCATCTCTTACCAAACTACCCACTGCCCATTCCCTTCGTGACAGCACACTATGTGGGGCTTGACACCCCACCCCAACCAGCAGCATACCCCTCCCCCTTTGACAACATGCCTGGCTTTCACTGGAATGCAGATCCACAGGGACACAAAAATTATTGGATTACTTGGAAGCTGGTTATTACAGGATCCTCATGTAATCACTAGTCCATTGTGACACCATCCCCATTGGCACATAACAAACCAATTGTGATATCACATTGCTTTTGTGAAAATACAATCACATTGTGACACCCCAAACTTATTATGACCACTTAGAATCTTTGTGACATCACAATCAGTTTATGTATCCATATCGTCATTATGAACAAATAACAATTGAGATCAGACATGACATTGTAACATCCCAACTGCATTGTGACATCATTCATTTGATTTCACATTGTTATTATTACCACATCAGCTCATTGTGACATCACCAAAATACATAACATCATACCATCATTACATCACATTGTCATTGTGACATCACAGGCATTTTGTGAATTCCCATTCTATGATTTCATTCAATTTCAAATGTGGCATGAGGGTTGATAACAGACCCCCATTGTCACCTCACAAATATGACATCAAAATCCCTTTGAAAATACATTGCCATTGGGATATCACTAACCTACTGTGATAAAACATAATGTTCCTATCGTAACTTTTCTGACATATTACCATTCAGATACCTTAGGACCATTGTGAACTCATAATCTGCTTTTACATCATAATATTTCTGGTATGACATGTGATATCAGAAATTCACTGTGACATCATGACCACTGTGGCATCACAATGCCAGAAGTCATGGCCGTAGTTTCACATCATGACATCAAAAAACTTCAAAAGAATTGTGATAAAATACCTTTTCTAAACATCATATTTCATTTGTGAAGTCATATACTCATTGGGAATTAATGACAATTACATTAGAGCATGGCATCTTGACATCACCAACCCATTGTGAAATCAAAAACCTGTTGTGACATCATCACTATTATGGCATCACCCACCACTTGTGAAATCAAAGCAATATTATAACTTAATATTGTGACATCACATTGCCTTGGTGATATCAATACCTTATTGTGTTTTTAAAACACTACTATGACCTCATAATATTTTAGAAAATTCATGGCTTTTGGGACTTTAAATTTCTTTTATGAACTAGCATCCTCATTGTGAACAATTAGGAATTGATATTAAACTTGTCATTGTGGTATTACAAACTCTTTGTGAGATGACAAACCCATTGTGGTCTCATCACTGTGAGATCAAAACCTACTGTGACCTAACATTGCATAATGCATCATAGCATCATAGTGTCATAGTATTATGACATCACATTGTAATTATGAAGTCATAGATACATTGTGAATGTCTGTTTTGTAATTTCATCACAAATATTTGTTGACATCATAACCATCATGGCATTACAAACCAATTGTGACATCAAAATTGTATTATGACATAATATTGTCGCATCATATTGCCATTGTGATATAATTGTTCAATTGTGTTTTATCTCACCTATTATGGCTTCATACTATTTTAGAAAATTCATGGCATGTGGGCCTTCAAGCTTCTGTGAACTCCTATCCTCATTGATTACTAGTAGCAATTGAATTTGGACATGTGATTTTGATATTAGAAAGTTGTTGTGACATAACTCTCATGTGATCTCAACGCCACTGTGATATCACAAACCTATTTTAACATCACATTGCCTTAACATCATGATAATCTATAATCCCAACATGACATCTATAATCCCCCATGACATCTATAATCCCAAAGGTATTATGATCTCTTAGCTCCTTTGATAAATCATATAGCTTTTGTGACATCACAGTCCTCATTGTGAAGTAATAATTGAGATCTCACTTTCCATTGAGAAATCACATTTTGTGACAATTTAACCATATAACATCACATTGTTGTTATGAAACCATTGGCTCATTGTGATATCACCATACTACAATGACATCATTGCATTATGACATCCCATTGGAAATTTGATGACATAGACTCAATGTGAATACCTATTCTGTGATTTAATTCTATGTCAAATGTGGCATATGGATTGTTTTCCAAAACGCATGTGACCTCCTAACCATTGTGACATCACATTGCTATGTTACACCTTTATCCCACTGTTACATCACAATCCTGTCCTGTCCTCAAAACTTTTATGCAATGCTGCCATTGTGATATCATAAGCCTTTTATGAGGTCATAACCTGTTTTCATCCTCATAATTTTTCACCAGTGTGACATCACGTTGTTGTTATGATATCATCAGCTCATTCTGACATCCCAAAACTACAATGACCTCATAGCATTATGATGTGACACTGTCATTGTGAATTCATTGATATGTCGTGAATGCCTATTGGGTAATTTCATTCTATTTCAAATGTGGCATATGTTGATATCAGAATCCCATCTGACCACATAACATTTATGACATCACTTTGCCATGTTCATAATGATACCATCTGCTATTAGGGATATCACCAAACTATAATATCATAGCATTTTGACATCACATTGCCATTGATACATATAGACTCATTGTGAATGCCAACTCTGTGATTTAATTCTGTTGATATCAGAAACTCATTGTGACCTCATAACCATTATGTCATCACAATCCTTTTGTGACTTCACATTGCCATTGTGATATTGCTAATGCACTGTAACATCACAAGCCAGTCCTGTCATAATGTTTGTGACATCTGCTTTTGTGATACCTTAGGCACTATGTGAGCTCAGAATCTGTTTTCAACCTCATGTTTTAGCTATGATATGTGATAGCAGAAATGCACGTGACATCATAACCATTGTGATATTACACTGCTAGATTTCAAAACCACTGTGGCACATAGTGACATCACAAACCTGTTAGTACTTCATCACACAAGTGACAACACATATCTTTTTGCATGAGACCTGACGTGTAAGTTTGACTTCACAAACCCATTGTGACATCACAAATGTATTGTGACCTCTTCCCCACTATGACATCACCAACAAGTTGTGACAACAATACATAATTATTACATAATATTGTGACATGATATTTCCATTGTGATAATACCATACTATTGTACTATTAGGACTCAAAACTTTTGAGAAAATTTATGGATTTTGGGAATTCAAGCTCCTTCTGTGAATTTTTATCCTCATTGGGAACTAATAGCATTAAAATGGGATTTTCCATTGTGGTATTTCAAACTCTTAGTGCTTCATAAATCCATTGTCACATAACCCATTGTGACATCACATTGCCATTGTGAAATCAGGATCACTTTTATATCCCAAACAATATGACCTCATTGCCTTTGAATAGATACATGGCCTTTGTGACATCATATTCCCTTTGTGTATCCATAACTTCATTGTGGACTAGTGACAATTGAGATCAGACATTCCATTCTTTCATCACACAATCTTTTTGACACCATCACCAATATGAGATCACATTGTGGTATTATACCATCAAATTATTGTGATATCACTAAACTACAATGATGTCATAGAACTATGACATCACATTGAAATTGTGATTTTGTATTCTGTGATTTAATTCTATTTCACATGTGGCATGTTCATTGATATTAGAAACCCATTGGGACCTAATAAACATTGTGGCATCAAAAATCCCTTTGTGACATCATATCACCATTGTGATATTCACCAACCCACTCTTACTGCCATTGTGATATTTTTGGACCTTTGTTAAATCATAATATGTTTTTGAACTAATAATATTTCTGACATGTGATATCAGAAATCCTCTGTGATAGCATGACCATATGACATCACACTGCCAGACAATATGACTAATATGTCACATTGTGACATCAAAAACATATTTGTATTTCATCACATTTATGCCAGCACATGACTTGGGAGACATCATAGTCCCATTCCGAAATGATATGCTCACTGGGAGTTAATGAAAATTGAGCTACTGCATGCCATTCTGACATCCACAAACCCATTGTGGCTCACAAAACTATTGTGATCTCATCACCATTATGGCATTACCAAATAATTATTGACAGCAAACATTATTATGATATAAATATTGTAATATCATATTGGCATTGTGATATCACTGTACCATTGTGTCATTTTCATGATATCATGGTGGATTTCTGATATCACGTCATTCCTGACATGTTGGAACAGGTTATGTGTTCACAAAGGGACTATCATGTCAATTGCCGTTTGTCACAAAAGTTACGAGGACAGAAAAGGCTTATGATATCAATGTCAGTTAGTGACATTACAATGGCATTGTGATATTCCAAAGGAATTATGATGTCAAAATATTTAGGTTACAAACAGGGTCTGACATCAACCCACATGCCACATTTGAAATAGGGTGAAATCATAGAATAACCATTCACAATGAGTGTATGACATCACAATGTCAATGTGACATCACAATGCTATGATGCCATTTCTATTTTGTGATGTCACAATGAGCTGAAGGTGTCACAACACCAATGTGATGTCACAATGGGGGATCATGTCACAAAAGGTTTGTGATGTTGCAATATCATCTGTGATATCAATGGTCAAATGTTCACAATGTAAATATTGGTACCAAAAGAGACTATGACACCATAAAAGTCATGAGTGCATAATGGATTTCTGGTATCTATACACATCCATATTCGAAAAACTAATGAAATCACAGGATAGGCACTCACAATGTGTCTATGCCATTACATGAAGTATGTAATATCAAAATACTGTTATGCCTTTTTTGTGGTGTGATACTGAGCTGATGGTGTCATAACAATGATGTGATGTCACAGTGTTGATGATGGCAAAAAGGGTTTGTGATGTTACAATGAATGGTATATCTGATCTCAATTGCCAGTATTCAATGAGGATATGTGTACACAAAAGGAATGTGATATGAGAAAGGCCATGATTTTTAAAGGACCGAAAAGGTCATAATAGGTTTGAGAGGTCACAATATAATCATGTAGTCACAATGGGAATGTGATGGCACAATAATGATGGGGTCACAATGGGTTTGTGTTGTCACAATATGTTTGTAATATCATAATTACATGTCATATTCGGTTTCTAATAATTCATAATGTGGGCACAAGCCCAAAGAAGGAGCTTGAAGTCCCAAAGACCATGAATTTTCTAAAAGGTTATGAAATCATACTGTTTTTGAAAACAGGATGGGACTGTAATATCACAATTGCACTGTGATGTTATGATATCATGTCATCATAATGTTTTATCTTTCAATTATATTTTGAGGCCTTAGTATTGATGAAGTCGCAGTACATTTGTGATGTCACAATGGGATCATGATGTGAAAATGGCAAGCTGGATCTCTATTGTCATTAATTCACAATGAGTATATGAGTTCACAAAGACTGTGATGTCTCCAAAGGGATGTGTTGTCACAAATGTCATGATGTCTTAACAGATTTGTGATTTAGCAATGTGAAATGATGATCATGACATCTGGCAGTGTGGTGTCACAATGGGCATGATGTCACAGTGATTTCTGATATAACATGTCATAACTGAAATATTATTTGTTGACAAAAAGATTATGAGTTCACAAAATGCCTAAGATATCACAATGGCAACATATCACAAAAGTCATGAAGACAGGACAGGATTGTGATGTAACAATTATGATATCATAATAGCAATGTTATGACACAAAGGGTTTTGATGTCACAAGGGTTATGAGCTGATAATGGGTTTCTGGTTTCAACTGGCATGCCACATTTGAAATAGAATGAAACCACAGAATAGGAATTCACAATGTGTCTATGATATCACAATGCCAATGTGATGTCATAATGCTATGATGTCATTGTCCTTTTGTGATGTCACATGTACTGATGATTTCATAAGGATAATGAGATTTCAAAGAAGAGATGATTACAAAGGGTTTGTGATGCTATAATGGCATATCTAATGCAAATTTTCCTTCATTCACAATAAGGATATGGGTGCACCAAAGTACTGTGATATTACAAAGGCCTTATATATTTTCAAAGTTGGTAAGGTGCCAGAGAAGGATTGGGATGTCACAATGTGATCATGATGTCACAAAAGCAATGTGATGTCACAAGTGGATTGATATGTTACTGTGGTGATGGAGCCACAATGAGTTTGATATGTCACAAAGAGTTTGTAAAATCACAATGACTTGCCCAATTCCAGTTGTTACCACTTCAGAATCAGGTTACGAGTTCATCATGGACATTGAACTTCCTAAGCCCATGATTTTTAAAAAAATGTTATAAGGTCATAATAGTTTTGTGAAAGCACATTGAGACAGTGATATCACAATGGCAATGTGATGTCACAATATCATGTCATATTAATGTTTGATATCACAATAATTTGGTGATTCCATACTGGTCAAGTTTGCACTTGGCTCTGGGTATCCAACCCAGGACAAGGTAGTCATAGGCCCCTTTGTAGTGTAAATAATTTTGTTTATCTTAAATGTGTCCTGATGGATTGTCTCATGTTTTAGAGGTCATAATTTTTGGATGTCCCAGTGAAGCAATCTATCTACATAGCATTGGGTCTTAGACTCCTAGGAAACTCATTCATAGGTGAGTGTCTCAGTCCTCAGGGGTGAGAGTCTCCCTCAGGTGATTGTTTCTTGAGGACCAATGCAGAAAAGAGTAATTGAGGAACTCCATTGTGGTGAGTCTAGACAAGCTTGACAGCCTGTATTTGGGACTTCCTCAAGAGGTCACCTAAGGCTTTCTTTGGAAGCCATCTGGGATCTCTTTCTGAGATCATCTGGGGATGTTTTGAGAAGCCATCTTGGATCTCTGGAAGTCATGTGGAACTTGCATAAGAAGCTCTTTGGGACCTTCTTAAGGGTCTTTTGGATCTACTGTGGAGGTCATCTGGGGCCTCTTCCAGGGGTCATTTGTGGGCTCCTCATGAGGCCTTCTGGGACTTTCCTGGAGGTCATTTTGGACCTCTTTCAGAAGACATTTGGGACCTACTATGGAAGTCGTCTGGGTTTTCCTCGCGAGGCCATTTGGTTCTCCTTGAAAGGTCATCTGGGCCCTTCTCGAGAGGTCATCTGGGACTAACTTAAGAGACCATCTGGGGCCTCCTCCACAAGTTGTCAGACCTCCTGAAGACGCCAATTGGGACCACTTCCAGAGGCCATCTGGGTCCTCCTACAGAGGTCATCTGGGGGTTCCTCAATTGCCATCTGTTAGCTATCTGGAAGTTATCTAGGGCACCTTGAGAAGGTATCTGGGAAATTCTCCTGAGGTCATCGGGGGGTCCTCGAGCTGCCATCTGGGACCTCCCCTGAGGTCTTCTGGGCCTTCCTCTAGAGGCCATCTGGGACTCCTCAGGTGGTCATTTGGGATCATCTTTGAAAATCCACCTGGGGCCTTATTGAGAGGCCATCAGAGGCCTCATCGAGAAGCCATCTCATTCCTCCTCCAGAATTCATCTGGGAACTCCAGAGATCATCTTTGAGAGATTTGGGACCTACAGGTTTTGTGGATTTTTCTGTGTGTTTGCTGATAATTCTGTGTCCTATATATATATCCCTGTTTATTCCTTTTTTCCAGGATTGGAGAACAATATCCTAAATATCTCTTCCTGAAAAATCTTCTCCCCCTGTATTACAGAATCCCCCAGAGTAAGACCAACAGGTTTACTCTCCATCCAGTTCTGATCAATCCAACAGCACCTCCTTTGTTAATACCCTCCCAAACCAGCAGTGGTTCCTTGTACCATCCTGATGTGCTACAAGGTGGTACAGTCCCCTTATTATACTTGAGAGAGGTGCATGGGGGAGATGGTTGGCAGGCCCCATTTCTAAGAATGTTCCCTTTACAAATAGTGAGCTGTATAACTGGAAACAGAAAAAAGTGTCCTTTTCTGAAAAATCCCAGTGATCATCTCCTTATTAGAGATAGTATTTTCTCACACCAACCCACCTGGGATGATTGTCAGCAAGTTTTACAGATGCTTTTTATCTGGGAGTAAAGGGAAAGAATCTGGCACAGTGCTTGAAAGCAATCCTTGGATCAGATGATTCCCCCACTGATGGCCTAATTCATTTGGAATAAGTCTTTCCCTTGACTAACCCATGCTGGGACAACAACAGCAATCGAGGTAAGGAAGTGCTTACCGGTTAGCACTAGATTCTGTTATCAGGATATAGGCAGTGACTAAAAAGCCAATTCATTAATTTAAGTTGAATGAGACTGTACAGCTCCCTAGCAAGTCCCCTAATGATTTTCTGGAACAGCTGGTAGAGGCCTGTAGGAGTTATATATCTATAGATGGGCTGATTTTTGAAAAATACTATTTCTAATAAAGAGATAAGCCCCTTGGGCTTTTCAGAAAAGGACAGATTTTGCTATTTCTCATTACACAGGTCACTAGTTATAAAGGGAACACACATTAAAAAGGGGGCCTACCCACCATTGTCTCAAGGTTAATAAGGGGACTGTATCACCATGTAGCACCTAAGGATGATACAAGGAAGGATTTCTGCTATGGGAAGGACTTAATATCAGAGGTGCTGATGGCACAGTATATGTAAGGTAGTACAGCAGTTGGTCTTCCTCTGGGGGATCCTGTAACACAAGGAAAAAAGACTTTTAAGTTGGTAGAACTTGAGGACATTTTTCTCCCATCCTGGAATAAAGGAGTAAACAGAGGTGTTGAAAGGACATAGAAAACACACATAGATAGTGATATGAATAGCCACAGACACTTAACCCACATTTCGCAAATCTCTCAAGGGTGGGTATTCAAGGATATTGCAGATGACCTGTGGAAGAGTTTTCAGGTGACCTACTGAGGAGGCCCAACATGACCTCTGAAGGAGGTCCCCCATGGCCTCTTGAGGAGACCTGACATCACCCCTTGAAGAGGGCCCAGATGATTTATGGAGCAAGCCCCAGATGACCTCTGGAAGAGGTCCCAGATGTCCTCATGAGGAGGCCCCATGTGAACTCCAGAAAATGTCCCAAATAACCTCCAGAGGTGGCTCAGATTACATTTCAAGTTCGTCCCAGAGCCTTTTCAAAGAATCTAGATCACCTCTGGAGAGGTGGCATCTCAAGGAAGCACCAGATGACCTCCAAGGAGATCCCAGACGGCTTCCAAAGGAAACCCCAGAAGACCTCCACGGAGGTTCCCAAAACAACCTGGCAAGCTTCCCTAGACACACCCAAGAATCCTACGAGACTCTTGTCCATACTCATCCTCAGGAAACAAATACATGAAGGACGCTGTGATCCCTGAGAGTTGAGACACTCACCTATGAGGGAGTTTTTCCGGGTCAAATCCTGATGACATTCATTCAGATGGATTATCTTGCTGGGCCATCCAAAAATTATTACCTCTGAAGCACGAGACAATCCATCGAGGCGTATTTAAGATAATTAATTTTTTAGACTAGAAAGGGGCCTAAAACTACCTTTTCTTGGGCTGGATACCCAGAGCCAAGAGCAGCATGGACCACCAAACATCAGACATCCAATGGGCAGCCTCACTCTTTGTTAATTGTTCTGCAAACCACTCACCCCCAAAACTAAAGCTCCAAACATTTTCTTTTACTCTTCCTCCTTCCTTCTCGACAGACTTTTCCTTTCCAGGTCTTTCCCTTTTTCCCTTCCACCACTTCCTTAATTTCTTCAGGTCTTTCCACTCTCCACAGACCTAACCTGCTCTGCTCCCGAGTCAAGTCGTACTTCCCCTCTGGCTGTTCATCATCTTCCTCTCCTCCCAGGTCTTTCCCCTCCTGTTCTGTGACCACTTCCTTATTTCCAAGTCTTTTTTTTTTTTAATTGTGAAAATACCATACAGAGGGGTTACAATTTTATGGACAATGTAGTGAGTGCGTTTCTTATCAAGCACTGTTTCTTCCTCCTTTGTTTTCCCTTCCCATTCCTTTCCATCTCCCTACCACACCCCTCTTACCACCCCCAAATCCCCACCAGAGTTGTAAAGTTCATTTTTTGACATAACCACTTGTATATCTCATTGTTGCAAGGATCCACCGGTATCCCTATTTAAACCATATGTTTACCCTTCCCCTCCACAAATTATACCACCATCAAATAATTTCTAACATATTTATAAGATGATTTCTTTGTTGCTTTCTATGTCCCTCCTCCATGGTATAACCCCTATATTCATTGTATTTGATGTTGGATTTGTGGAGGGGAAAGCAAAAAATAAACGTTTATATCGGGATACAGATAGACCCATTGCAGCGATGAGATGTACAAGTCCTTATGTCGAAAAGTGAACTTTACAACTTTGGCTGGGAGGGGGTGAGTGGAGGTAGGGTGATGGGAGATGGAAAGCAATGGGAAGGGGAAACAGAGGAGGAGACAACAATGCTTGATAAGAAATCTGCTCATTATCTTGCCATGTAATTTTAATCCTTCTCTAGGGTATTTTCACAATAAAAATAAAAAAAAATATCATGAAATCAGGGGTTATACCAGGGGAAGGGACAAACAAAGCAACAAAAATATCATCTTATGAATATGTTAGAAACAATCACAAGAAAGAAAAATAATTTGAACCTTTATCTTGATGTTCATTTCAGCTAACATGGAGTTATCTGACCTTTTCTACTTGTCTCAGGCATATACTACTATTGCAAATAAAGGAAACCATGGGACCTATGTTTCTTTTGGCTTGGCTTACTTCACTTCATATAATGTTGTCCCAGTCTGTCCATTTCTTAACAAATGGGGCAATGTCATTCTTTTGATGGAGGCATACAATTCCATTGTGTATATATACTACATTTTCTTGATCCATTCATATACTGAGGCGCATATAAGTTGGGAGATCTCAGTCCCTTTGTGTACCTATATGCATATTATAAAATAATGACAATTTAGATCAGACATGCCATGATAATGCTTGATAAGTAATGTATTCCTTACCTTGTTCATGTTATTGTAACTCCTCTGTACGGTATTTTCACAATAAAAAATAGAAAAATAAATCATCAGTATTTTGTGACATCATCTCCACTATGCCATCACATTTTCACTATAATGTCATCAGTTAATTATGACATAACCAAATTTCAATGACATCATAGCATTAAATCATTGCCTTGTCTTTGGGATGTCATAGACACAGTATAAATGACTATTCTGACTTCATTCTATTTGAAATGTGGCTTGTAGGTTTATAGCCAAAACCCATTGTGACCCAATAACCACTGTGACATAACAATCCCTTTGTGACATCACACTGACATTGTGATATCACTAACCCACCTGTGACATCACCAGACTGTCCTCTCCTCATAAATTGTGTGACATGCTGCCATTGTGATACCTTATGCACCTTGTGAGATGATTATATTTTTTACCTCAAAATATTTCAGGTATGACGTGATATCAGAAATACATTTTGAATTCAAGATCCCTGTGACATCACTCTGCTAGACTTCATGACTATTATGTCACATTGTGACATCAAAAACCTGTTAGAACTTCATCATTTTGGTGATAACATGTGTGCATTTGGAGACATCACAGTCTCTTGTGGCCTCATATACTCAGTGTGGGTCAATGAGAATTGAGATCTAGAATGCCATTGTGACACCATCAACCCATTGTTAAATCACAAAACTATAAAGTCCTCATCACAACTATGGCATAGCCAACTGTGGCTTCAAAATATTATATTGAGATGATATTGTGACATCATGTTGACACTGTGATATCACTGTCCCATTGGTTTTTCAGAAACCTATTATACTTTATATTTTAGAAAAAATCATGGCCTTTGGGATTTACACTCCTTCTCTGAACTCTTATCCTCATTTTGAACTAGAAGCCATTGCAATTGTACACGTGATTGTGATATTACAAAATTGTTGTGATATCACAAACCCAAAGGGACATCATTACCACTGTGTTATCACAAAACCTTTGTGATATCACAATGCTGTTGTGATATCATGATCACTTTGAGACATCACCAAATTATTTTGAACTGTTAGTTTCTTTCAAAAACAAATGGCCTTTCTGAGCTCACAGTCCCTTTGTTTACCCATATCCTCTTTGTGACCTCATGACAATTGAGATCAGACATGTCATTGTAACATTTTTGACATCATCACAGATATGACACCACATTGTCTCTATGAGACCATCAACTCACTTGTGACATTACAAAACTACATTTGCAGCATAGGATTGTGACATCTCATTGACATTTTGACTACATTGACACATTTGCATGCCTATTCTGTGATTTCAGTCTATCAAATATGTCATGGGAGTTGATGTCAAATGCCATTGTGGCATTTGGGTTGATGACAGAAGCCCATTTTGATCTCATTACCATTGTGAAGTCACAATCCCTCTGTGATATCACATTGCCATGATGATGTCACTAACCTGAGATATCACAAACCTATCCTCATAACTTTTGTGACATGCATCCATTGGGATATATTAGGCCCTTTGTGAACTCATAAGCACTTTTGGACCTCATAATATTTCAGGTATGATATATGATATCAGAAATACACTGATAACATGAAAACTGTGTCATCAAAGTGCCAGATGTCATGACCTTTGTGTCACATTGTGACTTCATAAACCTGCTAGGATGTCATCACATTTGTGACAACATGTGCCTTTGGAGATATCACAGTCCTTTTGTGAATTCATATAGTCATTGGGAGTAAATGAAAATTGAGATCCGGAATGCCATTGTGACATTAAACCCATTTTGACATCGCAAAACTATTGCAACCTCATCTCCATTATGGCATCAGCAACTAATTGTGGCATCAAAACAAGATTATGATGTGATTCTGTGAAATGACATTGCTGTTATAACACTATCACATTGTCACTACCCACACCTATTATGACCTTTAAGTACCTTTGATAAACCACATGGCCTTTGTGACATCACACTTTCTTTGTGTACCCATATCTTCATTGTGACCCAATGGCAATTGTGATCAGACATGCCATTGTAATATCACAAACATTTTGTGGCATCATCACATGTGACATAAAATTGTCTTTGTGACACTTTCCATTAATGGAACATCAGTAAAGTACAGTGACATGAAAGCATTATGTTTTCACACTGTCATTGTGATATTATACACATATTATAAATGCCTGTGTATTGGTTTCATTTTATATCAAATTTGGCATGTGGGCTGACACCAGAAACTCATGTGAAATCATAATTATTGTGACCTTACAATCACTCTGTGAAATCACATGGACATTGCAATATCATTAACTCAGTGTGACATCACAAATCTTTCCTGCTCTTATATGCTGCCATAGTGATATCTAAGTCTATTTGTAAGCTCATAATCTGGTTTTGACATCATAATATATCAGATAAAACATGTGATATCAGAAATCCACTTTGATATCGTGAACATTGTGACATCACACTGCCAGCCATCATGAACCTTGTGTCACATTGTGACATAAGCACATTGTTTGGAATTCATTGCATTTGTGATAACACGTGTCCAAGGAAATACCTAGGTCTTTGTGTGAATTTATTTACTAATTGTGAATTAATGAGCTTTGATATCAGTAATGCCATTCTGAGAAACCCAACTGAATGTGACATCAGAAATTTATTTTGACATTGTCATCAATATGTTATCAGCACCTATTTGTAACATAAATACCTTACTGTGATGTGATATTTTGAAATCATAGTGACATGATATCTTTGTACCATTGTGTTTTCACAAACCTATTATGACCTCATAATAATTTAGAATATTCATGGACTTTGAGACCTTGAGCTTCTTCTGAGAACTCACATCCTTATTGTGAACTAGTAAAATTGAAAGTGAATAGGTACTTGTTATATTACAAAATAGTGACATCACTAATCCATTGTGATCTCATCATCAATGTGATATGACAAACCCATCTCGACATCACATTGCTCTTATAACACCATGAAAACATTGGGACATCCAAAACTTTTTAGGACCTCTAAGCAACTTTAAAAAAATTCATGGCCTTTGTGACATCACAATCTCTTTGTGTATCCATTTGGACATTGTGAAATATTGGCCATTGAGTTCAAACATGTCCATAAAATCACAAACACTTGTGATATCATGAATAGTGTGGCATACTATTGTCATTATGACAGCATCAGCTCATTGTGACTTCCAAAAATACAATAATAACATAGCATGATAATATCACAGAGTCATTATGAAGTCAAAGAAACATTGTGGATGGATATTCTGTATTTTCATTCTATTTATCATAGGGCATATGGGTTGATATCAGAAACCTATTCTGACCACACAACCATAGGGACATCACAAATCTCTTGTGATATCACATTGCTATTGTGATATCACAAACCCACTGTGACATGACAACCCTGTCCTGTTATAACTTTAGTGGCATGCTGCCATTGAGATATCCTAGATCTTTGTGAGCACATAATCTGTTCTGACCTCTTAATATTTCAGATATGACATAAGATATCATAAATGAACTGTGATATAATGACCCCTATGACATTCCACTGCCAGATTTCATGACCATTGTGTTACGTGATATTGTATCACAGGTTTGTAACATCACAAAACCGCACTTCATTACATTTGTTACAACACTTATCTCTGCAGACATCACAGTCTGTGAAGTCATATTCATTGTGAATTAATTTTTTTTATGTTTCAGTATGCTATTGTGACACCACCAACTTATTGTGACATCACAAACCTATTATGACCTCTTCACTATTATGGCATCATGAACAAGTTGTGACATTAAAACATAATTATCTCATGATATTGTTACTTAACAATGCCATTGTGATATCATTGTCTCAAGTTTTCACTGAAAGAGTATGAATTCATAATGAAGAAATTCATTGCCTTTGGGACTTCAAGCTCCCTCTGTGAACTCATATCCTTATTGTTAAATAGTAACAATAGAAATTGGAGATATCATTGTGATATAATAACAGTGATATCCCAAAAGCATTGTAACCTCAACACCACTGTAAGATCACAAACTCATTGTGACATCAGATTGCTGTTGTGACATCATGATCACATGTCATCTCAAACATATGACCTCTTAGCACCTTTTAAAAAACACATGTCCTTTGTGGCTTTGTGACATCACAATCCCTATCCATATCCTCATTGTGAACTGAGACCACATGTGCCATTGTAACATCACTAGCCCTTTGTGACATCATATACACTGTGACATCTTATTGTCATGATGACACCATCAGCTCATTGTGATATCATAAAACAGCAATGGCATTATACCATTATGACATCACATAGTCATTGTGATAACATAGATACTCTGAGAATGCTTAGTGTATGATTCCATTCTATTTCAAATGTGGCATATGTGTTAATATCAGAAACACATTGTGACCACATAACCATTGTGATATCACAATCCATTTGTGACTTCACATTGCCATGATGATATCACCACCCAGTGTAACATCATAAACCTGTCCTGTTCTCATAACTTTGTGGCATGCTGTAGTTATGATTTCTTAGGCCTTTTGTGAGCTCATAGTCTCTTTTCAAGTTCATAATATTTCAGGTATGGCATGTGATTTCAGAAATCCACTGTGACATCATGACTCCTATGCCATCACACTTCCAGACATCATGACCATCATGTCACATTTGGACCTCACAAACCTGTTAGGACTTCTCATTCCATTTGTGCACTGATGTACTCATTTTGAGTTAATGATAATTGAGATTTTGCGTGTCTTTGTGACATCATAAACCCATTGCAACATCACAAGTCTACTGTGTCCTCATCACAAATTTTGCATCACCAACTAATTGTGACATCAAAATATTATTATGGAAGGAGGGCCCAGATGGCAACAGAACAGTCATGAATCACCACAGCTCTCCCCAACCAAACAGAGTTCACATTCCAATTGTTTCCACCAACCACAGCAAAATGATGAACACCCATAGAAAAACAGGAGGTGTAAAAAACAAAAGGATAATATTTCAGAACAGAGGAGCATGAAGACATCCCCTACCCATTGAAGGTGGTGCAACTCCATGACAAACTGTAGCCTACCCCAATCAGAGATCCCAAAGCCACCATGGATCACCTGCAGAATACTAGTGCTGCAGACTCCCAAGATGCTGGCCTGGTGAGCATAAACAGAGAATCCTTGGAGTTTGGAACCTGAATAAAGACCCTTCCCACACACCTCATCAGCAGAGCAGCTCTGCACCATCCCACTAAGACCAACCAGCATGACAACCATGGGGAGGGAACCCTGAAAAACAGAGGTATGTCCACAGAATGCCACTGCAGAGGACTCCCAAGATGCCATTGCCAACCCAGACAGTGCAGAGAAACAAAGGAGTTCAGAACTTGCATGAAGACTCTACCCCACTGCTTGCAGATCAGCTTCTTGCCTTCCCTCCAAAGCTCACCCACCCCTAGAACTAGAGTGTTCCATTCCATAACAAAACAAGCCTCTGGCACTGACCTGAACAGCATAAACAGAGGCAGAGATGGTGTGAAACACAGAACCTGAGCCACCACCACCATCTGGCCCAGTTCACAATTGTCTCAATGGAACGCAGAATACTGTAGCAACCAGTGTCCAACAGCACACAGAAACAGATGTGTCACAGCATTACTGAAGAGCTCCCAACCTGGTCTAAGTGAGCACTCCACAGAGACTTTCCCCCACGGGAGACCAGTGCTGGTGGTAACTCCCAAAGCCTGACCTGGATCGTTCTTGCTACCACCTGGACTATAAGCCCTATTAAAACTGGAAAATAGGCAAGATCTCCATTAGCCTGTGTAGAACAACCAGCCCACAAGGCCTGATCAAGTGTGCCTCAGGGAGGGAGCTTAAAGGTGCAAGCCAGGAACATCACCCGTGGGCAACAACAGTCAGCAGAAGAAATCTGAACTGCATACTCCAAGCAGGAAATCCAGCATCACAGGTCCCACCTAAGACCAAATAGTGTGTCACAGTCTGGGGACCAGGAGCCAGGGCCAGGCCACAGGAACGGGTTCTTGAGCTGCATAATCCACCAGTCCCGATTGAAGTGAGAAGCTGAATACATGCCTCAGAAGAGGGTGGAAAGTAGGGAACCACAGCCCCTGGGAACCAAGCTGTGATGGCAAAAGACCTGTATATCCAGGGAGTTAGAACCAGAAGCACAAATCTCACCAGAGCCTGACTTGTGTATCATGGGCTGGGAATTGGACATCTCAGGATACCAGCACATGATTACAATCAGGACTTACAATCTTAGAGGACTCCAGCAACTGGAGCCAAGAGCACCCTTAGGGGAGTGCAAGAGCAGTCTAGGCTGCTTAGTCCTTGGTTGAAGATCGGAAATGCCTGTGATCTCCAGAAGACAGCTGAGAGTCCTATGTGCATCAGATTAGAAGCTAGAGTTTGGCCTCTCTCCCAACATAACTGAGATCAGGTAAAGACTCCGCCAACTCAAGGCCAAGAGTGAGCTTCCTCAATTGGAACCAAGAACCAAGCAAAGTCAGCTAGCTCTTGACCAAAGCAGTCAGGGTTTGCGATTGTTTTACAATAATTCCTGAAACCCCATGCAAAAAAAAGCAAAAATTTAAAAAATTCATAAATAGCCAAGATAGAAAGCCAAACCCAAATACCAACAGCCATCCAGAGAAGAGCCTCAGTGAAAGCAAAACAGAAATGGAAGACAAATACTACATCCAAAAGATTTTACAGACAATGATACAAGAATTAAAGCAAGACATGGAACAGAAAATTTAAGAACAGAGAAATGAATTATCAAAAGAGATACAAACAGGAAATGCATTCAAAATTAGATGCAGTATTCTGAGAACCAACATAAAAAAGAAAAAGAAGAATACTACATATTAATGCAGAGTGCTATTCAAGAAGAGGATAGTACTGTTATCAACTTATAATCCCCAAACTTTGGTGCACCCAAGTATGTTTGGTAAATACTCTCAGACTTACAGAGTAAAATAGATCTAAATACAATAATACTAGGAGACGTTAATACTCCACTCTCACCAAAGGAAGATCTACCAATAACAAGATTGGCAAAGAAGCCTCTGAATACAATAATGCCATATCTTAAGCGGAATTCGCTGGAATCAATTGTGCTTTCTATCCTACAACAATCCAGAACACATTCTTCTCAGCAGCCCATGGAACTTTCTCCAAAATAGACTATATCATAGTTCATAGAAAGAATATTAGCAAGTAAACATGGATAGACATATTCCTCTGTAATCTATTTGACCATAGTGGAAGCAAGCTAGTTCTCAATAACAAAGCAGATCATAGAAATTAATCAAATACACATACTTCTGAGCAACACCTGTGTAAAAGGAGAAATCAAAGAAATTATGTTTCTGAAATTCAATGAAAATGAATACAAACCACCAAAAAAAAAAAAACATGATAAGGGAAGAATTAAGAGGCAAAATCTTCCTCTCAATGAATTCATCGAAAAAATAGAGACAGATCAAGAAAATAATGTCATATTGCAAGTAAAACTTCTATCAAAGCATGAAAAAAATTGAACCTAAATTTACAAAATGGAGTGAGATAACCAAAATAAGAGCTGAAATCAGTGAAATAGAGACTAAGAAAACTATAAATAAATTAGCAAAACAAAAAGCTGTTCACCTGAAAAAACACTGGCAAGATTGAAAAAAAGAAGAGAGGAAATCAAAATGAATAAGATCACAGATGCCACGAGAAAAAGTATAAGAAATACCCAACATTCAATTTTAAAGAATTATTTCCAGAATCTAAACTGAGTAAGGGAGGAAAACATCAGTAATGGATGAAATTTTACAAGAATACAAACTGCCCATACTGAACATAGAAGAAATACATCAGTTAAAATAAGCCAATAACTTACAATAAGATAAAGGAAGAAATCACGTCTTCCAACAAGGAAAAGCCCAGGACCAATGGAATATGATAAGACCTTTAAAAAGGAACTAATACCCGTACTCCTCAAACTCTTTAGGAAAATAGAAACAGAGGTAGCTATCCCAAACTCATTCTATGAAACCAATACCACATTCATCCCCAAACCAGGCAAAGACCCAACAATAAAGAGAAATAGAGAAAAATCTCCTTGATGAACACAGATTCAAAGCTCCTCAAAAATATTAGCCAACAGAATTCAGAAACATATAAAAATCATACATAATGATCAAGTAGACATCATCCGAGAAATGATGGTGTGGTTGAACATACGTAATTCAATAAATGTAATCCATCATACCAACAGATCCAAGCTCAAGAACGACATTGACATGGAAAAGGCTTTGGGTAAAATACAATATTCATTCATGTTAAAAGATCTTGAGAATATAGGTATAGAAGAAACATTTTTTAAAACTGTAAAATCTATATATGACAGACCAGTAGCCAACATTATACTTAATGGAGAAAAACAACAAACAATTCTCCTAAAATCAGGAAGAACGCAAGGATTCTCATTCTCACCACTGCTCTTTATTACAGTTCCGGAATCTTTAGTAAGAGCAGTAAAGCGACATTAAAGGGATCCTCATAGAAAGGGAAGAATTTAAACTATCTTTTTTGCAGATGACATGATATTATACCTCATTTGTCCCAAAAACTCCAGTCCCAAACTTTCAGGATCTTGTAAACCACTTTGGCAAAGAAGCAGGATCCAAAATAGACCCACAAGATCAGTTGTCTTTCTGCCCTCTAAGAACATATAAGCAGAAAGGGAAATCAAGGAAAGATCCCCATTCACAATAATCTCAAAAAATAAAAGATTTAAAAATTATCCTAACCAGAGATGTAAAGAAACTAATGAAAACTATAAAAACTTAAGAAAGAAAGAAATCATAGAGGACCCCAGGAAATGGACAGAATTTCCATGTTCTTAGATAGGCAGATTTAATATGAGGAAAATGACCATACTGCCTAAATTAATACACAAATTCAATGAAATTCCCATTAAAATCCCCATGACGTATTATATTAAACTCAAGGAAATAGTCCAAAAATTCATAACCAAAACAGTTCTATGAAAAAACCCCAACACCACTGGAGAAATAATGATGCAGAACTCAAAATATACTATAGAACCAAAATAATAAAGAGAGCAACTTGGTACTGGCACAAAACGAATAAAATTCCATTGGAATAGATTAGAAGATCCAGAATAAAACCCCATTCTTACAGTAGACAAAGAAGCCAAAGACATATAGTTGAAGAAGCATAGCTACTTCAACTATTGCTCCTGAGGAAACTTGGTGGTCACATTCAGAAAACTAAAAATGGACTCTACCTGAACTCAAAATTAATTGAATACCTTAACATCAAACGTGAAATTCTGAAACTACTTCAGAATAGAGAAGGAGAGACATAGTTATAGGCACAGGCAGGAACTTCCTGAACAGAGTCCCAGGGTCAAATAAAAATTGGAGAGAGATTCGACAAATGGGACTACCTTAAATTTAAAAGTTTCTGCACAACTAAAGACATAGAAACCAATCTGGAAAGACAGCCAACTAATTGGAAAAAAAAAAATTACCCATGATATGTCATACAATGGCCTAGTATCCAGTATATACAGGGAACTAAAGAATATAATCCTTCCATAAACAAACAAACCAATTACTAAATGACCAAGGGAACTAAAGACAGATTTCTCAGAAGAAGAGATAAAAATGGCAAAGAAACCCACGAGGAAATGTTCATCATCCCTGGCTGTAAAGGAAATTCAAATAAGAACAACCCTGAGATATCACCTTACCCAATCAGAATGGTCCACATCCTATATCCAGCCAATGAGAAATGCTGGAGTGGAAGCAAAGAACGAGGACCCCTACTGCACTGCTGTACACTAATGTACACTAATACAAACACTTTGAAAACCGTACGGAGATACCTCTGAAAGCTAAATATAGACTTCTCCTATGACCCAGCCATACCATGCCTCGGAATCTACCCGGAACAATAGGAACCTGTGTACAAGAACACATGCATCTCCACATTCATTGGGGCATGAACGGTTCACAATAGCCATGATATAAAAAGAACCCCAGAAGCCGCAGTACAAATGAATGGACCCAAAAATTGTTGCACTTGTATACAATCTAATATTATACAGTCAGTAGAAAGAGAAAATAACGGAATTTGCAGGAAAATGCATGGAATTAGAAATAATTGATTTGATGTAAGTAAACCAAGAGTAAAGAGACAAATGGAATAGTGTCCCTGATATGTGAATGTAACATACAAAAAGAAAAGAGATAGGAAAAAGTAAACAAGTCTTGAGAACCAATGACCTCCACTCATTTTGTTATATAGTTACAAAACGACCCAATTCTGCTGACCAAATATATGGCATATATGTGCACTTCTGAGGGAAATGAGGAGGAACACACTAATCAGAAGTAAACTGGGAAGATCATACAAGAGAGGGGACCGGGAGCAGCACTGGATACTGATGAAAATGAACTAAGCAACTCAATGGCAGCAAGGAGAGTAAGGAAATGAGAGGGATAGAGGGAATAGCTAAAACCAAGCAAAAGGAAAGAAATGTACATATCACTTGATATGGAATAAATACCTCAGAGAATTCACATTATAAACCATGATTATGACAATGCAAATTTTTATGGTTAAAATTTTTTGGACTTTAGGTATTCTTAACTCAAAATACCATAAAATATGTGAAATTTATGTAAGTATTTAATCACTATAAAAAATTAAACAAAACCTTAAGATACCATGATATTGTGACATCACATTCATTGTGATATCACTGTCCCATTGTGTTGTCACAAATGTGGTATTACCTCATAATATTTTAGAAAATTTATGGCCTTTAGGATTTCAAGTTCTTTCGGTGGAGTATTATCCTCATTGTAAACTATCATCACTGGAAACTAGACATTCCATTGTGATATTACAAACTTCTAGTGACATTAACAACCCATTATAACCTCATCACCACTGTGACATCACAAAACCATTGTGAAATTGCATTGCTGTTCTGATATGATCACATTGTGACATCCCAATTCTACTATGACCTCTTAGCAACTTTGACAAACCACATGTGTACCCATGTCCTCATTGTTAGCAAAAGACAATTGAGATGACATGTTATTGTAATATTACAAATCCCTTGTGACATCATCACCAGTGTAAAATCATATTGTTATTATGACATAATCAGTTCATTGTGATATCACAAAAATATAACATCATACAATTAAGATATCACAATGTCGTTGTGTGGTCATAGACCCATTGTGAAAGCCTATTCTGAAATTACATTCTATTTCAAATGTGCCATGTTTGTTGATATGAGAAACTCATTGTGGTCTCATAAACACTGTGACATCACAATCCCTTCTGACATAACATTTCCATTGTGACATCACTAAACTACTGAGACATCACAAACCTGTCTTGTCTTCAAAACATCTCCAATATGCTGCCATTGTTATGTCTTAGGTCCTTTGGAGCTCATAATCTGTTCTTGATCTCAAGTTTCAGGTATGACAAAAATCCATTATAATATCATGACCATTGTGATACCACACTGCCAGACATTGTGACCATTTTGTCATATTATGACATTGCAATTCTGGTAGAATTTCACATTTGTGACAACACATGTGTCTCCAAATTTATACCCTTTTACCACTGTTTTTGCTTCTTTCAATGTTATCTACTAGTGTTAGTGTGGTCTACCGATCTACATAATCAGCTCAATAGTTTCCCTGAAGATCAGGGGACTCTAGTTCCTTTAACTCCTGATTAGTTTGCTTAACCTCAGTCTGGAACTTGGAGACTTCTCCCTTTTTATCCTCCTCCTTTTATCTCATGAAAGCTCCCTTTCATGATCCCAATCTCCTTCTCAAACTCTTCCTTAAATTGCAAGTGTGCTTCCAGAGTCACAGGAGAGTTCCTTTGGCTGTCCAACTGCTGCTCCCTCACAGCACCTTTGCTTTTCAGCTCCTCTTTGAATTTCTCAATTCTGCTATTGAGAGTTTTTTCACACCTTCACATTTTGCACTGAGACAAGCTACTTCTGCATTACATTTCCAGAGAGGATCTCAATAGTCTGTTAAGACTTTTCCTTTAATAGTTTTCTTTCTTGTTTTTCAATTGAGTGTATTTTTGTGACAGATCTTTCAAATCTGTGTGTTTAGCTGTAATGTTTTGTGGTCTAATCCTCCTTCTGTTTCCCAGGCATTCACCATTACAGCATGTGTGCCCTTAGCTCTTTCTGAAAAGTAACAATCTTTCTTTTTATATTTTAAATATATATATTCATATAATTATTTATATTGTTCTAATCCTATTTTCCACCACAGTTCTCCCTAAACCTATTAATTTCTGGTCTGCTGAATACCTTTTTTTTTTTTTTTACCAGTATCTTTATTTATTTATTTATTTTTATTGTGAAAATACTGTAAACAGGGGTTACAATTAGATGGGCAAGATAATGAGTACATTTCTTATCAAGCATTATAGCCTCCTCCTTTGTTTCCCCTTCCCATCCCTTTCCAGCCTCCCTCCGACCCCCCAACAAAGTTGTAAAGTTCGTTTTCGACATGACAACGTGTACTTCTCATTGTTGCAACGGGTCCAACTGTATCCTTATTTAAACGACTTGTTTTTCCCCTTCCTCTCCACAAATTATACCGACATCAAATACAGTGAAAGCATGGGTTATACTCTGGGGGAGGAACATACAAAGCAACTAAGAAATAATCTTATAAATGCAATAGAAACAAATGCATGAAAGAAAAAAAAAACATTTGAATACATTTTTCATGTTCTTAGCTCAGTATTCCATAGTAGTTTGATGTTGAATTAGATTGTATGTGTTGAAATAGATTGTATCTGCAGCCATTTTGACTGCATCAATCAATCTGTACAACTACAGGGCTCTGGTTGGTGCTTGCCTTAAAATAGGTCTAGCACTAAATTGGTGTTACTTTCATAACAAATGGGCAGAACAAGCCAGAGAAACACAAGAAAAATCGCAACTCCAGGTGTCTCAACTTCCACTTAGGATATCTGGTGACAGAGCAGTTAATGAATAATAAAAAGGATAATTGTCCAGAAGCTCTAGAAACACTACTGAGAAACATGGTGAATAAGATTAAAAGTGTGCAAAGGACTCAGTGTAAGCGTGATAGGGAGCAAGAAGAAGATAACCGAAGATTAATACAGTAACTTCGTGAGGATAATGAGGCTGACAAAAATTAATACAGGAATCTCCTAACCTTGAGGAAGCTAATCAAAGATTAATATAGGAATTGCCTGAGCAGGCAGAGAATAGGCAAAGGGAAAGACAAGAATTGCAAGAACATGAGGAATCTAACCAAAGAGTAATACAAGAATTGTGCAAGCTGGATGAGAATAGACAAAGTTCAATGGAGGCATTCATGAAACCCAAATTAAGGAAGTTCTATCAAGATAGAAAACAAAGCTCAAACGAAGAATTTGAAAAGATCAAAACAGAGCAATTAGAAGGAAAGGAAATAAAACACAAAATAGAAAGCCTTGACTGTAGGTTAACTGTGTACAAGATTGAACCTCTAGGATTAAAGACAGCCTAGGTAACACAGAGAAAGAACATACAAGTAAACAAGACAAATCCAAGACATATGATAGATCTAATCCATATTTCGAAAATACCTTCAGAAGGCCTAATCTGAGGAAAATTCATGTATAAGAGCACATAGAGACAGTAGTTAATGGTCTATGAAATTTATTTAACATGATCCTAGCAGAGAACTAAGGAAACATGCAAAAACCCAAACCTATTCATCTACAAGAAGCTTTTAGAACCTCATATAGACTAAACAAGAACACCAACACATTATAATACTCAACAGGATCATTTAAAAAAAGCAAAAATTCCTTAAAGCTGTCAAGGAGAAAGATCAAACATTTATAAAGGAAAAACAAATAGAATAACCTCAGATTTTTCAGCAGAGTCAATCAAAGCAAGAAGAGCCTGGAATGATATATGGCCTGCTCTAAAGACAAACAGCTATCAAGGAAGAATACTGTACCTACGTAAACTCTCCTTTATGATGGAATTAAAAAAAAAAAAGAAAACAAAAACAAAACAAAAACCTTCCATAGCAAAGAAAAACTCAATATATCGCAACCAAACCAGTGCTACAACAGAGACTTAAGATGTATTACATATAGAAAACAAACAAGAGCATAATATAGACCAAGAAACCAAAACTAAACTGAAAATCAAAGAACCATAGGAAGAACACAGCTGTCACATCCCACAGAAATGTGAGCTACACGGCAGGAACTACAAACATCTATCAGTTCTAAATCTCAATATTAAGGGACTTAACTCTCCAATTAAAGGACGTTGCCTGTCGATGGTTTAAAAAGAAAGATCCTTCTATTTGTTGCTTTCAAAAGTCACAACTTCTCCATAAAAACAAACATATTCTGAAATTGAAGAGCTGGACTAAAATCTTGCAAGTAAACAGCAATTCAAATATAAGATAAAGTAGACTTCAAATAAAAATTAATCAGAAATGATAAAGAAGGTCCCTACATACCCTACATACTAGTTATGGGATCTCTCCTTCAGGAGCATATTAAAATTCTAAATATCTATTAAGCAAACAACAGAGCACCCAAATTTATACAAGAAACCCTACATTCCTTCAAATCTTACAAAAATCCAAAGACATTAATTATTGGGGAATTTAACACATCACTCTCCCCAGTAGATAGATCAACTTGACAAAAACTGAACAGAGAAACCGCAGATCTAAACAACTGCATAGACCAACTACATTTAACAGTCTAGATTTAACAGAATATTTCACACGGCAACATTAGAATACACATTCTTCTAAGCAGGACATGGAACATTTTCCACAATTGAGCACATTTTAGATCACAAAACAAACTCGTCGAAATTCACAAACATTGAAATTATGCCCAGCATTCTCTCATACCAAGGGGAATAGCATTATAATTCAATACCAAAAACTCAGCAAAGAAATCCCTTGTAATACATGGAGGCTGAACAACACACTGTTGAATCACCAGTGGCCCATGTAAGAGATTAGAAAGGAAATTCAAAGATTCATGTTATTCAACAAAAATGAACACATAAATTACCATCTCCTCTGGGACACAGCAAAGGCATTATTCAGAGGCAGGTTTATAGCTCTGAGTTCCTACATCAACAAATTGGAGAGATGTGAAACCAACAATTTAATGAGATATCTGACCTCCTTGAAAAAGAACAGCAAACTAAAATCCAATCGTGTAGATGGAAACAAATAATTAAAATTACATCAAAATTGAATGAATTAGAATCCAAAAAATCATAGAAACAATCAACAACACAAAGAGTTATTGAACAAAATTAACAAAATTGATAGACTCTTAGCAAATCTTATCACAAAAAAAAGAGAGCACAGTCAAATGAACAAATACACAGCTGAGAATGAAAATATCAACACAGAAACAGCCAAGATTCAGAACTTCTCAAACCTTTATGCTAAGAAGTTTGAGAACCTGGAATAAATGGACCTTTTTCTAGCAAATATCTACATGCCAAAACTTCACCAAGATGAGTTAAACCAAGTTAACAAATTGAAAGAAGACTAGCAATAAGAGACCTCTCATCTCTGAAAAGTCCAAGACCAGATGGGTTTACAGTGGAATTCTACAAGGCCTTCAAAGCAGAGCTCACACCAATATCCTCCAATTTTTCAATGAAATTGTAATAGAAAGTTTATTACTGAACTCTTCCTATGAAGTGATCATAACCCTCATCCCCAAACCAGGCAGGCACTCATCAAAGAAAGAGAATTATAGAAGTATTTCTTTCCTGGACGCTGATGCAAACCTTCTCAACACAATTTGGGCTAATGTCTTCAACATCCCATCAAACAAATCATGATCAAACAGGATTCTCTTCAGGGATGCAAAGCTGGTTCAATATATGCAAATCAATTATTACAATTCAAGAAGAGCAAGAATAAGAACTAAATGATTTTCTCAATAGATGCAGAATTAACGTTTGACAAAATCCAACACCCCTTTATCATGAAGGCTTTGGAAAAATTAGGAATCCATGGAATATTCCTCATATAATAAAGGCCATAGAAGACAAATCTACAGCCAGCATTATATTTAATGGTGTAAAACTAAAGCCAGTTCCTCTAAAATCAGAATTGAATCAAGGATGTACACTTTCTTCACTTCTGTTCAATTTAGTATTAGAATGCCTTGCTACAGCAATAAGACAAGATGCACATATAAAGGGGAACCAAACAGAAAAAGAAGAAATAAAACTCTCCCTCTTTGCAGATGACATGATCTTGTATTTAAGAATTCCATGGACTCTACTCACAAGTTATTTAAGCTGATCTGAAATTTTGGCAAAGTAGGAGTGCATAAAATTAACCCTAAAAAAGCAATGGCTTTTCTGTATGCCAACAATGAGACGAGTGCCGCTGAAATCAGTAAAGCAACTTCTTTTGTAATAACATCACAAAAAATAAAATAGTTAACTAAAGAATTGAAAGATCTCTTATGATAAAAACTTAAGTTATCTGAAAAAGTAAATCAAAACAGAGTGTAAGAAGGGGAAAACCTCCCATGCTCCTGGATTTGAAGGATCAACATAGTGAAAATGACAGTACTACTTCCCATGGCTATCTTATAGATAGCTTGTCAATATTCCAACTTCATTCTTCAATGAAATATAAGAGGCAATCCCAAATTTTATATGGACCAATAAAAGACCCTGAATAGCAAAAACTATCCTTAAGTGAAAGAACTGTGCTGGAGGAATATCAACACCAAATTTCAAACTGTACTAAAACCCACATTAATCAAAATAGCTTGGTACTTGCACAAAACCAGGCCTAAGGACCAATGGAATAAAAATGAAATCCCAGAAATGAATCCAAAGGAGTATAGCAGCTAATCTTTGATAAGGAAGCTAAAGGAATACAATGGAAGAAAGACCGCCTCTTCAGTAAATGGTGGTGGCAAAATTAATCCCAGAATCAACTCCAAGTGGATCAAAGACCTCAACATCAAAGCAGGTACCCTGAAAACATTACAGGAATCAATTGGAAAAACCCTAGGTTTCCTTGACACAGACTGAAATTTTAATACAGACCCAGAAACACCACAAATCAAAGAATAGATGGACAAATGGAATTACATAAAGCTGCAGAGCTTTTGCATGGCAAAGGACATAGGTGGAAAGAACAGAAGAAAGCCCACGGATTTGGAGAAGATCTTCACTAGCTATAAAATGGATAATGGTCTCATATCTAAAATATATATGGAACTCAAAAACATCAATTCTGTAAGAACAAATCCTCAAAGAAACAACTGCCTAGGAAGGAGAGGAAGATGGCAGAGGAGAAGCTGGAGGCTAAACAAAATCTTGCATAGAACCCCGTTTTAGTGTTCCTGTGAAGAGTACTAGGCTAGAGAATTGCACCAAATGTGCCATTACAGTACAGAGTTTTGCGAGAGAGGGAGAATCCAGGCAAGTAGACAGATATGAACACTTGCTGGTAGCCCTGGCTATGGCGGCAGCGGTGGCAGCAGCGGTGGCTGTAGCCTCCACACCTACAACAGAGAGAGTTTGGGACAAACGTACAATACAGCAGAGGAGTGGATTCTGCTCAAAACCAGGAAGAACTGACAAGTAGCATATATTTTCATCCTGCAGATCACAGACAAGAGATGGCCCAGGAACCAAAATCTGGAGTGATTAGAACCCTGACATCCTCACTCCTCAGGAAGCAGAGGAGGGAAGGCTGCCGCTCCCCCACCACGGAGAACTCCATCTTTGATACTGACAAAAGGCCCAGCTGAGCATCTAGCTACAACTGAGGCCTTGGAAGAAAACAAAAGCCTGAACTGCCAGGCTCAGCTCCACAGAAGGAAAAACAATCTGCCCAGGCATAGGTAGCTTCATCCCTGGAAGAGTGTCTTTCTTCATTGGTTATGGACCCAGGGGAGATGTACGATCTTCCCATTCCCTCCCCACCAACAATAAATCAAATAACACTTTTTTGTACCTTTTTAAAATTTAAATTAAAAATATCTTCTATTAATCTTTTTTTCACTCATAACTTTTATTTTAGGTGTATATGAGTGTGTGCATACTTTTTTTAAAAATCTTTTTGATGTTTGGTTCTTTTCATTCTTTTTCGTTTGTTTTTCTTTCTTTCGTTTTTGGGTGACTTAATTACTGTTTTGCTGATCGCCAGATATATACCCATAGTCGAACATTAGAAGAAATAAAGAAGGTCACTACATACTAATAAGGGATATCTCCTTCAGGAGGATATTACAATTCTATATATCTATTCGCAAAACAACAGGGCATCCAAATTTATCCAAGAAACACTATTTTCTCACAAATCTGACATAGATACTATGGCATTAATTGTTGGGGACTTTAACACACCACTATCCCCACTAGATAGATCAAATCGGCACAAAGTCAACAGAGAATCCACAGATCGAAACAACTGCTTAGAACAACTAGATTTAACAGACATCTACTGAATATTTCACACAGCAGCATCAGAATACACTTTTCTCAGCAGCTCATGGAACATTTTCCAGAATAGACCACAATTTAGGTCATAAAGCAAAGTTGTCCATATTCAGAAACATTGAATTTATACCTTGCATTATCTAAGACCACAAGGGAATAAAATTAGAACTCAACACCAAAGCCAACAAAGGAAGTCCTGTAACACATGGAGGATGAACAACACACTGTTGAACCACCAGTGGGTCCTGGAAGAGATTAAAAAGAAAATTCAAATGTTCATAATATTCAACAAAAATGAACACACAAATTACCAGCTCCACTGGGACAAAGCTAAGGCAATATCAGAGGAAGTTTATAGCTCTGAGTTACTACGTCAACAAATTGGAGAGATCTGAAACTAACAATTTGATGAGATATCTGAATCTCCTTGAAAAAGAGCAGCAAGATAAACTCCATCCAGTAGACAGAAAGAAGTAATTAAAATTAAATCAGATTTAAATGAATTTGAATAAAAAAACAATAGAAAGAATCAACAATAAACATAGTTGTGCTGGTAGCTTTAGAGTGGTCTTTTTGTAAACATTTTGTTAAATGCCCAAAAGTGGTATTTCTGGGTCATAGGGGAGTTCTATGTGGAGTCTTTTGAGGAATCTCCATACTACTTTCCAACGTGGTTGAACAAGTTTACACTCCCACCAACAATGCAGTAAGTTTCCCTTCTGTCCACATTCCCTCCAGCATCTGTTGTTATTAGAGTTCTTTTTTTTAATTTTTATTTTTTGTGAAGATACTGTACAGAGGGGTTACAATGACATGGGCAAGATAATGAGTACATTTCTTATCAAGCATTGCAGCCTCCTCCTTTGTTTACCCTTCACATCCCTTTCCAGCCTCCCCTCCCAGTCTCCCCACCCAATCCTCCCTCCACCCCACCAAAATTGTAAAGATCGTTTCCGACATGACAACTTGTACTTCTCATTGTTGCAACAGGTCCACCTGTATCCTTAAATAACTTGTTTTTCCCCCATCTACTCCACAAATTATACAGACATCAAATATAGTGAAAGCAGGGGTTATACTGTGGGGGAGGGACTTACAAAGCAACAAAGAAATAATCTTATAAATGCGTTAGAAACAAATGCATGAAAGAAAAAGACATTAAAATACATATCTAAGGGTTCATTTTCCTAACATCACATTATCTGACCTTTTCTGCTTGACTCAGTCATATAGAAGATATTGCAAATAAGAGAAACCATGGGACTTATGTTTCTTTGGGCCTGGCTTACTTCACTTAATATAATTTTTTCCAAGCCTTTCCATTTCCTAACAAATGGGGAAATGTCATTCTTTCTGATGGAGGCATAGAATTCCATTGTGTATATATACAACATTTTCTTGATCCATTCATCTTCTGAGGGGCATCTGGGTTGGTTCCATATCTTAGCTATGGTAAATAATGCTGCAATAAACATAGTCGTGCTGGTAGCTTTAGTGTGGTCTTCTTAGTAAACATTTTGTTAAATGCCCTAAAGTGGGATTTCTGGGTCATAGGGGAGCTCTATGTGGAGTCTTTTGAGGAACATCCATACTACTTTCCAACGTGGTTGAACAAGTTTACACTACCACCAACAATGCAGTAAGGTGCCCTTCTGTCCACATTCCCTTCAGCATCTGTTGTTATTAGAGTTCTTGATTTTAGCCATTCTAACTGGAGTGAGATGGTATCTTGATGTTGTTTTGATTTGCATTTCTTTTATGGCTAGGGAGTTTGAGAATTTCTTCATGTGTCTATTGGCCATCCATCTTTCCTCTTTGATGACGTTTCTCTTTAAGTCTTTAGCCCACTTATTTATTGGGCAGTTGTTTCCTTTTTGTGTGTGTGTGGCGGGGGGGGGGGGGGGGGGGGGGGGGGGGGGGGGGGGGGGGGGGGGAGTCCGGGCATGGGGCCTAAACTCTGGGCCTGGGCGCTGTCCCTCAGCTCTTCAGCTCAAGGCTAGGACTCTACCACTTGAGCCACAACACCACTTCCGGGTTTTTCTTTTTGCTTATATGGTGCTGAGAAATCGAACCCAGGGCCTCATTCAGGCAATGCAAGGGCTCTACCACTGAGTCACCTTCCCAGCCCCTGGGCAGTTGTTTCTTTGAGGATTTGCTGTTGGTGGATTTAATATTTTGACTTCCAAGTATATTGTAGATATGAGACCCTTGTCCATTGTATGGCAAGTGAAGATCTTCTCCCAATCCGTGGGCTTTATATTGATCTTGCTAGCTGTGTCCTTTGCCATGCAGAAGCTCTGCAACTTCATGCAATCCCATTTGTCCAACCTTTCTTTGATTTGTTGTGTTTCCGGGTCTCTATTAAGAAAATTTCAGCCCGTGCCAAGGAGACCTAGGGTTTCTCAAATTCCATCCTTTAAGGTTTTCAGACTGTCTGTTTTGATTCGAAGGTCTTTGATCCATTTGGAGTTGATTCTGGTGCAGGGTGATATATAAGGATCTAGCTTCAGTTTTCTACAAGTAGTTAATCAATTTTGCCAGCACTAATTACTGAAGAGGCTGTATGTCTTCCATTCTATTTTT